>NC_133897.1:18418172-18743309 GCF_964199755.1 Larus michahellis
CCCCCAGCTCCTTTTCTTCAGAGCTGCTTTCCAGCAGGTCCACCCCTAACCTATACTGGTGCCTGACATTCTTCCTCCCCAGGTGCAGGACCCTACACTTGTCCTTGTTGAACCTCATTAGGTTCTTCTCTACCCAGCTCTCCAGCCTGTCTAGGTCACGGTGGATGGCAGCACGGCCCTCTGGGGTGTCAGCCACCCCACCCAGTTTGGTATCACAGCGAACTTGCTGAGGATACACTCTGTTCCTTCGTCCAGGTCGTTGATGAATACATTAAACAATACTGGTCCAAGTATTGACCCCTGGGGGACACCACTGGTTACAGGCCTCCAACTCGACCCTGCTCCATTAATCGCAACCCTCTGAGTCCTGTCACACAGCCAGCTCTCAGTCCACCTCACTGTCCCCTCGTCTAGTCCACACTTGCTCAGTTTCCTAAGGTGGATGTTATGAGAGACAGTGTCAAAAGCCTTGCTGAAGTCAAGGTAGATGACATCCGCTGCTCTGTCCTCATCTAGCCAACCAGTTATAACATCATAGAAGGCTATGAGATTGGTCAAGTGTGATTTACCCTTGGTAAATCCATGTTGACCACTTCCAGTAACTTCCTGCTCTTGAACGTGCTTGGATATGACGTCCAGAATGAGTTGCTCCATTACCTTCCCAGGGACGGAGGTGAGACTAACCGGTCTGTAGTTCCCTGGGTCCTCCTTCCTGCCCTTTTTGAAGACTGGAGTGATAAACTAGTCTATGATTCTATGATTCATTCTTAAGAGCAACCTTCAGGACCTTGCTTAGTTAGGACGGGTTTCATCCCTCAGAGTTAAGCAATGAAATTCCTAAGATTTGTTCCCTCCCCAAACATGAAGAGAAATCCCCTGAGCCAGGTCAGACCAGGCGTAGGAAGGCAGCTCCTGCCAAGCTCTTCAAAGAATAAAGGCTGCACTGTAGTATATTGTATGCTAATAGCAAGCTGAGACTTAAGTAACGAAACTCTAAATGTATCATCAAAATAAACAGCTAGAAACGTTTTCCACTGGTACTGCTAACAGAAAATGTCTCTGTGATTACCGTGCAGTGACTAATTGTGTCACTGCAAGGGGAGAGATGAAAGAATTGCCTGTTGAGCAAAGTCTACTCGTGAGAATGCTCTCTGAGCTCACGTGTAATGGTAATTTCTATTTTTTTTTTTAATTAAAAGTTCAGTTTCCATCTCCTGATGAGATGAGAAATAAGCAAGTAGCTTTGCGTTTACCACCGCGTTGATGTGATGTTGCTGTGGGCTGACCGTGCCTTGCGCTGATCTTACTAGGAAGAAGATTTTCACGAAATGATTAAATCTGCCCACGTGATGGAGAGCCAGTACGGCCACCTTTTCGATAAAGTGATAGTCAACGATGACCTCGCTACAGCTTACAGTGAGCTTAAAACAACTTTTGACAGGTTGGAGACCGAGACCTTCTGGGTTCCCGTCAGCTGGCTACATTCGTAACGTCTTAAATGGACAAAACATCTGCTGTTGTCTCAGCAGCGAAATCTGGGGCACGGTTAGGCTTTACTGGATGGCCGTTTGCTACTTTCCTTGGTAGGAGGGCTTCTCGCTCTACCCGAGCAGCAGGTTCACTCCTCATGCACTTGGAACCGCTCTTGTTTTCCTGGGTCTTCAATCCTCCAGCCCACAATTTTGGGGCAGAACAGTCAGATTAAACCGAAGTCTTACTATGCTCCATAAAGTGAGCTAATGCTAGCGTAACAAAACTGCCAGGCACCTCTTTATCATCACCTGTGTATTTCCAAGGTAAGCTTTTTTAACGGAGAGTTTGCAGAAGATACTAATTAACACTGGAGATCAGCACTTTGATGGTTTTAAGCGTAACCGCTGCCATAAAGAGCACATCAGCACTTGGAAGTTATTACCCTTTAAGTGCTTGAGAGAACTGAATCAGGCAAAAGTGACCAACATTTTTACGAGGAAGACATCATAGTTTTAATTACATATCAAGATAAATGTTTTTACTTTTCTAGATGTGAACCTTGTCTTAAATGTACAGTGATTTTAGTATTCCTTTGCACTTACATAGTCATGGAAAGAAAGATGTATTCAGTGGCTTAATTGTGAAATACTCTGCTGTGAGCATGCATGGATTAAACGTGTTTTCACGCATGCTTTGTGGCACAACAAAGAAAACTCACGGGAATATTTATTTAAATAGGGGAAAATGTGAGTTTCTATGTATATAACTTCAAAGTCTTTGGGATTAGTCTTCTGTAAAATCAGTGGCAAAGTGATATGAATAGCAACAAAGTAGAGAGTAACTTTTTTTTTTCCTTTAAATTGATTTCAGACATTTTTGGCATCCTTTAGAACAGTTTTCCCATCAGAAATTTTCAAACAATTAGTGAGGAAACTTTGGAGATGTGGGAAGCCGTTGCAAGAGATGAATTCTTTTTATTGTTTAGTGTGTAGTGATGCTTCGTAGTAGTGTAACAGCTATTTTGTCTCCACCCAAAAATGAATTATTGCTGTAGACTTCACTGTAAAAAGTATCCTTGTCACTGGTCAGACACGGTTGGAAACCTCACTGTAAAATTTGATGTGTCGGTGTCAGCACATGTATATTAGATTATGTATTTTTAATATAGATAATTTGGTATTTTTCTTTATTTACTACTGATATGCAGGAAATGAGTACATCTGTAAAGACCCAGTAACACCTGTGTGTTGTGTTGTGAATATGTCTTCTAAGTACGGAATGTGTGTAGGAACTTGCTGACTTCAGACCATCACATCTGTGGCACTCAAACAGGAAACCGTTATTTCATGTTAATCTGTAAAGAGAATATAGCTGTCTTGTTTAAAGAAAAAAGAATTTAGTGAAACTTTATATATTTATGAAAGGGTTGAAAAGGGATGTTAAGTTTTTAAATTTCTTGTCAATGTGATCATTTACTAAGGAGATTACTACGTCTGTAATTTGAAACCCCGTCTCCGTAAATGGAGCTCAACATTCCATGTAAATATTTTATTTCAGTTCATATGCTGATAAAGCCATCAGATTTTGCAGTTTTATTCTAAATGCGTATTTAACGTGTGGGTCATTGCATTTGGCTTAGAGTCGTATAAAATAAATGAAAGGCAAGCAACAGCAGCAAAATCCCAAGGAGTCTGGAAATGTTTATGCAAGAGTTACAGATGTACTGGATCCCAGTACGGATACATGCTCTGCTTGAACGGCTGTAATGTAACTTTTTGTCAAATTTCACCATTTTCCTGGTGGACTTAAACTTTTTTTGTAACGTAAATAGAAATTTGTTGATTAAATTAATTGCATGGAGATTATGTGAGTTGAGGAAACGTTTTCTATTTTTTTTTTTTTTAATTACTGAAAATATTTTTCAGGGGATCTGGAATTGAGCGGGTCTGTTTGCCTTTGCCTGCGAGTCGCCGAGTGCCCTCGCCATCTCTTGCAGCCAACCCAAACGGAGCGGGCACTCGGCACCTCTCAGGACCTGGCCATTTCCAACAAGAGGGGCTTTAGTCCTCACTGAAACACTCTTAACGCTGCTTCTGACCTGGGCTGTCTCAGATCATTCATGTACAATAGCGCTCACGTAAGGGACCTGCTTTTCTCTTTAAGAAATAGATGCTAGAATAATCTGCACGCTCCCTGTTAGGAACAGTTCTGGCTGTCCCGCAGGCTGTTCTTCCTGTCCTTTTGAAATTAATTTAATTCCCATTCCTGGGTCGGTGTGGTCTAGGAGGACCTTCTACAGCAGGTTTGCTGTGCTGGGCGGCAGCGCGCGGCGTTCGCAGCGACACTGACCCTCTGATCCTCAGCACAGTCCTGGCAGGAGTTTCCCAGACGGATGGCTGCCTGCCCCGTCTCCGAGCCAGGAGCTAATTCCTGAACTGTAACACCTGCAAAAAGAAAGGGAATCACAAAAACATAAATCCAACCAGCAGAGTAAAATGTGCACAGACTCTTGGAGGAGTGAGAAATAGGTTTAATTAAATTACTAGGTTGCTCTTGAAAATTGACGTTATTGCAGTGTAAGCTTCAATAAATAAATAAAATGAAAGCCGCTGGCCTCCACGAGGCGGGCAGAGATGACAGTGGGCCAAGGCAGAAAAATGTCTCAGGCCATCAGTTTCAACGGGACAGGAGCCTGCTGCCGTGATGGACGCTGCGCCCGTGGGCTGAATTGTTCTGGGGTACCAAGGCGGGGGGAGGCGACTGTTCCTTTGACTCCTAAGAATTTGGGAACGAAAACGACTAAACGTGTCTCCAATATTCCACATATTCAGGTTGCGCTGTGTGGGTTTTTAGAGAACTGTATGTTTTGACAGTCAAGTCCAGATGTTTTTATTGTGTTTTAGCTGTTTGCCATAGTCATACAAATGGTAGTATTTTTTAATATTGTACCAAGCTCGATACTTGAATTTGCCATCAGGTCCTCGGTTGATGTCTTACCTGAAATCCGATCTTACCTTCTTATGCAAAACAATAAATTATTGCTATATCACTGAAGGTGTTTCTTTTAATTTATTGTAAATTGCACCATACCATATAGGCGTAATGACTTTAAAAGGTAAAATGCCTAAGTATTAAGTTATTTCATAGGCGTCTCTGTTAACTTTAATGCTCCAATAATCTTTAAATGAAAAAATACAGCAACTTAGAAGAAGGACTAAAATTCTTAATTTTTCATTTTTGTTGCCGAATTCTCCTTCAAAATAGATGTCTCCCCTTTCCCGCAGCCTGCCCCAAAATGAGCCATTTTCTTTCTGAGAGGGAAAGCTGAAGTCAGTGGGTCCAGCGGAGACATCAGCTGCCCTGGGCTTGCAAAGTGCTCGGAGTGTCACCCGAGTCCTCGACCCGGAGTGTTTCATGGGTCACGTGCGCTCCTCGGCCGCTCACACGTCCCGTGGGAGGTTGTGTGCATTTGTAGGACTCGAAGAAAGTGATGCTTAAACTAAGTTACTTTTTGCATTATGTTATGTCTTTTCCAGAAAAAAAAGCCTAACACGTGCTAGGATTAGAGAGAAGACTTTTAAGCCCCTTCTGTTTTGTTTCAGTGCAGGATTCTGCATTTCCCACATGTACTTAGGTTCAGGTTTCTACTGTGTGTGGAGAATTTTTTTCCTTGGTAAAGCTCATATTTAGTTTTTGTGAGATTTTTTCAAAGGATGAATAGTTTTTTCAGAGATTAGAATTAAAGTTATAATCTGAGTCTATTTTTGCTACTGCATCATCTACAGTCATTTCCCCACGGGATTGAGTTTTCTGTGTATAAATGCTTAAAATCATTTGTACTTGCAATTTGCCCAGGATCCTTTTGCTCTCAAAGTCATTAAGTATTTATCATATGTTACCATGATTAATGTATGATACCGAGCATTCGGCGGAAAAATGTCGGAGCGCAAAATTAAAGGGACGCAGTGTGCATATTTGTTGCTTAAGAATTCTGGTGCTAGATAATGGTTAAAGGTTTCAGCAGAAACATACACAAAACCATTTGGAAACAGTTAAAGTCTGGTCTTAAATTTTGTCTTATGTTAAATGACAGTACAAATGAGAGAATTTAGAATTCTAGACAGCTGGAGACTTTTTCCCTCTTGGTATCTGTGTCTGAAATACAAGTTGAATATTTGGAAGACTGTATGGAATGATTTTACATCTCTATAATAAACTGCTATGGTATTTTGTGTAGCTGACATCCAATATTTTAACAGAGGGTAAATCCTTGTGATTATTGAGACATTGGTTTTGCTTCTATTTTAGTTGTGCACATCTGTCTGTCTAAACAAGTTTTTAAAGACTTAGTGGCACAAAACTGCCAGCTACACATTTCAGTATATGAACGGAGAAAAATACTTTCAGGATTTGCAAAAAGGGCTCAAATGGCACAAACAATATTCAAAAACTTCTTGATAAGAAATAAATAGAGAAAATCAGGTCACAGTTTCTTTGCTAACTATTTATTCTTTTCAGTAGTCGCGTTAATATTCACTACTTGAATATGCTAAAAAAAAACAGAAAGAAAGCTACAATTTTCCTCAAATGAAATTTAGATTTGTGGCTTAACAAAGATGTTACAAGCTTTCCATAGGGTTATACGCGGGCTCAGGGAAACTTAGTTTTAAGGGATTTGATAAGTATTTTAAAGGCAGAGGGTGCGTGGGTACGGCAGAGAGGGACTGCAAATATTACAAACGCGAGCTCTACCTTGGAAATGCATCTTTGTTTTTGTAAGTCAGTGAACAAGGAGGTTCGCAAGTTGGCTGCGAATGTTCTGTGGTTTCTCTTCCCTCCTTGGTAAATATAAATAAGCGCCAGTAAATCTTTATTGGTAAGCAAAGCCAAAATTGTTGGAATTATGGAGGGTTGAAGGAGTGCTCCGTATCCTGGTGGTGTTGGCAAAGCTGGTGCTTTCTTCCAATTTTGTTAACTGTTACAGCTAGAGTACGGAGATCAGAGCTTTAACACTAACTTACCAAACTGGGTTAAATCATTGGCCATTTCATTCCGTTTTCTCCTCTTGGCCCTCGTACCGTTTTAGTTTAGTAATCTCAGTCATACAAGGGGGAAAACGGGATAATTGACTTGTCTTGAAAAACAGTGAGACACCAAAAATGTGATACAAGGACATTTTTTCTTTCCCTCCCAGTGGACACTAGAGGTGGTGTGTTTCTGAAACAAAGAGGTGAAGAGCTTGTGTTTGATCCAGGTGAGGGAGCGCATGAGCAGCGTTTTGTCCCATGAAAACAAATTGCTCTGAGAGGTCCCTGTTTGATACAAGAGCAGCGCGTGATAAAAAAGGCCAAACAAGGAGCAATCTCCATGTTTGTGCAGGCAGTGTTGGCTTCGGGGTTTCTTGTTTAAGAAAACGACAGCTGGGGGCAGTTCTACTTGTTTTGTCTGTGGCCTCTGGACATTTCGTGGTGTGTGTGTCCCCTCTCCTAGATACACATTACGGGCTTGTTCTTCAGAAATTATTTTCCCCTGAACCTGGGCTAGGTTTCAAGTGCTGGCAGTAGCCACCATGTTTCATGATCAAAGCACACATTTATGATGGAGAAATTGCAGAGATGGAAGCATGGATTGAGACCACTCTGAGGGGCATCTAGGCCCTCTCATATATTAGTCTTTCCTAGATCTGTGCATACCATGTATGGGTTACACTTCCCCATTATACCTACTTTGATGCAGCTTCTGGAGCCCTACTCCAGAATACGGACTGGCCTGTGTTAGGCACCATATGAGCATGGAACAAAGATGTCCTCCGAGGTTCAAAGAAGCTCACTAAAAGAGTCAGAGATGGCAGAGCAGTGCTGACCAGCAAGAAGGCGCAGAGATCCAGTGAGAGCGGGTCTTCTTACCAACAGGTACCAGAGGTTGCGCTGGCACGATGGGGCAGTCAGGTCTGGGATTCAGCATCTCACAGGAGGATCAGGTGGGGAGGGGGCTTCCTGACAGGTCTTCAGCCCATGCTGGGTAGTGCCCAGGCACAGCTGAGGGGTGGCAAAAGGTTCGTCTGAGCAGCCGTGGGGCCAGCTCGACTGCAGGAGGGAGTTGAGCTGTGTAGGTATGAGCCGTGCTCTCCTATCTCCTTCAGAGCCAGAACAACTGGTCTTGGCCCATTCTGCTGCTGGTGCAGCTGGAGACAGTATGTTCAAAGTGCCGTTTGCAGTCCTGGCTGCTGTGGATTGTAAGGCACAAAAGGGGTTTTTCTGTTTGGTGGGGTTTTTTGTTGTTGTTGAAGACTGGCCTGAAAGCTTTGTTATTATTGGTGCTATCTGGATAGTATGAAAGAGCAGCCTCAGTTATTGGCCCTGCTGGGGTATTATTCCAGATGTTTTTCTTTACACAGCTGTTAAGCAGGAAATAGACCCAAAACCAAAGATTGATTTGAACCATTGTTTTGTCAAAAACCAGAACTGAACCTGAATTATTGTCTTCTATTGACTTCATTGAATTCAGATCATCATTGGCCACAGCTGGATCCAGCCTCAACTCAAAGCAAACTGGAAAAAGCACAGACTCTGACCACGCTTTTGAATAGGTGAGACTTGGAAAGCCAGGAGTCTGCGTCTTGTAATGGGTGCAGCTAATGTTACCTTTATGCTAATAGCAACTTTATTTTATTATGCATGTGTGCATACATATATATGTTTATGTATTTATCAAGTGCTGTCATGTATACCAATTTATTTTAATGAAAAACGCAGGCTTACAAAACCACTATTGCTGAATTGGAAGATTAATGACAGATTAAAGTCTACTGATATGATACTAAAGTTTTAGCAAATCGATCCATAGTTTTAGTCAGGCAGGACTCTCACATCTCAGGAAGCTTAGAATTTTACATTTGAAATACACTGGTTTGCCTCTATTTTGTGAAAGTCAAAAGAGCTTGATTGAATGCAGACTACGAACTTGTTCACTACAAACCTAGTTAAATATGAAATCTTGCTGGGATTAGCTTAATTGTTCCCTAAATGAAAAGGCTGCTTTGTACATAGGCTATAATTTTATGCTTGCCAGATAAAGAAACGTGAACCTGTCAGGAGACACAGGAATTTGTCTGTGTAGGAGTATCACTGGGCCAACTGTCTTGCCTTTTATGCGATACTGTGGTGTAAAACACCACTCCGCTGGTTTCGTTTTACAGAAAATAGTCTCTGTGGTGGCATCCTGTGGGAACTGAAGTATCAAGTTCTGTTTTCCCTTCAAAAGTCCAACTACATATGTACCCCCTTCTGAAACCGTGCTCTCCGTGGCTGTCAGCCGGCCGCACGGGCTGGGGGGATGCTATGGCACGGCAGGGGAGCTGCAGGGGACCGATTCCAAGCAAAGCAGGAGGTGCCACCCTTTGCCATGGTAAAGCCTGCCAGAGGTAACACCACAGTGTTTGAAATTAGATGCTATTTGTGATAAGACTATACACTAACTTAGTAAAAGAGGAAAATACAGTTTACGTGACACTTCTGATTATCAGACACTATTATTCTAACCACAAACTCTTATATTTTTCTTTTGGCTTCCCTACTGCCTACTTGAAAGCAAGACTTGCTGTAATTAAAGCCTTCATTCTTTATATAAATGTAACTGTAAAAGATGTGGAGTTCCTATCTTCCAAAGCTACCTGACCAAGCAAATAAAGACAAAATTTCTGCAACTGTTCTCAAGTGACCTATTCTGTTTAATCTTGTTTCCTTTCTTCCTAACCCGTCTTGTCAAAAAGCTTCTCCATGTCAGCGGCCAACAGTTTAACAAGGACGATGTGGAGCAGACCGGAGGGGCTGGCCAGGAACTGCTGGAAGGGAGAAGCTGGGGCACTGCTGGGCTCTGAACCACGGGGAAGTCTGCAAGCCTGGGGCAAAAATGAGCAACCTATGGTTGAAAACAGCATGGGAAGATACTTTAAGCATCAAGGTGCTGTTTAATCCCTCTTAACTACAAGAAGGAGCATCTCCACCCCTCTGCTCTTCACTCATAAGCATTTAGGAGGGAGCAGTTAAGATACCCTCATCACAAGGTAGAGCACTTCCCATGTGCAGTTCTTAACTCCAATGTGGCAGACTCTGCACATGGTTTCCCTTCATAATGTCACAGTCTGAAAGTAGCTCTTGACTTTGTTGTCTCCAGAAGTCATCTTCTCAAAAGGGTATTAAAGCCTGTCTACTCTTAAGAGCCTGTTCAAGTCCAACAAGTCCTGAGAAGTGCGTGGTTGAAGTGTCAATTTATCACTGACAGAGTGGGTGCATTCTTAATCCTGAGCCTCCTTCATCTCCACTGACTTTGTACCAGGGGGATGGTGGTGGCTGGTATTAACTCTGGTACTTGTGGAAAGCTGCCATGCATTTACACACTTGGTGTTTGTTATTGTCCTTGCAATCGCATTTAAGTACCTCCAGTGAGACACTCGTGCTCAGATTTTCTGCAGGAACTCCTGGGTCACTCCCAGCTGCAGTAACTTCCCTGTGACAAAATCTAAGTGGAAAACACGAGCGACCAGGTTCTCTAAATCCGAGCAAGCGTTGCAGGGAGGCAGCGCTACTACTCTGCTCCCCGCACAGCTCCTTATAGCAGTGGTTACTTGGCTTGGCCTCACTAGCGTCATGTAAAATCCTTATGGATCCTCATGGTTCCAGTGTTCAGGATTGATGACTCTTCCTTCTCTTTTAGCATCTTGTGAATAACTTAGAATTTTTTCATGCTAATGCAACTCCCTCTCTTCCTGGTAAATTGCCTCATTTTGTGCTATTGGAAAGTGCTTAGTCTGGATTGCTTTACTATTAGTACCTAACGGCTGCTGCTGCTTTCTGTATTATGCGTACGGGAGAAGTATGAAATATCAGCAGATAGCTGACACCACTTCAACCCCTACACGAGCGATAGTAGGAACTCTTCCTCTAGTTAGCCTCAAGTGACTTCCACCCATGCCACTTTGGAACACGGGATTGTTCATGCAGTTAAACAGGGTGGCACAGATGAGACAGCAGTGGATAGAAATGCGGTGCTAGTAAAGTTAGTCGAAAGTTTTGATTTTAACAGTATCGGGGGTTTACCTCTTGTCTTTGTGTGCCTGGGAAATCAGGAATGCCTTTGCTCAGAAGACCTTGTAATCTAATGCCAGGTCTTGCTGACTTTTACTGTCGAGCTTTAGTGCCTCATTTCATGGGTGGTCCCTTTGACTTCAGTAACGCTCCTGACAATGGGGTTGGCAGCTCTTACCCTGGAACCAAGTTGATGACTTCTCTGGGCTCAGGGTCTGGCTTTGAGATAAGATGCGATCAGTGAAGATGATAAATATTTCGGTGAGTGATCAAACATGTAAGAGCTGTCTGGTTATTATCTTTGGATTAATATCTGAGATTAGTATCTGGGAATGAATTTCAGTGCAAACGCATCTAAGTCCTGTCAAGCACATGATAGTAAATACGTATTGCTGATAAATCTACTGACTCCTTGTCTAAATTATTTAATGCAAATTGTAGGATTGCGTTAGACTGGCATGCCCTTTGCTGCTTAGCTGCTCATCCAGGGTTTCAGTTCTTTTACACCTACAATGTGGCCCTGATAAATCTTCTCACACACTTTTAAGTAATTTCCCAAGTGCTCTCAAGATGGAGGCAGCAATTCATCTCTGTCACTTTAAGCAATTATTACTGAAATCTCCAAAACAGTGTTTGAGAATAATTAACCTTAATTAACCTTAAGCCTTAAAAGATTTTCTAGTGTTGATCGGCACGCCTGTAAGCTGCCAGTCATGCATTTTTAAACTCGGAGCTGTCAAGCGTCAGCAAACCCATATAAAGCGTGCTCTGTCTGCTTGGCTGATCGCAGCTCCAGCAAAGGCACAGCACGATGTATTTCAACTTGTAAACTGCCTATCTTGTTTTTTCGTTATTATATTTCTGTGTAATACTTTCCAAACTGTATTTTATTGTATTCCACAGTTAAAAAGCCACCTGGATATCCCCTTCTACTCTTTTTTTTTTTTAAAACTATCTCTAAGCCTTTTTGCATGTTTTTGTAATGTGTAAGACAGACTCAGACGACAGAGGTTTCAGAAGACTTGTGCAGCTGGTAGCTTTTTGATGATTTCATTTCACAATTCTTTCGGAATAAATGTGGGTACTAACGAGAACAATGAGTAAAATGTCAGTTGTACTAAATATAAGTGATCTGTTTCAGAAAAATATTAACACTTTTGTCAGTTCAATTACACCTGTGCATCATTCTCCTATAGCGGAGTAAAAAAATAGAGTCTAACAGATGTAAGGTAAGTACACAAATAGGGTGAACCAAGGAAATATCATAAATTCTTTATAGTAGAACATTTTGTGAATGTTTTAAAGACTAGCAGATGAGAATATGTGCAGGTGTTCTTTGAACCCTGCGAAGTGATTAAAGTGACCAGTAAAAAGCCTAAGTGACAGTACATGAAGATACCTGCATGGGACTGGGATTTACACAAAAGGAAGAGCGGGTTCACGGGACTGGCAAGACGGCTGTGCATGGGAAATGGGGGAAATGAATACTTACAACTTTCTCCAAGTGACAGAACTGGTTGTGGAGAATCTCTGTAAATATCTTCTTTTACAGGAAGTAAAATTTTATTTATTTACCTGAAGTAAAACCCTCATTGCTCTGCTGAAAGAAAAATGAGAGCCATGATGAGTTGAAAGAGTATAGCCAGTTATGAGCAGCATCTAGGGTCTTCATGAAACAGTGAAATACTGACTGCTAGAAGAGGGTAATCAGTTTTATGCATTTTTAAATTAATACGAAATGCTACTCTCCCACTTTTGCTGTACAGCCTGGGTTTTAGAATGTCAAGAAAGTATTTGACATTTACAAGAGACTGCAGGCACTAATACAAATCATTTTTATCCATTTTAACCACCGCACTGAGTGAATTGTTGGCTCTGTGCAATTAGTCTCCGTACTTCTTGACAATATAGCCACAGATTACCATGAATTCTATTAATAATGCAAGGTGGAAGCTCTGTTCTCCAAGTCTGTTATTTTACTTCTAGAAAAAAATCTAATTTCTTATAAACCTAATACAAATAGGCCAGCTGACAAGTATCCCAAAAGAGCAGAATACGTTCAGAACAGTGAGATTTGAACTGACGTATTTTTGGCAAAAAAAAAAGTTATACAAGCTGTATTTGTTTGAAAGTTTAAAAATAGGAGCCTTTGTCATATATGGCAGGAGAGGGTAGGTTGAGTCATGATTGATGTCACTTGAAAGAACACTTTAAGCTTAGAAAATGACATCAGAATCATCAGAATTTAGTGAGATTTAGAGCGGTTCCTGAAGCCAGGGTGCTGGGGATTCTGGAAGATACTTTGTGGATGATACACAGCGTGCTGCCAGACATCATCTGAGTGGGAGCCAGGAGCTACGGTACTTTGAGATTACATTTATAAATGATGGGTATCATTTGTTTTAATAACATTCATTTTTAGTTAAATGCATGTTTCGAACTGTTTTCAGTTTTTTAACTTTGGCGCAAGCCCCGTTTCAGGCTGGAAGAGCAGCCTGTCGCTGCCTGACCTCTCCCCTTGCTCACTTACATGTCAAGTTTCCAAGACCAGTCAGGAGCGCTTTCCTTATTACCACGAGTCTGCAAATACAGCGGGGTGTCTTTCCATTTACTCTTCTCTGGTTTTAGTGCTCAATTCCTGCCGACTTTACTACTGAGTGTTTATAAGTTAGACTGTAACAATGCATACGTATGTTAGACGTATTTCTTTTAGCTCCCAGGCTAAAACTAAACTTCGTCTGTCTGCTACTGCTGGTGTTAAAATGGAAGTAACAAAACAGAAAAGGCGTTTGGATTTCGCTTTATTAAAGATAACCAATAAATCCTGCGGAGCTGGCTGTGGTCTAGGTCACGGAGAGGCTGTGCAGAGCTTTTGCTGTGCGAAGTATCGAACCTCTTTGGAATAGTTTCTTACATTTCTCCTTTTATTTTCCACATATAGCAATTCTTTGCTCCTTAAAGTAATCTTAGCATGAAAATGAATCTATTTAATGTAAGTGCACAATGCTACTTTTGATTCGGTTAGATCTGTTTTGCTTTTAAATAGCTTTTAAGTGTAAAGAGAAAGTAAACTGCAAATCACATTTCTAAGAGGCAGATTTGTACTTATTGCAGTTAGCAGTAGCATCTTTTGTTCCTAAAAATTATAGATATTAGTGAAAAAAGGAGTTGTACAGTTGCTCGGCTACATGCCTTTGACAATACTTCATGCATAATCAGTTTTCATACTAAAATGAGTTCATTCCAGGAAAAGAAAAAGTTCATCATGCAAGCAACTCCGTGAGTAAAGCATGCTTGTTAGTTCATAACTGCTGTTATCTGCATTTAGATTTGCACATTGCGCTCATTCCTGTTCTGTTTGAAGAGCTAAGCGGTGGATGAATTATTCTCAGTATTCCTGATTTTTACTTCAAGCCAATAAACACCTGTGTGCGACTGGCCTGCCAGAGCCGTTCCATGAAACATCTGGGCATGCTCCAGCCCTGGGGCTACTGGCGTTCAAAGCGGTCTTCCCTTATCCTGCCGCTCATTGCTGCTGCAATCTGGGACCTGATTAAGCCCAGGAATTGGATCAGGAATCCTGACTATCCCGAGCACCCAAGTTCTTGGTGGTAGAAGAGGCAGACAAAGGGACAAGGACTCTGGTGGACTATGTGAGTGGTGAGGGTGAGGGAACTGTGTGTGATTCCTTTGAGAGCACAGAGAGTTTTCCGTGGGTCTTCTGTGTTATGTAGCACATAGAAAAGACCTGCGCTGGAGGATGAATCATTGTGTAGTAAAAGCGATCGTGCTCTGTGGAATCTGTACTTTCTTTGTTGCAGCCGTTGGAAGTACGTAGTGAATGAAGCAGACAATTGTAGAGAACATGTTTTCATGATTAAGGCATGAGTGCAGCCCTGGGGAACTGAATTGTATCCCTGCCTTTGCCACAGATTTCCTGTGTGATACTAGTCACTTTGCACATGTGGTTGTTAATTGTGTTTTTCTTGGTGTTTGGTACGGTGGAGTGTAATTTGTAGAAGTGCTGAGCACTTGCAACTGCAAGCTGTAGGCAGCGGGAGCTGTGCTGTGACTGTAAGCACTGCTGCGTAATGAATACTGAGAAATCAGGCACCATGCATCTCAATGAGGCAGTCAAGAAAAGCGGAGGCAGGGATTTCAAAGATAAATCTTCGTGAGTTCAATTTACATGGCTGGAGAACAGCTTGAAGGGGCTTGTCCTTCTTAAACTTGTCCTTCCTTGTACCTAAAATAAGAACAGCAAATTTCAAGCTAAATACAAATGTAAGATTTGTGAACAGTTGCTGAGTTTAAGATACTTCTGCTAATCTGAGAATTAGTAAAGTTCAGCCCTTGTCTGTCCTTCATCTGTCTTGGTTTTTTTATCTTTTTAAATGGAGATATTATTGTATCACTGACCAGTCAGTCACTAAAGAACTCACTAATAAAGCAATATTGTTGAGTACACATGTGTTTTCACTGACTATATGCAAAGTAATTGTTAGGGATACAGTAGCCTCTGTGTATTTTCCCAGTCTTAACATTGTACAGCAAAAAGATAACACTTTAAAAATACTACACTGTTCTGTTGGTAAAAGTAGAAAAAGACACAGAAGACACTTTATGGGAAGATGCTTCTTGAAGTGAAGAGGTACTTTTCTGCTTACTCTCAAAATAAAACATGATGGTTTATGTAATGTGGTGTACCTTGTAAATCACAAATTACATGAAAAAATGCATAGCATATAAATACACAGCTATCCTTATATCAAGATGGGCAAAGCAAAAAATACCTAGCTTGCATACGAGAACAGGAAAGCAGATAACTTCACAGATTTCTGTCATATAAATAGCTTTGTCAGCTTAAATATACTTTGTTGCTCCTTGATGCTGTGATCCAATGCCAAGGAGAATTAAGATTTTTGTTTTAAAAGTGCCTTTTTTTTAGCATGTTTACCTTATTTTATTAGAAAACTCTTCCATTCTCCTATTAATTAATAACAGCTCTATAAAACATTACATTTGGAAGTGTCTGTTTTATGTAACTAGAGGAGGTATGCTCGGTTCCACCAGAGGTGTTAATTACATAGGTGACTAGAAAATTACAGGATTTTTTTTACTTTAGTACTCGCAAACACACACTAAAATGGAAAACCAATTATTTTCTAAATTTTGTTTATTTGAGATGTAGCCTATATTTTTGTTGGAACACTGAGCCATACACACAGGATGCACACAAGGCACCAAAAGCGGAATTCAGGCAATCCAAATCCACAAAAGCGATTCAGAAAACCTCTGCTTTACTGACTGTAAAATCTGAATTCACTTGGCTCCGTTGTTTTGGTTCTGTCAGTCTCCTAAGCGCTAAAGCTTAGGTTTCTGTGACTACACCGAACTCCGAACTTCTAGCTGCAGCTTCTTTTAGCCCCATTAAAAGACAAGTCTGCACTCGGTTCCCTGAGGGGTTCACTTCAATCCAGGTGCCCTGAGCACACACTGCTTACTGACACCACTGGCTGTTTTCAGGAAGGATCTTACTCATGTTCTGGGCTCATGGCTACTTGGTGATTGCCCGTGAACTTGTGGGGTTGTCTAGTAAAGTGGTAAGTTACGGAGGACTCCGGTTCCTGCGTGCTTCAGAGTCACTGCCTTACTGTTTTAAGCTTCAGCCTGTTTTATAGAAGGGAAGCCAGGGACTGTGGCTCCATAAGGTGCCCTGGGAAAGTGCCTTAGAGCCCTGCACCCACACGGGCACCCCCAGGCTACCGAGAGCAGTGGAGGGGTTTGGAAACACCCCTGTGCTCAGCATTCCTGTTTGGCAGGGTGAAGAGCCAAGCACAGCTTGTCTGTATGTGCATTGAGGTGTGCTCACATAATCAGCAAGCAGAAAAATGTTTTGAGATTCATTTGAATATGGTCTGCTCTCTGTTTCACTTCCAGCATAGGTAATTATCACCAAAAGTGGAGAGGAAAAAAAATCACCAGGCCATCCTTTACTGTTACCAGTATGACAGACACGTTTTTAATTACTGTATTCTGCTTCTATATAGAATAAAATGAAGCTGAATTTAATTGTAAAACCTCAATACAGTGAGATTGCAGACAATTTTCCCCCCTGAAGATTCTACTCAATCCTTCACGATTTGGAGCATTTAATTCCAGTTTTGCTTACTTTAAACTGAATGGAATTTTTGTACCAAATTAGGACAGCTAAGTCCTTCCACGCAGAAAACTACTGAGCTCACTGGATATTTTTCTGTCATGGTGCCAAACCATAGAGCAATCATGCTGAGGATATGGATGGAAGAAAGGTTACTCTGCACAGTAATTCCACATAGGAATCACTATTGATTACAGAGAGGATACTTTATGGGTAGTGGTAAATTATGAGGTTTCTCTTGTAAGTGAGAACATTGACTTACATGAGTAATGCAAAGGCTCACACGTAAGCTGAACTCAAACTTTAACTGTCAGCCGTAACACATCTATTTATACCACAGATCTGTGCTTAGCCACTTATATTTAATTATAATCAGTTGCGGTGCCTCCATTTTCTGTGTTTACTCAGAGAATCACATTTCTGAGGTCAAATACAATGACAGTTATTCTGTAGTTATTTGAAGACATGGTTAGTTGTACATTCTGCATGTATCTGAGGACAGAATTTCTGGAGAAGAAAGGATGGGTACAATTCGTCAGTCTTTCCTTGCATAAATAAAATTTCACACACATCAATTTTAGTCAGGGCGTTTCTGTGCTGCACAACACAGTGCTGTGGAGAGATAGCCAAAGCAGCTCAAAAGGAGCCAGCTTGGGTAACTGGAAGCAGTTTAACCACATTGCTTAATGCTGTACACTGTCTAATTTACCCTGGTTTTTAGCAAAGTAAATTAGCTTTGGCAAAGCATTGCACAAATAGGCTAGTCTGCTTCCAATCCATGAGCCAGCTTTGGCACCAATTTCTACATCATACTTATCATGCAGTATAGCATATCTAGCAGGAGATGCAAAGGACTGCTTGCATAAAAATTTGCAGATTTGGATCCTCTAATTTTATTCTGCACTTAGTCATTTTAATGGTACAAAACTTCTATTAACTCTTAAATGTCACTGTTTCAAATTTAGTGGCGCTACTGAACCAAAATATTAAAAGACTAAAATACCATTATAAATGAATCACTAAAACACATCATTTTGGGTTTACCATGCTTATATATGCTTGTATTTACTTGACAGCAGTAGCAAACTGCTAACTGGTAGTAGATTTCTCCAGAATCTTAGGCCCAATTGCTTCTGACCCTGGTACACAAAGACCATCCTTATTTTCAGTGTGAAAGGTTTTACCAAAATTAAAATAAATCACAAATCTTTTACATTGACATCTCATCAGAAAAATGTCATCAATATAACTAAACTATGTTTTAGAATGTCACGAGTACTAAATTTTTTTAAAAAGTCTGGTAAAATTAAGCTTAACTGTTTGCTGTCTGACAGTACTGTTGATGGACCAAATTTTTCCTCCCACGAAATCAATGACAGAAATCTATTGATGACAACGGGAGCTGATACAAAAGTCTTGCCAGGTATGATTTTCCAGTAGGGACAGAATCTCCTTCCATCTCTGAGAAATTATTTTAGACTATCCAGTATGACAGTCTTTTGGCATCATAATCAGTAACCTTTTCAATAGCAAAGCAATAGATGCTAACTTGATATTCCAGGAAAAATTACGTTCAAACTATTCAGTGTTATTTTTCCCAAATCCAAACAGAGCACATGTGCATGCATTTTGAAAAAGTGGCCTACTTCATCCCTAAAATTTTACATCGAGGGTTGAAGGCTTGCTGGAAATCAACAGCTCTTGTAATAAACTGAAATATTAATTTATGCATAAATTGGATGCAAAAAGAATAGAGGATTTTTAAAAATAGATAGTTTTTATCTCTTCCTCTACTTGAGCTAAAAAATAAATGAAGATATAACAGCTAGATGCAACTTTCTACAATAAAATAACTAACTACCAAAATGTGGGAGAGCTTCAGATCCTCCAGAACAACCTTAATGATTATAAATGTCAACTAAAATGCTTGATTTTATACAGTTATTACCAGAAGATGAAATGGAAAAAATGAGAGGAAAAATGTACCCATATGGAGGACTCTAATATCCATGGCATAGATCTTGAGAATAATACCAGAAAATTGGCTGAATTAACTGTATCAGAATGTACACTATGCAAGAAGACATGTATATGTAACACGCAGTTCAGCTTCTCTCAATAAAAATAATACTGATAAAAAGGCAACTCTCCTCCCTAATTTGAAGTTCTACTGTAAATGTATTTGGAATTGAGCTATAATCCCTATTCTCATCCACACAGGACTTCTTTTTCATCCAAGTTGAGTGAAGATGTCAGTATCATGAAATATATTTTACGGACTTGAGAGATAATTGCTTTTTTTATTTTGTTGTGTTTAATAGCTCACACAGTACAATCACTATGAAACTGAAATTTAGAGAAATAAATTATTTTTCTACCAGGCACTGGATTAGTGCTCAACCTTGCAACATCCAACTGTTGCTCCATATTAATTTTACAGCCAGTTGTTGCTCAGACCCTGTAGCGATTTGGCTTTATTCTGATCTCCACTCCTCTCACAATTTCACATTTTCCCGTATAATATTACTGTACCACCATAAATGATAGAAGCAGTCTCTTCAAAACCAGTGATTGCTCCAAGGTGCTTGAATTTCTGCCTTAAAATGACCTACAAAGAAGAGAAAACGCCCTGATGTCAATCTTGGCTTTCTTTCTGATTATATAACGGGGGAAAAACGATTTGGATTTTTTTTTTGTTTTTTTATGTTACTCTTCATAAAAACTGTGCAGGGAATTACCCAGAATTACTATTGGTGATTGCCGAAGTAGTGAAATGGGACTACCACAGTAATAACTGGAAGCTGAATACCTGAAAAGAAAAGGATTTTAAATGCTCTTTAACTATGTAGTGTCTTTTGCACGTTTTGTATTAGCCCCTACTGTGAGAATCCAGTCTTCAGGAAACAGCCAGACTCTCTTTCCTGATTAATATCACCAAGTTACCGTCCAAAATACTTTCCACCAATACCTCTAATTTTTCCTCTAGGAAAAGAAATCCACAAATGGAGACTACTTATGACATTCTATTTCTAATTTTAAAACATCTCCTTTTCACGCTCCCACCCCAAAACAAACAGCTCAATCCTTTCTCCCTTTTCCCCCTTGAAAAAGGAGGCTGTTTTTAGAAACCACTAGGAAAGCAAAAGGCATTTGGGCATGTCAGTATCATTCACTTGCAAAGGCTTTACGTTTGAAAGCTAAAAATGCTGTCTTCAATCACAGTACAAGACACTGCTCTGCAGTATTAGTTTTAATACCAAGTTATTTCAAATGTCTAACACCACAGGCTAAACATATAACTAACAATAGCTGTAGCTGACAATTTTTCTTCTTCTACATTTTAAAATAACTCTCCATTTTTTGTTTTACTAGCCAGAAAGTCAAAATCTCTTCTAAATTACAAAGGTGAAAAGCAGTTCTGGATACCCCTGACTTAGAGTAAGGTGCTCTAATTTGCAGCGTTACCACTTTGTCCATTCCGCTTGACATACGCTATTTTGCATAAATATTCTGTTGGTTTTATTTTGTTTTGTTTTAATTGAATCTCTACTGCTTCGGAGAAAAAAATATGACTGTTGAAGTTCCATTAATTTTTATAATATAAATTAGAATGCCTGATTTACATTGAAGCCTTAAAAGGCTTCTGTATGTTTCTGATGGTTGTACAGAAACCATGTTAGCTTTGTAGTTACAATCCACTCATAAAACCAATTCAACCAACCACTGAGCAAGTTTTAAAAGACATTATGTAGCTTCAATGAATACTGAATTGCTATACTAATAATGTCAGAATAATTAATTAGTTCTAGAAAAAACATTTTATATAAACATCAAAGTGCATAGATATTATTTCTCCCTGGAAGAATATAAGCAAAATAAATATAAATGTTGTATGCAGGGAAGAATCAATCAGAAATATAATCAGCCATTAATCCTTTCTGTGTGTAAGGGTTTGGACCGGTACATGAACTAATTATGGTGGCTAAGGGAGTCAACACTCCTCTAGAGGAGGAGTGACTCCTTCTGTAGAAGTCAGCATTTTAAAACAATTCAGAATTAATACTTAAATTAAATATTTAAATAACTCTACTCCAGAATATCTTTCTCTGAAGCTTTTTCTTTCAGTGTTATTACGTACACATATTTTAATAGCAGAAATTTCAAGACAAAATATTACATGAAGAGGGAATCGAGGTTGAAGATGCAGAAAGATAATGTAGGAATTAAAAAGAAAAATCCTTGAATGTAATTATCCCCCACTAAAGTATAACAAACCCAGGAAAAACAACCTAAGTTTAACTGAAAAGATATCCCACCATGTTAAAGCCCCTGATAACCTGACCTATATCTTGTTCTGATGCCACAAAGAAACCATATGAATGAATTTACTGCGTCTTTCAAAATCACAGTCTTCTAGCCTGGTACTCCAAATATTATTATGGCATAACAGTTATCTGGTTATTACACCATACTGATTATTTCTTCCAAGTTATACTCAGAAAGATTCAAAAAACCTGGGCAGTAGTAATCAGAAATGAACAAAAGGGAATAAACAACCGTCTACAATAGAGGGAAGGACAGTATAGTAACACAGTTCATAGTCTCAATTTTTTTATTTTTTACTGATAAAAACTTATTAAATCACATTCAGTCTTGGACTGTAAACCATGATTCCCATCTGGAAGCCATTTCTTAAAAAGAACTGCAGAATCTCTGTTATTGTCATTGTTCGCAAAATAACTATCCAGATATTGCTAATCTATAACTTATTAACCAAAATATTGTCCTGCTTTATTTTCCTTGAAGATTTCTGAAGTAAATGTCTCTTTGCCAGACACCCATGCACAACATTGCATACCTCTTTGTCCCTTGTACTGAGTCCCATTTGAGAAATGGTCTTTTCTATCTTTTAATTTCTAGGGCCAAGAAAGTGTCCAATCTTTAAAAAAACCTCACTTCAGATCATTTGGCATTTTTTGAAGCACATTTACTCAGAAAACAAGAGGTAAGTAGGAGACCACAACACAGATATCAGAGACTCAGTGAAAAATGAGTAGTCATTTGCTTTCTAAGGATTAGGTTTTGAACATTGTCTTCCATAAAATCGTGCTTAAAGAAAAGACATCAACAGATTCATCGTGTCCTCCCTCATTCATCTCCCTCTTTTTACATTCTCTTGTAGGTCACCTCTTGAGCTGAAACTGCCTTTCCACGAAACACTCCTCCCTAATTAAAAAAAACAAAACAACCACAAACTAACAACGGATTACAAGAATTCAAGATGCATAACAACACTAGGCACCTAAATATTGCATTTGTACTGATATGAAATGAGATAAATGCAGCACAACTGGATTTTTCATTTCTCTAGGTAAGCTCTTTTCACCAAAACAGTAGGACTTTTGTTTGTTTTGTGAATGCAAAAAAAAAGAGAGTAAAATTTGCAACAAAAGCAAGCTAATGAACAATAAAAGGAAACTGACAAGTACTAGCTTGTTTTGTCCTGATTTTCAACTTGTCTGACAAACGGCCCATGAAGCTGATCAGCTAAACTGCTATTTAACAGAAGTAATAGCTGGTATTATTTACCTTGAATGGCTTTTTTATTTTACGTAAGCCTCTACAACTGTTTTTTACAACTTGTATTACTGTTCTACTTCAACAGTAATAATCTACACCCTATTCTACAATAATGTGAGGAAAAATATACACAAAAAATTGCTCACATATTCTGGCTGCAACTTTGAGGTTGTAAAAAAAATTTCCAATTGCCCTTCTCTCCATGATAACAAATTCTTCATATTCCCCATTTCTTTGTGCCAGTTACAAATGATCTCATCTTTGACTACGCTCAGGCAAGCATTTCACCTACTGTTTTATAAAATGTCTTTTACTTTAAAAATGTAAAAATAACATAACCATAACATACTAATTTATAGAATTATCCAAACATGGTGCAAATGCCATCTCTGGGTGGACTCAGTTCCTGAGAAAGCTGCTTTTGAGAGTACATTATGACTTTATTGCCTGGAAGTTTTTACATGCTGATTTTGAGTCACCATGAGAATACTTTCATAATTCTTTAAGTGATTACTTAACCCTTTAACTTTCAGACAAAATTTTCTAAGATATCTATTTATACACTTGTGCTGGGAGGTACTAATAGGATTGATCAATCAAATCTGGTAAAAGCAAAAGATGGTATTAAATACCCTTCGGTCTGGCTAAGTGAGAGAGTACCTAAGTGCTTATTTTTTTAGTGATAGCTCATGTAAGATGACATGACTTCTTGTCAGCACGACAAGACTGAACACAAGCAACGGAATCACCCAGAGCTTAACCACCAATGCAATAACTGCAGTAATGCCTTGCTACAGCCAATACGTGCCTGAAAACATGCAAAGGACTTCCGAGCACAGAGACTATGAGCATACAGCAGGAAGAGAAATAGTTCATATCACATAGGGAAACAAGTGAAGAGTTTTGGCACTGAAGAATGCAGTTTCCAGAACCCAGCGAGGTGTAGGGCAGGCACAGCAGAGCGTGAACAGGCACCATCTAGAAGTCCATGCACTCACAAACTCTGTGGGTTAGGCTCCCTAACCTTCTCATTTGACTTGAAAGTCAGGGAAAAAATTCATGAGCAGCAAAAGCAATGAGATCTGATTTCTTATAGAATTACGTGCCTTGTCCCTTAATTGTCTGCTGTCTACCTTCTCTATAAAACACCCACTGGGCAAGGCTGTGGTTACTCATGTTTTTATCATCCATCACGGTATGAACAAAACACTTGGCTGTCTGGTTGCCACAGATCATCATCTGCAGTTCATATGCCTGCCTTTAACTCCCCAAGGGCGTTAATTTTGCTTTCCCCTCTATTCAACTACCTCAGGTTTTAGAAAACTTGTAGGAGCTTAATTATTTCCAAAATCACAATCCTCTGTGAAATGTGGTTCAAATTTGCTGTCAGGTTCAAAAATGACTTTGTAAGGATGGGGACCAAAAGATAGAGACCGTGTACTATAAATATTTTTTTTCTTTAGAAATGGAATTTTATTTTATAATGGCAAACTGCAATAGTATATACTTAAATCCTGCAGAAAGCTACAAACTCAACGGCTGAAAATAAAAATAATGGATTAAAAATTGGGGGTGTATTATTCAACTGCAAAGTGACAACGATCCCTAATATGATCTGAAAAACAAATGTAATCCTAGAATGTAGTAGATGAGGAACTTCCAAAAGAGATGAAGACTAGTAATGCCATTGTAAAGGGTCTTGGTGAAATGTCTTTGGAATTAGTGTCAAATCTATTTAAGAAAAACGAGCTCAGGCTGGAACACAGGCAAATAAGGGATACTAAGGTGGTAAGAGAAATGAAGAACTTGCAGGCTGAGACTAGAGGAATTAAACTTGTTTAGCCTAGCAAAGTGAAGTCTAAGAGAAAATATTCTAATTCAGAAACTGGGTGTAAAATCTAAGGAGGAAAAGTAGCCGTGGAAAATAAGGCAAAGGACCAGTGTTGGTGCAAGAACAAACAGACACAAACTAGTCATACAAACTGAGGTTAGAAATTAAACCAGATGGTTTCTAGTCTTCAGAAGAGTTAGAGCAGTTGTCCTATGAGTACAGCTGAGCTACAAACTCAGTAGTTGCCCACCCTAAAGGAGAAAGGGCAAAGGCACCTCCAACCTCTAGACCGTCCACAGCCCTTCAGCTTCTAATGCCGGATCCCAGCAGCATTCCTCGCTGCTGGCTTGCAGGAACTGTTCTGCTGTTTCATTTTTTGACTTATCTGTCCCCACAAGAATTCCACCGGTAACTAAGCCTAAGCTAGTTAGCGAAGCTCCTTTTATGGAGCTTCATACTCTTTGGAGATGCATACTCTTTGAGGGCAAATCATGCCATTTATCTTCGCCACTGAAATATCTTTTCTTCTTGCTGTTCAGTGGAACAGAGTGATCTCATTTAGGAATTCTATTTCTTACTCCACCGACTTCTTGCTTAAAATACACAGTTTTGTGTGAAAACTCACTGTCTTCACTCCCCACCACCCATGGTGGAGATAGATACTTTTACTCCCTTTCATTTTTTGCTGTTTGCACCTTCTGCCCATCAAATTCAACTTTCAATGGTCATTATTTCAGCAAAAAGAAGAGATTTAATCCTTTCTGGAAATGCCTTCATAGATGGTATTCCTTAAAGAAAAGAAATCGCATTAAGTCTTTACCCAGGCTTTTTACTAAAAATGCTTTCATTTTCACCTCATCAAATGATTCATTTTCTATCTCCTCAAAGTTATGCAGTGAAACAAGAAAAGCCAATGCTATTCTTAAGTCATTATTGTGCGGACTGCATGTACTTATCCGTAGTTACTGCTTGAAAATTTCAGTGAGTAAAAAGTATATGGACAATCATCTCAATGAAAAGAATGTATTAATCCCACACTGTTATTCTTTGAGATACATCCCACATACATTCCATGACCTTCCTCATCATTAGAGGTTTCTTACCCAGCTGAGCTCTGAGTTGGTAAAATAACTCTTGACTACATTAACTCTGTTGGTGGGACAGCTGGTTAGTTCTGTTGGGCTGTCCTTGAAAGGATCATTTTCGTAAGCCTTTGGAAGGACACATACACTCGAAAGCTGAATGTAACTTCCTAACCCCAGCTAGTATGTGACATGTAACCATTCCTTCCTAGGTCAAATCTAAACCCATTTTTATCATTTGATGGGTATTTTGGCGGACACAGATAATGAAACTGGGCGTGATTCATGGGTGGGAAGGGAAGTCAGGGAAAAGAGTTCTTACCTGCCCAGTGGTACAAAAGAGGAGACAGGCAGGTGGGAGTGGAGTAGCAGGCAGCTTTGTAACTTAAAAATTTATCCAGAGTGATAGCTCGTTCACATCATGGACCAAGAACATGACTGGGGAAATAATACTAACTTCCACTCTGTGTTTGGGGTAATTTATTTGCATGTTTATAGTGCTGTCTTGCCCTCATTATATAAAAGGACTTTATTCATTGGCACAGTCCATACATATTTTCTTTACTTCTTTCAAGAAATACTAATTCCATATAACATTTTCTTTAACAACAAGCATTTCAAGCATCAACTGTCACACTGCCTCAAGAACTAAAAGTGTCCAATGTTAACCTTATTAATTAAAGTTGTTTTCTTGTAATGACTGAAAGCTAGTCATTCAAGCTAAAGAGTATTCAGTGGTCTTCATTTAAACTGTGGTAGAAAGTAACTCTAATCAACTACATTCTACATTATTTAATACCACACCAAAAGCATACAGCCCCTCTTACCTTCTCATGAGGAATGCCCTACCCCTTCAGCAGCAGCTTCCCTCCCTCCACAAGCCACCACCAGCCACCATGCCCACAAGAAAGTAGATTTAGATTAGATATTAGGAAGAAATTTTTCACTCTGAGGGTGGTGAGGCACTGGCACAGGTTGCCCAGGGAAGCTGTGGATGCCCCATCCCTGGAAGAGTTCAAGGCCAGGCTGGATGGGGCTTTGAGCAACCTGGTCCAGTGGGAGGTGTCCCTGCCCATGGCAGGGGGGTTGGAACTACATGATCTTTAAGGTCCCTTCCAACCCGAACCATTCTATGATTCTATGCCTCCCGAGTAGCACCAACAGCCTCACGCCTCACCCCTCGGTTGGCTTCCAGCCTCCTTTCCCGAGCCAGAAACATGTGTTTTCCACGGCGCAAGCCCTGTTAAGGTGCCCCTACCTCAGCACCACCGGACTTTGAGGGACGCTGTGGGCTGGGGTTGCAGGAGCAGCCATTCCTCGCACTCATCCTCCTGCTCCCCGGGGCTCCCCTCAGGGTTTCGCGCTCCGGGGCACACCTCCGCGGCTGAGGAGGCGGCAGTCCGGCAGCAATGGCCCTGCCCTGCCGCCGGGCGCCGCTTGTGTTTACCCGCTTGCCCCGGTAACGGCTGCCGCCGGGCCCCGTCCCCATAGCAACGCCGCCGGCCTCGGCCACGGCCCGAGCGGCGATGGCGGGGTCCGGCGCGGCTTTCCCGGAGCAAGGTATGGGGGCGAGCGGTGAGGGGCGTCCATCCGCCCGGCTCCTTGGGGGGCTCCACGCTGCCGCCGGGCTCCAGGATCCCTCCCGCCTCCTACAGCAGCCCTGACCCCAGGCTCTACCCGCCCCGGGCACGCCGCGGAGCGCGGGTGGGCCGGCGCCATGGCGGGCGCCGCGGACTCTCCTCAGGGACGAGGCCTCCCCGCACCCGCCTCGCCTCGGGGGCTCTCGGCCGTTCCAGGCTTCGCGAGCGAGTCTGACACCCCCTTTTTTTACCGCCATTTAAAGGAAACGTCTGGGGGTTGTCATCGTTGGGGCTTGTATGTGTCTGTCCCCTGCACATACGGTTTGTAACTGTGGCATCAACTTCACAAGGAGAACCTGAGAGCAAGCCTTTTGTTACAGCCGTAAGAGACCTAACGCTGTCAGCTCCCTGAGTTTCTAACAGCAACAGGAATTAATTAATCAAGATGAAGAAAACAGTGTTTTCACCAGACTTCCCTATTTCTTTAAAAATATTTGTGAGTTCTCTTCTTCAATTCCCCCTTCCCTGCTTTGGGGAGTTAAAAGAATCTGGTCGTGCCTAGATATGTTTATTTCAAATTATAGCATCCACAGTGTGTTGCATTTATAATTTGAGGGCTCAGTTTGGTCTTTCCCTGACTGTTTCTTTGCCAAGGTGTACATCTTTGATACTAGTCGAGACCATGGGAGCGGCATTGGCCAGAGCAGCTCAGTGGACTGCTGCTGGTTCTGGAACTGGCACACTCGAAATCACCCCTTTGAACGAATCTCTTTTAAATCAAATTATTAAGTTTGCGGAGGACTTCAGCACTAGACATCCTCAGGAAGCGGCGTTTGTCTTCAGAGAGCCCCTTGAGTGGAAAACGCAATTGGGCTGTTCAGTATTTGGAGAGGGTTATGACATTAAGTAAGTATGAATTGCAGTGTGTTTTGAAATGTTGAAGGTGAACTACAAAGCAAAGCTGTGTTCATTTAGCATAAGGAAAGATGTAGTGTATTTGGGAGGCTGAAATGAGTGACTTGAAAATTTTGAGTTAAAATTTGTAGGTTTTTTGAGAGGTTGAGATTATTTTGTCTTGGTTGTGATACGGACCTGTTTACTTAGTGATTTATACAACTTGCACTGCCTATTCCTCTGACTTTTTACTACATGCCTTTAACGATGGTTAACTCTGAGATTTATGTTAATGTTAGGAGTGGCTCCTGTGTGGTGAGTTGACCTTGGCTGCCCACCAGGTGCCCACCAAGCCGCTCTATCACTCCCCCTTCTCAACTGGAGAGGGGGAGAAAAATACAACAACAGGCTCATGGGTTGAGATAAGGACAGAGAGATCACTCACATATTACTGTCATGGGCAAAACAGACGACTCATGGAAATAATTTATTGCCAATCAAAAGTCAGAATAGGATAGCAAGAAATAAAAACAAATCTTAAAACGCCTTCCCCCCACCACTATCTTCTTCCCGAGCTCAAGTTCGCTCCCAATTTTCTCTATCTCCTCCCCCTCAAGGGGCACAAGGGGAAGGGGAATGAGGGCTGCGGTCAGTTCAGTATGCGTTGTTTCTGATGCTTCTTCGTCCTCACACGCTTCCCCTGCTCCAGCGTGCGGTCCCACCCACAGGAGACAATCCTCCACGAACTTCTTCAACATGAGTCCTTCCCACAGGCTGCAGTTCTTCATGAACTGCCCCAGCATGGGTCTTTTCCACGGGTTGCAGTCCTTCATGAACAGACTGCTCCAGCCTGGGTCCCCCATGGCGTCACAAGACCTGCCAGAAGATTTGCTCTAGTGTGGGCTCCTCCATAGGGTCACAGGTCCTGCCAGGAGCCTGCTCCAGCACGGGCTCTCCATGGAGTCACAGCCTTATTTGGGCGCATCCATCTACTGGATAAATTGGTTTACTTTGGAAGTTTTCTGAAACAGAGCTTAAAGAAATTGTATATGTTTTATCATGTGAAGCTTGAATAACATTCAAGATTCTTCTCTAAAATTTGCTGTTTATTTAAGTTCTTATTTTAAAAAAGTATAATTTAATTTTTCTAGTGAAGCAACTGTTCAGTCTGAAGCCAAAGGCAAAGATGGCCAACCATTGCTTCTCCTCACGGCATCAACTCTCAGAGTTCGCAGTTTTGACCAGCTGTCCCGTTTGCTACAAATTGCTATGGAAAAAAAGTTAAAGGAAGCACAGGCATGCCTTGAAGGTTTCCTTTCTTCTTTTTTTTCATCTTTCCTCTCTCTTAAAAAGTATGTCTTTTTCTTCAATTCATGTTTGTGAAATGTGAAGAAAGAAAGGCATGCCTTCATTTTAAGTATATGAGAAGGTGTTGATTCATGAAGGTGGCTAAAGCTGCTGATCCAGAACTTAATGAAGTTTCTATTTCTTCTTTGATTTTCACAGAAATCAATAACAGAGAAATCTGGAATAAAGTTAAAATAAAACTGTTGAATCTCCTGTACAAATTCATGTATGCTGAGTAATACCCCAGCTATTGCAACAGACAGTAGGTTTAGATTTCTGAAAAAGAATGTCTTATTGGAGGCTAATAGCAGTTTTTCCTATGTTTGTAGTTTAATCCTCTTTTAAAATGTTACATCCTTAAAAAAACAGCCAAAGAAAAACTTACATGCTTAAGACATTCTTTTTACATGGTTACAGTGAGCACTTCCAGGTCCGTCTCACAAAGGCTTTTAAAATATAGGTACAAGTACTTTTACTGTGTCTATTCAAGTCCTAGATTTTCAAGCTGACAAGAAGACCATTGATATGCTAAACTGGATATCCTCATCTCATTGGAGGCAGAAGAGATTAGTAATGTTCTTTGGTAATATTAGCAGAAATTGCATCTGTGATACTAAATATAAATGGTCATACTGGATCAAACTTCAGACCCATCTAATCCAGGGTCCAGTCACGGACAGCGATCAATCATGAATTATAGGGAAGAATAATATGGGCAGGGTATCGTGCAGAGGCATTCACAGATGTATGAGACTTCACTTGCAGGAACAAAGCAAAATGTTTATGTAAAACCCATTGACATGTAGTTATGTCACTGTTTACCAAAAAGAACAGCTGGCATAGCTGAGGAAATAATGGGGCCATTGGGAACGCTGCTAGAAAACTTTAAAGATGTTCTTTAACATTAAATCATATTTCCAAAATGATCAATTTTCACTGAGTTAAACCCATTGATTTCCTGTTTTGGTGATCAGCCAGGCATATTTTCTGGAAAGGGGGCTGTTGATAAAGGGAAGTAGTTAATATTCATCTCTGGATTGAATGAGTTTTAATTTTTGTTGTGAAAAGCAATTTTGTTTGTTATGAAAAATTTCTTTTTATTCTTAATGTTTTCATACTTTTAAAAGTGCATTTCAAATTACAACAGAGGGATATGAAAGAATGCATCATACAGTAATATTTGATGAATAACTATGAATATTATTAAAGTTCTTATTGTAAATTAATATATCAAAATTATTCAGCAATTGAGATAAAAAGTGTTTGTCTTGCCTAATCATTTTTAACATGGTATCACATTATGTGATTCTGTTTCCTGTTTACAGCTAACAGAGATCCTATAGTGAAAATTCTCGGCCCTGAATATGGGACTGTTGAAGGAGAAGACATGTCCATGTTGCATTTACTTGACAAAGTGAAAAAAGATGATGACCCTGAAACAGAGATGAAAATGAAAATCAATCTTCTTCTTCATCAGCTGGATTTGCAACTGCTTAATAGTTCTTTGAAACACATTTCACAGTAAGTGCTTTTCAAATGGAAGCTAAGCATGTCAGCCAGTGCATTTTTTTGTTTTATTGTTAAATCAGATTGGTTTCAACCCACAACATATGCTTTTGGTGTGACATAAAGAAATTTATTGAAATAACTTTCACTGTTCACTAAGTTATTGAAAAAACATTTTTTTCTGAAGATTTTGCTGTAGGTGTGGGTATGCAAGTGTGTGCCCGCGATTGTGGGTTTTTTATTGCATATGTTTTGCATTTTGGTAGCAAATTGAAGTCATTTGTACAAACAACTAAGTTACAGTTAAATATTTTCGAGGAAATGTTTATTTCTTCATGGAAGCATATTAAGTATTACATTGAGTCTGTTTCATAGTTACAAGGACTTCATACTAGCTATGGAAGTAAAATTTCACTAAACTAACAGATAATATTAAAAAAAACAATGGAAGATGACCCATTTCCAGATTTTTGTTGCTACTATTAAGACTCAACGTAAAAGAAAAAAATCATGTAATATTCTCTTTTCATTTCTCTGAGTACATCCTTTTGATGAATACATTTTAGACCATTTTCTATTAATTGCAGAGATGTAAGACTAAATCCAGCTGCTGTAAATAATGAAGTGAATCTTCTCAAGAATTTCTCTGGGAAAGGAGAAGATACAGTACTGGAATCACTGGAGTATACATCAGGTCTGATCTGATCATATCTGATGTTTATATATACACTTATTAAAGTACTTGACTTCTGTGTGGAATTTGCTAAAATAATTTCAGTAATGACTTTCAAGTGTTTATTCCTACTTTAAGGTTATGACGTAAAATAAAATGTATTTTCATATATAGAATGCTGTTCTTCTTAAGCCTTTAGTTATAGAAGTAATCTCCAATCATATGAGTATCTTCAGTGGAAGCAGAGGAAGTAAACTGACTGCCTGATCCTGAAAAGTACTAAGCAGTGTGCAGTTCTTAGTTAGATCAGGCTCCGGGTCACAGAACTTTGCATGGTTAATTCCTGAGTATGAATTCTTGAGAGTAAGGTATTGTTTTGGGAATTTTATTTGTATACATGTTATATTAATCATCAAGAAAAACTATTAAAAAATACTTCAAAACTGGATGAAAACACTAATGCTAATTGGTTACAGATTACACCTTCTCTAATGGATGCCGAGCTCCTCCCTGGAGACAAGTGCATGGAGAAATTTGTTACTTAGTCATCAAACCACATGACACTGATCCTTTGTATATCACTTGCAGCACAGCAGGAGTGTTTTTAAATGGAGTAAGTAATAATAAAGGATTCCATGGAGTAATGAATATTTTTATGTGCTAAAATAAAAAATCATCAGGTTTAGAGTAGTGGTGTTGAGGCTGTAAAACCTGCAGAGTTAGTTTACTGGTAGAGAAGGAGAAGACACAGTAATAAACGTATGCTAGTTTTCCCATATGTTTTGAGTGCTTTTTCTATAAGTTTTATACTAGGAGTGTATTTTGCTAGAAGTGTTTGTTTAGTCTTTAAATGTGCCCTAACAGTCCTTCACATTATTCCTGTTTAAAGGTACTGTGAGACTAGGTGCCTCTCCAGTGCCTCATTGCTCTTGATCTGAAGTTAATATTATTGTGTGCGGCTAATAAAGCTTCCTTTCATCTTTTTATAAATGATAAACAGTTTTTTCTCCTTTCAGTGGAAGCTTTTTAGAAATTATTTATCTCTTCTCTTCTACTTTTCATTTTGGTTACCTCTTTGCTTACAGATAGGTTTTATTTAGGTATGATGGTCCCTTATGTGTGTTAAGCAGTGGCCAGAGCTCTTGCATTCATTTTGAAGGGAGGCTGATGTCGGTCAGGCATAACTCCACAAATTGGTTTCCTAACAGTTAAAAAATCCAGGGAAATTTTGACTTAGCCTAGGCTAGTAAGGTCACATTGTCTTCTGATCCTTTTAGACGTCTGCCATAGTACACTGGAAGCTCACACTTACTTGGTAGTTTGTCATAAGCCATAAATTCTTTTCAGCGGATCTTTTCAGTGGAACTACACGCAATCAACTCATAGTAATTATTTGCAGAATTCTATGTAAGATCTTGATTATCTGTTGGGATCTATGGAGATGATCCATGCATCTTTACAAAGCATTATTGAAGTTTGATGAACTCTGCTGAGCATGAGACTTTTGTACCTATTACATTACATTATGACCTCTGTGCTCTTTAGCAGTATTTTATGATTCAGATTAAATTACCTGCGTGAGGCAATACTATTAATAATTTTAGATTTATTCTTTTTTTAAGGGTCAGCTAAAGGGTAAAGATGACATTGACTATGAAAGAAAAAGTGATGTATATAAAGACATTGTCACATTTTTAAGGGAGAGATCACCTAGATTTGTAGAAAATATGGCTAAACAGGTATGTATTTACTGATACTGGTATATATTTGTAGAAGCATACATTGTACATTGGTAAGAATTACATTATAAATCTGACTGAATGTTTATGTCCTTTATCAAAGATAAATCTGTGATTAAATGAATTTAAAGACTCTGAAATGCATTATTATTTTTCTTTGAATTTGTTTCATTTCCTACTAAATATGTTCCCTTTTGTAAATAACAAATAATACACTATGTCACGTATTGTTCTATCATACCTTATCATGAGGTTTGATCCAACATGGGAGGTCAGCTTCTAATTTTGCATAAAAAGTTCTCCTTGTCCTTTGGTGTTATTCTTTATGGAGCACTGGAAATGTTAAAGCAGGAAAATATGATATCCTTACAGAAAAGGTCAACTTTTTATGACACTATTTTTCTGTGAACAAAACCACTTAAATTTTTATCTTCATTCTTTGTAACCCAAATAGAAACAACGGCCCAACTTTTTTACAAGAACTGCCTGATTTAAATATCAGAGCTGAGAGTTAAGCATCCAGCTTACGCACTGTGTGTTGCTTTAGCCACTGTAAAATGCAAGTGTTTTGGATTTTATTTAGAGTTCTGTATTAGCTAGAATCACACAGCACCACTCCAATTCTATTTGTTTCATCATTCCTGATAAAAACTCTTTTTTCAGATTTCTAGTGTGGTTATAACAGATTAATAACGTGGTGGTAAATTTCATTACAAGCTAAAACCTGTCAAAAGTTTTATTGTGGTTATTTATATGCAACTTTAATTATTGCAAGAAGGAAATCATTAACAGGGAAATTTTCTTATCCTTTAGTTCTGATTTTCTGGGATGTAGGGCTGATATTTATGGTTTTTTGAGATACAGATATTTGACAGTTCTGAAAGAACAGAGTATTTCAAGATGTACGAAAATACAGTAGCTTATATCAACAGTAATGGTATTAAATTTGAAGTTGTTTTGTTTGAAAGTGCAATAAGTTCCAAAATGTGTTTTATTTATCCCATAGGTAAGTATTTTTTTAATATGGTATCTACATATTGGTTTACATTTCATAAGTGTGACAATATATGAATCTTTTAGACATAATTACTGGTTTAAAGTATTTTGGAAGTGATTTGGCTCCATTTGATGGTCATGAAAGGGAAAATATAGTAATATTTTAATAATTTTTACATGTCTATTCCTAAATGTTAATATAGATTAATGTTAATATTGATAATAGAGATAATAGACATTTCTTTACTGGTTTTCTGCTCTTGTAAAGATACTGTAGCTATTGAAGAAATGTGTACCCTTATTAAATAAGAGTAAATAAAGGGAATTTATCCTATTTTCCTTCAATTGTCATAGAAATCACTTCGTATTCCCTGACTGTGTAAATAAGTTTATGCTGAAGTGTATAAATTATACCATTTTAATGGTTTAGGAATATCATATCATCTTGCCTTGCTGAAGACTAGAATTTAAACAAGTTAGTACTGTAGAGCTGCAGAGTATATGTATTGGAGGGAAAATCTTCTCTACTCTAGAACTCTGAAAAGCAGAGAAAAGCTGTATTTCCAAGGTTGACTACATTAAATAAATCATGAGTGGAAATAGTTTTGATTTATTTTCTGAGGAGAGGAGAGCTTCAAAAAGCTTGTTACTTACACATATATTACAAACCCAATTAACTTTTATAATATCTTCTTGGCTTTGTTTAAGCTAACATTTAGAATTGCTGTGTTGGCATATAGTGCTGTAGGAAACATACTTTTTACATGTGCTTAGCTGGTCAAGCTGCAGCATCAGTTCCCCTGTGATTTGTCTAGTTTATCATGTATTAAATTGTCTTGTCTAGAATACGTTTTCAGAATGAGAGAATTAGCATGAGTTAGTTTATGATGAGACAGTTGGGTCAGCAAGTCTGGAACAGCCGATTCACATCAGGGACTAGTCAGAAACAGACCGTACTGTGACAGTCTCCTTAAAACTGCCTTGAATCAGATACATAAAGGAATGTCTTCACCTAGCTGGCAGTGACAGCTGCAATAATAATAATAAGTAATGATCATATGCTGTCTTTCCTGTAAAAATTGAATATGTTCCAATAGAGAATAAGAGTTGACAAGACTCCTTTCTGTACTGGATATTTTTGATCAGCCATGGTACTAGACACAGACAGCTGAAGGACTGGTAGGTGCCACTCGTCTCCATTTTTGTATGTGATTTGTTCAACAGTGTTTTGTCCTGAGAGACAGAAGATGAAAAAACTGAAATGGAATGTGTTTATATTAATATTAATTCTAAGCTATGTCAAATTAAATTACTTGGAACTGAAGTCTAGCAGTTTATCATAGCCTACTTTCAGGTTTATGTTCATTTTTTTTTGTGGGAAATTTTTGTAAATTCTTTATGCAGGGAAATAGTTTTTATATAAGTGATGCATTGAAAGCAGAATGACTGACTTTGCAATTCTAGATCTTAAAACTCATTTAGAATTAGGTTCTATAAAAGTGCTTGTGTCACGAATTATTTAAGACATTAGAAATTAAACAACACCCAACACTCAAATATGTTCAGGAAGTTCCAAATTTAGCTAGTTCATTTATTTCAAAAACTTTAATTTGCACACAGTAACAGCTACTTTCCAGATTAGTGTTTCAATCTTTCATTCTTTTAAAGGCAATCTAATTTTATCCTTAATACATACAATTTTCAACCACAGCATCCTGAATTGTGCTTATAACTTATTGTTTTAATATGCATTATTCATATAGCAATATGACTGACAAACCATGCCTCCTTCTTTTATTAGGAATACTTTTTTTTTAAAGAACCAACATATGAGAAGAATTATCAGCGTATGGAAGTAGTTGATTCTAAGGTCTCTGGCCAGTCCCAGAACCCTTATGATTTTACAGAAAAGAATGTATGTGAGAAAGTGAAAAGTTCTACAGCAAGACGGAGAACCATTGACAAGAAGAAATTAGAACCGTCTATGAAATGGAAAAATACTGGACTTTCTGCTTCCCACAGATAAGTAGTTATCTTCATAATTGAATTTTCCTATAGAACTCTCTAAATTGTCCTAATGATCTGGCTGCATGTTGTAGGTTTGCGTTATTATCTTAAGTTAGGAGCAATAAAACAAAATTTACTACATGTTAATTTCTAAGAAGACAGCACAGTCTACCAAAGAGAATTCTCAGTTTTCTTCTATAATGCAACAACTTTCATGATGATTTTCACAGCAAGGCAGAGAAATATCTTGCAACGATCTGCAGTGCTGGTCTTCCAGGACTGTGGCATTCTCATATTTTTGGTGTAAAATGCCCTTTAAAGCAAGACAGAGTAGCCAATCTAATCTAAACCATACTTTCTGATGGAGGTAAAAGAGATCCAGGATGGAAAATCAGGATGACTCTTACTTATGCTCCCAGTTTTTAATGATTTCATATTATAGGAGCCACTTTTCTAGCTCTGCTTAGGAACAGCCTTCACTAATGAGATTATCTCAACGTTTGGACACCCAAAAATAGAGTATACATATACTGGATATTGTTGGATTTGTCTTTTGAAATCGGAACTCTGTTCTGATTTCATGTTTCCTGATTTTGTGTTAATGAGTAAGAGTGTCTGAAGGAGAGACTTTGATTGCCATCCTACAGAAAAATGTCAGTATCTTCTCAAGTCTGACAATTTGACTTGTTGCAAGAAACATTTCAAGAGATTTTGGATGTGACCTACAGTCATCACTTAAAAAAATGTGGTTTTCCACATGCAAGAAGTTATATTTTTCCACAGTCACTGTTAAGAGTCTAGATGTAGTGAAATTACTTTTAATCATGAGTAGTATTCTCTTTTATTGTTGTGACTGTGATGGTATGATCGGCCCAGGCTTGAAAGGACATTTTGTTTTCACAACATTGTAAATTAGGGACAAAAAAGCACCAGAGATTGTGCCCAGCTAGGCCTAGAAGTCTTCTTGGAATACGAGGGAAGCAAGATATATTGTATTCAGCATGACCAAAGCTATGAACAGCTTAGTGGAAGTACTAGGCAGACCAGAACTCTTCTGCCTGGAAAAAAGATGACTGGAGGACAATAAGATAGATACAAAAAATCATGACTGGAGACGGTAAATAGGGATCAGATAGTCACTGTCCGTTCTCATACAAGAATAAAGGGCATTAAATGAAAATGAGCCAGTGAAACCAGTTCAGAACAAAGGGAGAGACTTCTTCATACAACACATGGCTAAGCTTTAAAATTCTTTGCTGCAGGATGGTAGAGGCCATTTGTTTATGTGAGTTCAAAAAGCAACCAGAGACATTCATGGAAGAAAAATCCATCCAAAACTGCTAATACAAGGATGATCAGGAGTTCCCTAATTCACAACTTGCTGAGGAATATTCTGGAAAAAGTAATTTCTGTGTTTTTCCATTGTTCTTCTACTGTTACCTAGATAGCTGCTATTGGTCATGGTTGGAGATGGTATCCCAGGATAAACAGACCTGTGGTCTGTCTGCATACACTCATTCTTTGTTCTTGTATCATATACAGGTCAGCATAATATAGTTGTTCTGATATTCCACTATTTTATTAAAGCAAACATAGTCACTTAAGACACAGCATACTTTCTGTTTAATAAGTTTATGGTGTAGGTTTATAGACTCATATGTACTGACATAGTGCTTGTCCAACCATAGCTTTTTGATTCTATATATATATATAATCTTTTTTTTTTAAATTAAAACAAATATTTTAGTGACAAGGCTGAAAAAAAACATGCTGAAGAAGAGAGAAGCAGTACTGTGTCTCGGAAAATCAAAAAGAAAGCCAGTGGCATTTCTTCTGAATCTGTTAAAATACAACCAGCTTCAAAATGGTATGGGTCACATATTTTTCTTCCTTCAATTCTTTTATTTTTATTTTCCATATCTACAGTAATTGTTACCATACTTAGTATTTGGCACTGTCAGTTATATTTTTCTAATTCTGTTATTAGGCAGTGTTGTCATACCTGTTTAAAATGTGCTTGTTCATATTAGTTTATAGCTGTTTAAAATGGGTGATGCTGTTTATTTATTTTTAGTAAAACATCAGGCAGGTTTGAAGATGTTAGTGAAAGTTCCTCAGAGACTGAGGAAGATGAAGAACAGCCTGTACGTCGTCAGGAAGGAAACACCGATTTGCCATCAGAATATTGGGGAATTCAGAAACTTGCAAAATATTTAAAGGTAAATAAGAAGCATTGATAAATTTTCTTAAAAATAGCGCTACTCTTTACCTTCTACATCTGAGGACACCAGACCAGCTCCTCACCTTTCCACCTTCCATATATTTTAGAATAGCCTTGCTATGTAGTATGTTCAAATCCTGGAACTGTGGACTTTCCTATCACACACCCATTTCTCCTCCATTTTTTTTTGTCTGCTATTTTTGGCTTATATAGACCCTTAGATTAAACCATCTGTTCAGTGTTATTTAAAACTTAAGATGGTATAATTTCTTTATTAATTATTTGGTTTCTGGTTTGCTTTTTGGGTGAAACTTTCCAAGATATTTCTTTATGTGGATAGTAACTTTCAAGAGTTTTTATTAAAACTGAATACTTGCCTAAAGTCTTTCATCAACTATGATTAATGCATAACTGAAGTAATTCTAACATGGTCTTGTGTCTGGATAGATGCTGTTAGTGGACAAGAAAATGTATGATAAACAGGCATCCTCTAAAACAAAAAAAAAGGATTTTTTACACAGACTTGTTGAAAATGTTTTGGAACCTGTAAATATAGATGTTTAGAATTCTGTGTATGTCTGAAACACGTGAAAAAACCAACAACCCTCTACTATTCTGGAAAACTCTAAAACTAATTATGTTTTTCCCTCAGGAGAAATTCCTTTACAAGTTTGTACTGGAATTTATGTACTGTAAGTTACTAATAAAAGTACTGGTTTATTTGTTTTTTTGAATACAGCTACAGAGTATACACATCCGACCAATAAAATGATGGTGCTGGCATTTGGTACAGCAGAAATACTTCTGAAGAATAAGCAAAGCTTTGGCTTCTTCCAGCCCTTTAACCATTGTAGAAGAGTAACTTAGTCTTTTAAACAGTTTTCAGTGCACTCACACTGCTTGTTCTCAGTTTGTGTATGTGGGACCTATGCTACGGTTGTAGCCCAAGAGACACAGAAAAGCGTAGATAATACAAGTCTCTCTACAGTTCTCTTTGCCTTATATTTTCTAGGTTGGACCTCTATATTCTTGTCATTTTGGCTCTGCTAAAATAACCCTTTGTAATTGTAATTCAGCATGTAACTTGCTCATCTATAAGCTAATGGTAAACACACTATATATATACATTTTGCATGATACAATTGTTTCTATTTGCATAGAACTGCAGTTCAAGGTGTTGTTTTCAAATCTTTCAATCTACTAATAGCTTGCTTCTGTCTGTCTTATGGACCACCTTTTTGTACTTTTCTGAGAGCTCAGAGAAGTAATTTTTCAATGAAGACACAGGGTTCTCCTGGAGAGGATACTTGAAATTCATTACTGTTGATGAACTCCAAGAAATCTTTTCATTGGCCTGTCTATGGACCACCCTCTTTACTGGCAAGGCTCTTCCCTCCTGGTTACATAATTCTCAAACTCCCTTTCCTCTCTCAATCCTTCATTTAGTCACGTTTAGATTTTAGTATTGGACTTGACTGAATACTAAAGCATATCTACACTTGCATGAAGCCATTCTGAATGAAGAGTGAGAATGGCAAACAGGAAAATATATTTTTCATGCTCCTTTGTTTTAGAAATGAGTATATTTTGTTCCAGCTGTCAACAAGCAAAATTACGTAATGGCTTAGAACTAGAAAAAGAAAGCATTTTTGATCAAATCGTGCGTACCTATTCAGAAGTGTTTATAATACAAAATTCTATCATATGAAGTTTTGCTATGAAAATTCAAATGTATCCTTTTTTATGTATTCATGCACGCCGGGGTCTTCCTATAGTTCTTTAAATTAGGTATAAATTAAACAAAGTACTTGAAGATATACTTAAAATAGCTCTCTGTTGATTCTTAGCTACGTAAAGCAAGAAATCCCTAGTGTCAGATAAAGCTGAAAAGAGATGCCTCAGTGCCATACCACAGACAGTGGTTGAAATTTTTATTGATGGAGTGCTACTTTAGCTTGCACATGGAATTCATTTTAATTCAAGTATAAATACTGCACTTCTGGCCAGACTTAGGAGATTTTTTGGCATTCTTGTTGTTCATGTAGGCAAGTGTTCATGACACATGCAACATAAGAGAAGATAAATTTATGACTGCAATATTTAAGTATCTACAAGCATATTTATATAGAAGCACAAATTTCAGAGGGCTTGTGTGTCTTTGAAGGTTGCATACACTGTTTGCACATTTTAAAAATTTAATAAAATGCCTTAAATAATAGTAGTTTGAGATACCAAGTTAGAAAATACAATAATTTGTAGGTACAACCATTTCCTGAATGTCTGCTAAAGTAAATGTGAATCAGAGTTCAGGAAGACTCTATAAAAGATCAATTTGCAAATACAAAACTTCCACAAAACCTGAAAGATACCTAGTTTTATTCCAATGTTAGATTGTCATTAAAACTTTAGAGAGTGGTTGCTTCCCGTATAAAGCAAACTTGCCAGTTCCTGTGAGTTATTCCTGTAGGCTGTGCTTTGTATACCTCTTCATGGAGAGAAAATTCCAGTGCAGGGGAAATTCCCTTCTGACTTTTTGCCCTTCTCCATTCCCCCTCCTTTCAGGGAAAGAGCAACCATGTTGGAATTGCTCCACTGGGAAGCAGCTGCTTCTGTGGTCTGGCTCCTTGTCCTACCTTCAAGCTTCCCAGGGCTGTGAAACAGAAGATAGAGCATGTGTGCTCTTGCCATGTCTCCTCATAAACTTAAGAATGGGCAGCAAAGATAGATCAGTGAGCTTGGTGATGGCATTGTGTTAGGCATCTTTTGGGGCTAGAGTAGATAAAATTGTAATCAGTCGCTCTGTTGATGTTTCTAATAGTGAGATTCACTACAGAGAGCCTGCTTCAGACTTCACATTATTTATTAAAGTGGTGCTTCTGAAGTATCCAATTTCTAGGGGAAGGACTATATTTTACATTTGAAAATATTTAGGAATAGGGTGAAGGGGTCACATTTTACAATGATCTTTTTACTCGAAATGGGGAACATCAGGTAGAAATGCAGAATCTTTACAACAGATCTAGGACTGTTCACTGAAAAAAATATAAAAAGAAAATAAAGGTGATAGCTGGGCACAATGCTTTGTGCTGCCTGCTGTTGAGCACTGATTATTGCCAGTTTTAAGATAAAATTGAGATGTTAAGAGATGAATTGGCGCCCGGAATAACTCCAATCTCCAGAATAAGCTTTAATCCCTTAAACCCTTGTGCTGTTCTGTTTTGGTTTCCTGTAAGGGTGTGATTTATATATACACCTATGCCAGGGTGAGCTCTGGATAGAGTTCTGCAGGACCATGTCAGTTACAGAATTCTTCCTTCAGTTTCTTACCTGGAAAGTCATTCTACTTTTGGCTATGTTTGAGGGGTATACTAATGAAACCAGTCAATTCTCACACCTCATGTAAAATATCCACTTATTTCATATCTGTTTTGAATTACATCAGTTCAAATAACCTCATTCCCAGAACAGCATTGTGTTTCTTTTCTATTTTGGAAACATAGGTGGACAAACCTGGTGTCTCTCTCCGGCTGTTTGCATCTTGTGCCAGGTCCAGGAGCTGGAGAAAAGCTATGGTGCCACTCAGGAGCTAGGGAGGATGTGCCCCAAACACAGGTCCCAGGTGCCTGTGTGTGCTGGTGCTGCATTGCAGTGGATGGCTGGCAAGGGAGGGTATCTGTCACGTGACTCAGTGAAATCTTGTTGACTGGACAAGGCAAAGGTTGAAAGAACTGTGGGATACACTGGGTATTTTCAGGTCTGCTCCACAGCTGCATTTTGGCAGGACCTTTGGAAGAGTGTTGTGTTCAAGCAACATTTCTGTAGCTGGCAGGAGGCCCCTCTGTATTGGGCTTATATTACATAAAGATGGCAAGCAGACCAGGGAGGCAGAAATGTACAGGAATATTCCTTCTGCCCTTTGCCTCTTCCCTTTTCTTCCTCTCCAGCTCCCTCTAAAAGTCCTCACTTATTTCTAGGCAATTGGGTCAAGGAAATGGAAGTCTTAAGAGATCAAAGCTATAGGTTTGCTTCTTACAGTGTGTGTGTTGCAGTGAGTATTGGCTGGGCAAGATCTACTGCCCAATCACTTATGCTTCCCCTTTGCAGTGTGAGCAGAGCTGAGCCAGGAGGATGTAGTGTGGCTGCTGCACCACAGGCAGAGTTTATTTCCTCTTCTCAGGAAGCTCAAATATATCAGATAGGGAAATGTAGCTGTGTGTTGGCTTGCAGGAAGAAATAGTGGATCCCCAGCTGAGCTCTTTGTACATGGTGGGCACTAGTATTCTTGGGGAAGAAAGATACAGTTTAGAAATGCAGAAAGTCAAATAGACACTGAAAAGATGCAGGGAGGCTCTGCCAGGAGCTGAGATGCAGGATCTGAAATAAATGGTATGGGATAGTTTTATTCCCCAGGAAAAGACAAGGAGACATCTGGAGGTTGGAATTTAAGGGCTTGAGGCAAACCAGGGTGTAGGAAATCCACGTATGCATGAAAGATAGGAATGTGGACAAGGAAGATCCAAACTATTACAGAAACAGGGAGCCTGTTTCAGAACATTTGAGGACCAAATCTTAAATGGCAGCTGCATGTGTGCATGCATGCATGCATGCTGCATGCATGTCTTTTGTAGTGTATAAACAAGGTATGCAATGTGACATTTCTCTCCTTGTAGGGGAAGAAAGAGGGAGTCAAAAACTGCTTGCACGCTTCCCTACTGTGCCTTAACATAAAGGCAGTCACACTTTGTCTCTAAGATGAAACTTGTCATATCTGTGGTCTAAGATTTTAGATATCTGAAAAATAGATATCTTCCTCATAAAACTTTGCAATAGAAAACATCCAACCTTTCAAAATAAATTATTACTTTTTTGTGCAAATGAATATTGTGTAGCAGTCTCAACCCTCCTGTGGTCTAACAGGTGTGTATACAGCAACTCTTTTATATGAACGAATTATAATTCACGGCATTTGCGAAGACATTGATATGGCTTCTAGATTTTTCTCAAAACTTGCATGAAATAGAGGATAGACACAGTATTTTTTAACTGCATAATGGAAAACTGTGGCTTTCTTAAGTTACAACTGTATTGGAAGTGTTCCAAATTGTTAAGATTACACTAGTACTCATTATAAAAGTTTAAATCTGTTTCATAAACTATGCATTGATTAAGAAATCAATCGTATTTTGGGATTAGCAAAAAAGTTATTTTGTTTTATTCTAAAATACAGGACCTCAAAAGAGACACGAACATATTAGCCTAAGGAATAAAGTGTGTCTTTTAGTACTAATTCATTTAAAATGAAACTACACAAAAAGTAATTTGAAATTTTGTGAGACAAGAAAAAATAGTATTAGTGTTACAGTGTACCCACTAAAGTACCAATTGTTTGTTTACTTATTTTACACATTGTAGTAATGCTCCAAAGTTTTGTGGTAGTCATAGGAAAAGTCTAAAATCTCTGGTATTTATGGATATCCCTGAACAACAAACTGCACAGAGAACTGCAGATAAAAATTCTGAGGAACTACCTCTCAGTTTCTTGACTCTGCTTCCATTTTCCCAGGAAGAATTACTGGTAGATAGAACTTTACAATTGTAGTTGGATACTTAAAAGTTTAACGTAGAAGTTATGAATTTGGTCAGATATGTAACAAACTTGGAAATTATTTTGTGTGCAAAATGATTAAAGAAATTTATCTGTAATCTTGAAATCTGGCCCTAGATGTGGAATAGAAGCAAATATTAGGATCTAATGGCAGGAGCAAAAATATTTAATCTGTGTAGGAAATATATTGCACATTATATTATTTCTTCTGCAATCTGTGGAGAAGAGTTAACTCTTTTTTCTTTATAATATCACATTATCAAGATGTGCATGAGATTATATTTTAGCTATTAAATACAAAATAAGCATATATAAGTGCATATAAAATATTTTTGTATATAAAATAATTTTCTCACTGTGTTTTCAGGACTGACCAACTTCGCAGATAATTTGGCTAACCTTAGTAGTAGTGTCTAACAATAAATCTTTTCCCTTATGGAAGTATATGGTGGGGTAATATGAGGGAGCTTATTACAGTTGAATTGAAAGATCAAGATGAAAAATAAATTTTGCTGTAGTTTGGCTAAGTGGTAGACTGTTATGTTTCAGAAAATACCAAATGCATGAGACATAATCATATGCCACCTGCTAGTGTTTCTAGGCATGTGTTTGGCTAACCTGTCAGCCTTGGCAAATAATCTCTTTATTATCACACTCTTCTCCACTGTTCATGAACATCTCCTGTTCCCATCTTCCAGTATTAGCCAAGTGGGGTTTGTTTTTTTTTTTTTCATTTCAGTCAAGAATGTGATTACTGAAAAAAAGGGGATAAAAATATGGAAAAACTGCATTGCATAGTTAAGATATGTATTTTTTTAGCAACCTAGCCAGTGCTGATCATGAAAAAGAAATCTTTTTATGATAAATTTACTGGGTAGGAAATATTGGCAAATGGTGAACTTGCAAATTATTATTATAATTGGCAACTCTGAAGCACTTGCATAGCTCTCTCCTCAAAATACTGTACAAACAATCATTCCTCATCACAAGAGACATGTAAAATTCATAACAGCCCGTTGATTTTTGACCATTAACACCAACTCTGATGAATTTCTGTGTAGTGCAGGTTTAATTAATGTTCTGAGGGTCACCCATTCCAGAGTTTCATACCTGATTAGATGAAAGACAAGATAGAAATAAAGGAAAAAAAGGCAAAAAAAAAGTGGAATTCAGCAAAAAATGAGAAAGAAGAGGTGGTATGTCAAAAATTAAGGGCTGAGGAAAAGAATGTAAAATAACTGATGTTTGATTCTCCTCTTTCTGCAGGATTGTATTCTATTGTAAAAGCAGGTAATGAAATTAATGAGCTACGGTTTTGACACCATAGCTACCGTGCTTCTAAAATAATTGTAAATTGACACAGCTGTCTCCATCTGACTTACAGCTTTATAATCATGAAGTAGATAATCAAATTGGCTTTCCTAAAGAATTAGAACATAATTGTGTCTTAAAGCTACCAAGAATTTTAAGAAGTGTGAACAGCATTCTTCATTGGTTTTAAGTGTTCCACATTGCATCTAGGCTTGATTTAATCACAGCTTACTATACACACAGTTATTTCAGGAGCCTGTGCTTTATCCATATCTTCATCTGTATTTGTTTTTTCTGTGCTCTCACTAAGCTCAGTTTTAAAGTTTGTTTTATTTCTCCAAAGAAAATTTTTCTCTTAGTTTTTCATAGACTGTTGGTATCATTTTGTTTTTCTTGAAAAATCTTGTTTGGCTGGTTTCAAATCACACTGTCTTTTTTGCCTGCTCAGTGCTTATGAAATTTCAGCAGCTTGCTAGGTCTCCAGTATAGTCTGCACAGGCACAGGTCCTTCCTAGTTCAACCTCATTAAATTTTCTCCACAGATTCACTTCCACTGGTTTCCCAAATGAGTTGGATCCATAAAAGTAAAATAGCTGTAATAACATTAAAGCTTTTATTCTTTTTGTGAGCCAAGTGCTAGGCAAAATCAAAATTGCTTAGGCAGGCCTGACACTGTCAAACAAGGTCAGTAGTACATCTGTATTACAGGCGGCATATGTCAGATCTCCAAGGCTGTAGTCAGGATTTACAAGTATCAATGTTAAATTAAAAAATTAGCAGTGCTGTTTGTCTAGGTTGGTTTTTTTTAGAAAATTTAATCCTAGACCCTTTTCTCTTTCTCATTCAATCCTCATTTCCTGCTAATTTCTTCATGTTCTTTTAAAAATATATATATGCTTTATTTTCCACAGATGAAGTGGCCAAAGGAAAAGGAGGGGGCCGTATCCTTGTTCAAGTGCCAAGACATAAAAGGCAATACCTTGATTGGGATTCATCTCACTTAGCTCTAAATGTAAACAGAGTAGGTGTTTGTAGCTGAGCTGGGCATTCAAGGCTACCTTTACGATCAGTGGAAAAAATAAGTACTTTTAGGATGTGATTCATCTGATATTTTAAGCATCTAATTCAGAGTGAGATGGATCACGTTTTCAGCTTCATTGTTGACTTGATCTCAATTAACAGGAATGTAGGATGGCTATAGATGACTCGATCTTAATTATCAGGAATGTAGGATGGCTGTAGATAAGTGGATTTAGACAGATGATTCCCATCCCCACAGTCTTCTGCGTTTGAAATCATAAGTGAGTGTAATGTGATGTAATCTTCTAGGCTTACTCTTATTCCAGATTCTTTATGGAAATAGGGGTTTGCATGCTTTCTGGCCTTTTTTCCTTGCAGTACTTTGTGAAGATCAGCGTTTTTGGTAACAGCCTTAGAAACTAATTGGCAGTCCTCAGTTAATGGGAGAATTAATTGATGGGCATCTGCTAGATATCTATGCTCTAACTTGGGCGTAGCCAGCTTAGTGACTGTGCTTGAGATTTGTTTACATAGACAACAGGCATGTATGTGTTCAGCATCCTATAGGTTTGTCTTGCTTCTAGTTCTTCATAAGGGTTTCAGTAGACCAGACCTCCTGTCTTTGCACAGCTCTTTACCTTCTTATCACCATACGTTGCATTGTCTTTGGAGCTCTTCAGGGAGTGGGCTGCAAAGTATCCTCACATTTTTAGGATGATTCTTCTGACGTTATGTTGGTCAACAAAGAGAGTGGCTATCTGGATTCTGGAGAAAAGCATGAGTAAATAAAGATCTGGAAGGAATTTGTAAGAACTAGCTATCCAAAAAAACAGCAACATGTGAAGATTTTGTGGCATCTGACTGAGATTGTTGTTGTCTGAGCAATCAGAAAAGCAAAGTAAAAAAAATCCAATAATTTCTACACAGGTGCAAAGGACCTTAGCTGCCTTCTGGTCACTAAAACATACATATGTCCTTTCTTTGAGGAATCATATGAATCCAACTCACTCACTGTTCTATGAGAAACAGCATTTTTGTTCTCTTTACCCAAGAATCACTTTTAAGTTTGTATCTTGTCCTTCTGAATTACTTTAATCTATATTAACCCAACTAGCTGTTCTCACCTATCTGTACTGGCACATAATACATCTGAGAGCTTGTTTGCTTGTGAAACAAATTTAGCCATATTTAGCAGTTTTCCTGAAAGAACATTGTTTCTTCGGTTGGTATCTTTTAGCTAGTCGCTATCTTTTAGGAGGGAGCTTGCATAGCCAGCGTAAAGGGCATCTTTATGGGATGGGAAGGAATTGGGAGAGAAGCATAGCTCAAGGACACCATAAGCCCTAAATGTTCACTGCTCATGTCAAAGGAACATTTTGAAGGCCATTGAAGGATTACTGTAGGGTAAATTTGTCTCAAGGGCTTGTGATTTATGTGGTATCACATATGACTTCAGCCAGAGAATGAAGGCAGAAAGGGAGGAAAGAAAGTGGATAAAGACTAATGTCAGGTGGAAGCCTATATAAAAAAATGTTTGCAAATACTTAGATTTAAGGAGATAATCCACTTGCAACAGGACAGTACAGGACTGCAGCAGTTTTAGATTGAATAAAGTTAGTCCTGAATGCCAGGGCCTGATTCTCTTAAACTTGATAAAAGGATTCTTTGCTGGCCTTGCAGAAGGTTTGAAGTTTTTCAACTTGCAGAAGTTTTAGTTTAAATATTAGGAAGAAATTTTTTACTGTGAGGGTGGTGAGGCACTGGAACAGGTTGCCCAGAGAAGTTGTGGATGCCCCTTCCTGGAAAGTGTTCAAGGCCAGGCTGGATGGGGCTATCCAGTTTAGAGCAGGCAGCAAGATGGAATGGATATCTTCTTTAACCTCACAATTGAAGATGTTTTGTCAAGCTGTGAGTGGTATTGGCTGTGTTTCTGATGCTCATCAGGCAGGTTGAGTATATGTGTGATGACATTGCACACTACTATGACACTTACTGTGGCAATGGAGTTCCCACCCCAAAACGATTTGTTATTTGATGGTAGAAGTTAGCGTGACTATTTCTAGAGGGAATTTTCTGACCTTTTAGCCACAGATGTAGACATGCAGAAAACTTTGCATTTCAATACCAGAGAGCATTGAATGTAACAGCTCTCCTATTGTGTGTGACTCACCGAGTATGTAAGTCTCTGTTCTCCAAAGCAATCTCTTCTGAAAGTGAGGACAGGGCAGGACAGTGACTGAGATTCAGTATGTCATGATCCAAACAAACAAGTGAGCAATCTCACTTCAATTAGGGCTGAAGAAATGTGTGGCCTGTCACTTTGAAAAACATGGTCCTATCATCAAGGATGCTGAGGTAAATCACCTGTTCAGGGACTCCATCTCTGTTGGTGATAGTGGCAGCTGAAGGTAGCGTACTGCTGGAGAGATAAGATGGTACCAAGGAGAGCGGCTTCTCTTACAACGAATGGTGGAAGATCATGGTTTGTGCATTACATAAAGCAATTTGCATATTCTAAAAGAGCCGGTCATGGTGGCCAGAGGAAGTCTAGGATGGTTGCTGAAGCTGAGTTCATTCACACTATAGTGTCATTGGGAGATGATGGTGTGAGTTTGAGACAATCTAAGACTTACTCTGTAAATACAGTTACCCCAAGCCACTTTGCCAGATAAGCTGAAGTCTGAACTCCCACATGACTACCAGAGGTACTAGAGGTGGCCTACGGTAACTAAAACCTAAGCCAGAGCTAAAATTTGGAATGATCTCAGTGCTCACACATTCTCTTGAATGGTGACATTTTGCAGTAACAGTAGTTTTTGATGGATCAATTATATTAAATCCCAAATTAACATTTGTTGCAGTGATCTGATCTAGAAATCATGATGGGATTATGGGTTTGTTTTCCACATTATAATCTTTTTATTTTTCTCCCCAAATTTATCTAGGATTGAAAAGAGTGTGGTCCATTGTCTTTAGAAAATTGTCCGGATGCAACTGGGGAACAAATAGACTCCTAAACTGAAAATTTCACAAATGAGAAGATAAACTTGCACTGTTAAGATATTATATATTACCTTGGCCAGGTCTTTGTGGGTTTTGGGTCAGCATTTCACTTTTTTCCAAGTTTGAGGTTTGAGAAGTTACCGGGAAAAACATTCTGCTATTCCTGGTCCAATAAAGTAAAAGTTCATATGTTTGCACATGGACTACATTGACTCTTACCTCCTCTATTGTAGAATCCAATTACATGAATTCAGAAAAGGAAAGCTAACAGAATGGATGCATGTCTTGGGAGAGTTTTCAAGAGGGAATCAACAGTTGCCTAACAAAACCTTCTGATTCACTCAGAAAATAATAGACTTATTCTTTTGTTTAGAAACTCATTTCTTTTCAATTTCATAAAATATGGTGACAATTTATACTCACTGTGTATGGTTCATAACATATATGTCACTTTTGCCACTGGGAAGGGTCAGAGTCAAGGTATTAATCTGCAACTAAAACTGCGCAACTTCTGTGCATGGTTTTAGTCCAATGTAAACATTTTAGATTTTGTGATTTTGTGATGCCTGTGAGTTTCCACTGGCTTTTGTTATATTAATCTGTATGGTTTACATACTGCCAGGCTGTAGCCAAAGAACGCCAGAAGATTCAGGAAATGGGGCAGGGAATTATTCCATAACTCAGTTATACTTGTCCGTAACTGATCTCTTAACAAGTTGCAGCTTGTATGTTTTATAAACTAAAATGAAAAATTGGAACTAGGATTTAAACCAAAACAAAACTGAGTGTTTAGAGGTTCACTAGCATAGAAAAATTGCCTTGCTGAATCATATATATTGTACTGCAATATTCAGTATTTCATTAATCTTTATCAAAATTTATTTAAATTTTGAAGTATTTTCCAGTAGAAAATTACAAAATTGTCCATGCTTTGAGAGTGAAGTTCAACAGAAAATCAAAACATCGCAAAGGTGTAAATGAAGAATCCTGTTTTATACTTTACTACTTATTTTGGCTTTCTTGTTTTATGAAAATGGCAACATTTAAATAATATTTTAGGCTGGGATTCCACTTAAAGTGTGGTTTTGTTCAAGGAGTTTTTTCATCCCATTAATGAATTTTAAGTAAATAATTTCTGGTATAACAATAAATATAATACAATTTGACCTACTTTCTTTTGGACATCACATAAAACTTCTTTGTTTTCTCAGTATTTTCTAAAAATATATTAACTTGGTATGTTCAGTCCTAATTTTTCAAGTATATTGTAATTGCCATTCAGATTATATATACTCATAATCAAAAGTACGGTATTATACATAAGAATGACAAAACTGCCCACAAACAGCAATTTTCTTTCCTGTTATTCAGTCACAGGCATACTATCATAGACATGCACATTAAGATATCTATCCAAGACTTAATTAATACAGTAAGTAAAATGAACTTTTACTATGGCAAAATAATTTTCAGCCATAGGTCTAAACAGAAAAAAAAATAAATCTTGACATTGCCATGCAAAGTAGAACAATATTTCAATTTCTGGTTGCATTTAGTCACATTTACTCTAAATCCAAACACAAATTAAATACATTTTAAAATAAATAAATTTAAAAACTCCAGACAGATACCATAATTATAGAGATTTTTGTGAGCAAAAAAGCTGTATAATTTTCATTTTATTTAATCTTGCTTTCTCTCAGGAAACTGAAATGCAGCGTAACTTTATTGTAATATTTATGTTTTTCCATGCATATATGTGCATTTTATTACAAATTGGGCAACACATTTGGAATCATCTTCTTTATAGTCTCCTTAGTACTTTTATTACTTGTACTCCAATAATGCCTTTAGGATTCAGTTGAAAGTGGGGAACAAGGATACTGGGAAAACACATCTGGCCAGTAGCAGTCAGAAATCTTAAGACTGTATATTTTATTATCTATTATCTGTATCTATGATTTTATCTATTATGGATCATCTCTTTTTAGAGAAGTAAACATCATCTCTTTTTAGAGAAGTAAACATCTGATCAAAAACATTTAATATTTGTAAAATTTCATGGTCGTAAAAGTTCACAAAAAATAAATAATAGAAAATAGGGCTAGAGCAGAATTCAGGAGGTCATTTACTCCATCTGCTTGCCTCCAAAACAGCATCAATTCTTTATGTGTCTTCTGGACATGTATTTCTTTAACTTTTCTTTCCTTTGATGGAGATTTCATGACTACTGTAAGCAATATATTCCAAAATTTAGATATGCTTGCCATTAAAAAAGTTTTTCTAATACCTAGCACCATCAGCCCTGGTGTTGTTTAACCCCATTATTTCTTGTCTTGCCCACAATGGACCCGGAGAACAGCTGATTGTCTTTATAGCTGTTCTTTAAACCACCTTCTTATTGTCTTCGTCTCTAGAGTAAAGAGCTCCAGTTCCTTCAATTTTTCTGTGTAGATTGTGCTTTTGAGATATTTTGCTATCCTGTAGCTGATTTTGGTTTTTTCCCCCCATTGGAACTCTCTTGTGGCTTAAGAAGCCCTAGGATGACCTTAAATGCTAATTTTAACAAACACTAGCACCTGCAACTAAGTAGGTAGCTATTTCCTACCACTTTCTGTTGTTGAGGAGTTACTATAACTTGAGATCTTTGAGCAGTGAGGTGGGGGAGAGGCATGCTGTATTTGAATGTGTTTCTGCCAGAAAGTGTTAGAAGGTACTCGAATACTTCGGAAACAGTGTCCAGCACTTCATGAGATCCTAAGGAGGAATTTCTGAAGGCCTGAGGACTTTTAAATGGAGAAAGATAGCACATTAAACAAGCTAGTTAAAAGAGGGCCTGGATGCAGCCAAAAGTTTATGCATCTTGTATCTTGCTGTGCATTGAGTGGACTAACCAATCCATACAGTCATATTTGGAGAAACATCACCAAATAAGGATGTTTCTAGTATAGTGGTGACTAAACCTAGCACCCTTCAACAGTTTTGTCAGAGTTCTGGATGTGAATATGAAGTCACTCTTGAAAAACAGAAATGGCGAAGCATATGGAATAACAGGACAGGCTCTCAAAGGCAGATCTGAAGTGCTTTGCAAAGTGTCTCCATTCAGATCAAATGTGCTCATAATAAATGCTCAGGTGCAAACTTAAGTAGATGAGAACACAAAATTCAGAACATGCCTGTGCAGTACGGGGTTGTCTTCTGGAAACAGTTGCTCTAAAACCTTTAGAAGTTAACAAGCAAACAACTGAACAGTTCCTCAGTACTCAGTTCCTCAGTTCCTGTGGGAAAGGCAATGAATGTTCTTTTTCGTAATGAGGAGCAGTGAGCAGGCGTAGGGAAGTAAGGTTACATTGTTGTACAGCACTGGTAAGACTGATTTTGACTGTTCTGGTGTTCAAATTTTCAAAATGTATTGGAAAAAAAAGTGGTGAAGTCAAGCAAGCTCATTATTTTAATCTTAAAAATGATTAACTTTTAGAATTCACATTACTTGACATTTTTAAATCAATACTGAAGTCATGCCCCAGACAGATGCAACGTGTGTGTCAGTCAAATGCTAGTTATTGTGTGGTACACAAAAATAAATGGATGAAAATTTATTGACCTATATTATGAAGGCAGTCAAATAGCTGGGCTGTTATTCCTTTTTACATTAAATCTTGATTTACATTTTTAAGAATGAAAAGATAATTGAGCAACCTTTGCATGATACCTGTGTAGCTTTCATCATTCCTGAAATGCCCTTTTCAGTTGTGGAAAGAATATAAAGGCAGGCTCCACACCCTAACCTAATGTAATGGAGAAATTTTATGGGGAAGGTCTTACATAGATCTTTTTCTTTTCTTTCTCCCATCACAGAAGGTGAAATTGGCCTCACAGATACCAAATTTATATACAGTCTTATCATCATCTACAACAGCTGCCTTTGTGTATGTGCATTAAAAGTTTTAACTAGATGAGCCTGTGCATTATTGTATTATAAAAGTGGTCCATGAAACACCTCAAAAATAAAAGCAAAATAAAGACAGGTTTTACTCCACATTCTTTGTAGTTCTGTAATTCTCAGTTGTGAGCTCTGAGTATCATAATAGAGATATTACGCATACATTGCACAGAAGATGTTTTACTGATAGTGTAACAATGATACTGTTTTATTTTCATTTAATTTGTGGATTATACATTATACCATCATATAGGAATAGAGGGCATATTTTAAATTAAATCTGTGTTTAATTTCAAGCTTTAAAGTTGATTGTTGATCTGCCAGTAGAGTTTATTTTGCATCCAGCATATCAGATTTCAAATAGTATAACGACATGATGCAGATTTTATGTCAGCTTAATGGAGATGTAACTATTTCCATGCACGTTAAAATCTATGCTGTAAGTATTGCAAGACTTGGTGTAATGATAACTTCAAGAAACAAAAAATAATTGTTGAAACCATCAGTAATATTTTTTATTTTGTAGAACTGATGCTTCAGCACATATCAAAAATACTTTATTGTGGTTTTACTTTAAAAACAGTTCAAGTGAAGCTGAAAAAATAAAATACATATATGTATTTTATATACAGTTCTATATTTTATTTAATATAAGAGAATTAAAAGTTGTTTGTTTTTTAAAAACCTGGTCCATATTAAATGTCGTATGCCAACCATTATACGTGTAAGATAAGTCAATTATGAATGACTATGTTATGTATAAATGTAGTTTCACTGTAGAAGCACTCCTCAAAAGAAGGGACATTGCTTGTCAGGTTAACAATATACTTCTTACATTTATGTAAAATAATAAAAAGTCTTCTCTTTAAATACCTGTTGCGAAATTTTTATAATACAAAGCAAAGTAAATCTCAAAGTCTAAGCTATATGAAAAGATCCCAAACTTCATAAAAGGACAGCTGTTGGTCCTTTGAGCTACAGAATATTCTCTGTAGTTGTGGAATCACATCTTACGGATTTTTTAAAAAATCATTTAGGATTTGATATGTGTCGGTAAACTGATTTCTCTAGGGAAGCATCTGAGAAATGCTACAATATTTTTTTTCCTTAGGACATATTTTACAAACCAGATCAAAATATGTTCATAAAGTTAGACACGTTTCATTTTCTTCTGAAGTCAAGATGATAACGATGTTTAAAAAAATGATAATGTGAAAAAATTTTAGAAACTTCCCTTAGGATGTTATATGTTACAAATGTTAAAAAATTACCTTTATATTTAACAATTTTCTGTGGGGAAGTTCTGTGGATATCTATTGTTACAAGAAATTTAAGTAAAAATTAGCTATGAAGCTCCATCCACATATACTTTATTGATTAGCAGAAGTGTTTTGTCTGATGTAAGTTACTTATCTGAAATTTTATCAAGTTTTTTTCTCACATTCCTTTTGGATGTATTTTTTCACTTGTGATTCTCTACTATATTTATGGTACCTGTTGAAGAACATGTTACATTTAAAGACTTTTCCTGTATTTGTCTTACTGTTTCTGTTTTAAGACATACGCTGCAAAATGTGATGTTTTTGTTAGACCTACTTGTTTCATATTAGCAAACATTACTCAGTTTTTTGATGTTCTGTATTTCAGTATGATGTGCACAGTTGAGTAGAGCATTTTCCTCTGGAAAGGGTTGGCTCAAAGTCCTTTACAGTTTCAGAAGTGTCATTTGGAAGAGGTGGGCTTGGGCAGCACAGTTCACATCTGGATGGGAGCCAAAGCTTCCCTGGAATTGAGAGGCATGTGGGAGGTGGATACTGTAGTTTGATTTACTAGGTGCTCTAAGTTGTAACTTCCACATTAGCACCAGCTGGCATTGCTCATGCACTCCAGCTTCTGCTGCAGCTACATGGTAGCTCAGCCCTCCTCATTTCTGCACAGCTGGGTTCATACCTGATTTGATTAATAGTAAATCTATATTACAGGTTCAAAAGAATCCATTGTTATCATATGGTTTAACTTCCTGCATACCACAGGGTGTATTCTTTGCACTTTGTCTTGCTTTTAGTCTAGTAGCTGTGACTGAAATAGAGTTTATCTTTTAGAAAAACATCCAGTCTTGACTGAAAAATTTCTACTGCTGGAAAATTTATCATCACTCTTAGTAATTTCTTCCAAAGGATAATTAACCACACAATGGAAAACTTGCACTTTACTCCTGATCTAAATTTTAGTACCTTTCATTTCAAATCATCAAATGTTTGCGCTAGAACTGTAGAGCTCTCTGTGATCACATTCCTCTTCCTCATAGATTTATTTATTCACTATGAATAAATCATACCTTAATTTACTTTTTAATAAAGTGAATAGTGCTTCTCATGTCTGTCTTAATGCAATTATTTTCCAGGCTTACAATCATTTTTATTTCTCTTCTCTGAATCATCTCTGTATTTTCACTTTCCTTCCAGAACTGTAAAAAGGAAAATTAGACCCAGAATTTAAGTTGTAGTTGCACAAGTGCCTAAAAAGGGATAATACCTATGTTCCTATTCAGTACTTTCACGTACACATCCCAAAATTCATCCTTTTAATCAAATTTTACACTGTAATCTTAAGTTCATATTCAACATCCCAAGTCTTTTTATGCTCTGGTTTCCAACATAGAACTCCTACATTGAGCTATGTCCTGTTTTCACTATTTGTAAGTGTATGACCTTAAATTTAGACATAAAAGAAATTGTATTGGGCAGATCAAAAGACAATGTATCCCAATAATTTGACAGCAACAGGAGGAGAGACACGATAATCGGGAGGGAAGTTGTCTGTGGTTAAAGCTCATCTTCTGCACTCCAGATGTCCCGACCTCCAGTTTCCACAACTTGACTGCAATGGCTTATAGTAGTGTGAAACTCCATTCATATTCCGCCAAGGCAGAAGAAATCCAGGACCATAATGAATGCCCAGGGTGAAGTAAGAACAGGGCAAACACAGCTTTCTAGCCCCTACCTGTTTTTAGCTCAGGGAGTTGAAAATTGAATGAGGTATTTACATTTTTACTGACCTTCAATGAAATCTTATAGCTTTCATAACTAGTTCCAGTAGTCTCTTGCCTCAATTGAAGAGCTATCACCCTTTTCTTCTTTTTAACCTGAATCCTATTATACCTCAGTCCCTGCCTATCCCACTCATTGCCATCCCTAACATTGTAGACCTCCATTATATCCCTTCTGACATCCCTCTTCTAGACTGAAAAATCCTTGGATTTTCTTTATTGGTCTTCTCTGAAACTTTTCCAGTGCTATAGTAACCTTCCTGAAACTGAGGCTGCAGAACTGCATGATGTTTTGGAGGTGAATGTGAACGGTGGATTTATACGGTGCTATAGTGACATTCTCTGTTCACTGTTTTTTCCCAAATAAATCCTAATATTCCATTTGTTTTTTGATTGCCATCTACCCGAACTGCAATATATAATTTCTAATTTTTAATGGTCTTCTAAAAACCTATCATTTAATCTGTAGAGTTAGGATTGGTTTTTCTGGTGTGCATCACTTCTCATTTTCTCATTTGCTATTTTATTACCCTCTTAGTCTTAGTAAGTTCTTTACCAGTTTGTTACAACTGACCCTGAATCATAATATCATCAACAAACTTTGTCACATAACAAGTCCTTCCATTTTTCAGGGTGTTTATGAGTATGTTGGATTGCACAACTTCAACACAGATCCGTGGAACTCTACTAAATCACATCCCTTTATTGAACTTACTGTTTGCTCTTATCCCCAGTTTCCTATCCTTTAGTCATTCTTTTCAATCCATTCAATGACCTTTTCACTTATACTATAATGGCTTAGTTTTTTCAAAAGGTATCAGGGAGGGATTTTGTCAAAATCCTTATGGAGTCCAGTTAGCCATATCAACTACATCTCCATTGCCACAAGTCTGGTAAGTTTTGTAAGGTCAGACTTATCTTAACAGACCCACGGTGACTCTAAGTATATCATATTGTTGCAAGAATATCATGTTTAGACAGATATCTGCTAATTCTGTTCTTTATTAAAGTCAACCAATTTGTCCAGCATAGATATTTGGCTGAAAGGCCTTGAATAACCCTTGATGTCTTTTCAAAGTTGTCAACTTTGTTGTTTCCCAGGACACTGATAACAGGGCAGCTTGAAGCAAGAGGATACATGCCACTTGTACTGAATCAACTATTTTACCCTGTTTTCTTTGTAACTCAGTTGAATACTATCTAATAATGGCAATTTATTATTGTCCACGGTGTCAGGGTTTTTTAATAAAAACTTTCTACAGTGATTTCGGTTTCAGAAAAATCCTCTGAAATGTCCTCCACAATGGAAGATTCAAGTTGGACTCTCTTCGGTTTCTTCCAGAGTGAACACCAATGCAAAGAATGCAGATAGTTTCTCTGAAATGTCTGTATCTTCACTAAGTGTTCTCTTGCTATCTGCAAACACTCATACAAAACTCACAATATTCGACCACCTAATTTACTAGTCCATTCACAGCAAGCCATATTAGTAATTTGTCACCTGTGCTGTTCACTCTCACTTCAATCTATATGCCATTTGCAGACTTTATCAATAATTCCATTTCTTACTGTCTGCATTATTTAACACCATAGAATCAAAACAATTTAACATGTTTCTTCTTTAGTAGTAGTTTTACTAGTACGAGTAGAAGAGATTAAGTTTTATATTAAATTCACTTTACACATTTGTTAATTATTTGCTTTATTTTAGGGAGGTAATCCAACAGCTACTGTAATCGCATTGTGTTCAATGAGAGATTTCAATCTGGCTCAAGAAACTTGTCAGTTGGCCATCAGAGACATTGGGTGTCTTGAAGTGTTAATTAATTTACTTGATACAGAAGAAATTAAATGTCAGGTAAGTAGCTTTGTCAAATAGAGCAATGAATATGCCTTTTCCACTAGAACATTTTTTTTCAATTTTCAAAGTTATATAGTATAAAGAAAATGATTTCTTTCTTTTATAATTTCTGTATTTTCTCAATTTCAAGTTTTTTTTAGAAAAAAAGTCAATTTATTTGACTTTCAGTTTCCTTCTTTTCTTCTGATTCAATTTAAAAGATAAAATGTTTTAGATAACCCAGAATTTTATATTTTTTTTCTGTTTATGTATACTTAAATAATGTTTAACTGCTGTTATCTTCCATTATTTAGATTGGTTCGTTAAAAATCCTGAAGGAAATTAGTCAAAATACGCTGATCAGGCATGCAATTGCAGATCTTGGGGGCTTAGAGATCATGGTGAAAATACTGGACTCTCCAGATAAAGACCTAAAATGTTTGGCAGCTGAAACAATTGCTAATGTTGCTAGATTTAAACAAGCACAAAGGACAGTAAGGCAGCATGGAGGAATCAAGAGACTGGTAAGCAGACATTAAAATTTGTAAAATTTGTCTTGTCATATGCAGATTTTTGTCCAAAAAATGCATCATGTGTTGCACACGTGATTCTTGTCACAGTGTTTACCACCATTAAGAAGCAGTATAGTATCAAACTTCCCTGTAGATAGTTCAAAGAATGTGTTTTTTAGGTTGGGCTCTTGGAATGTAATTCAGTGGGATCAACCAGTCTAACATCATACCAAGCAAAAGATACAGAAATGGCCCGCTGTGGGGCTTTGGCACTCTGGAGCTGCAGCAAAAGCACCAAAAATAAAGAAGCAATCCGTAAAGCTGGTGGCATTCCATTATTAGCTAGATGGCTCAAATGTTCACATGCAAACATCTTAACCCCAGTAGTGGGGACACTACAAGAATGTGCCTCAGAGGTAAGTAAACACATATAGCTAACTTACTTTTAGTCATTAAAACAATTAGCTACTAAAAGGAAGCATTTCGTTTGACTGTCACTTAAACCAGGACAGTTATCCCATCAGGAAGCAGATGCTCTGTATGGTCAAACTGTTTTTGAGAAGGTCACATCTTGTAATGAAGTAAAGACCGCATATTTTTTATTTAAAAGGCTAGGCGTATTTTGTGAAAGAAAAGATATAGAAATGAAATCCTTAATCAATGTCATTGTTTTTCAATTTTTTTCATCGTACTTAAATTTGGCAACTCAAGATGCTAAGTTCTGGTTAATCAGTACATTTAAATATTACATAGCTGACCTGCAGATGTGGCCAAGACAATCCAGTGCAGTGCAGGGCAGTGTAGTTTACAATGTCCTTGTGAATTAGGTAAGACAGTGTCTGATTTCAAAAAGAAGAAAGGAATATATGTGGGTTTTCCACATATTTCCTTGACGAGTTTCACAACTTCGAATATATTCAGTTTTTAAATTTGAATACAAGTACTTTTGCCCTCACCATATAAGGTGAGTGGTTATTTTTCCATTTGTGGAATCATATTTGAAATTAAGGTGCATTGCACTTAAGGTTAAAAATATACATAAATTCTCTTGGTGAATTTGAGACATGGAAGATATGATTTTTCAAAAGATTTTACATTATAAAACACTTTGTATTTTCAAAATTAGCTTCTTGAACTACACAGGTTTATGCATGCTGCATGAGAAAGCAACCTGGCAGATTTTAGCTTCAGTAAGCCTATATTGAGAAGGTGAAGTTTTTGAGGGTTTCTTATCTGCCCAAATTTGGAAATAACACTAAAAGCGTCTCTTGCACAGATGTTTCCCCTCTCTTAAATAATGGTCCCTTGTTAAAATGTCCGTGGGTTAAAATTTGGAAGAAAAAGATCGCTTAAAAATTTTAATTCTAAGAACAAGTTTGTTTTCACCACGGGCTGCAGGGGAATCTGCTCCAGTGCCTAAAGGACCTCCTCCCCCTCCTTCTTCACTGACCTTAGTGACTGTGGAGTTGTTTCGAGTCAAGTTCACACTGGAGTTTCCAGCCTGTCCAGTACAACAGCACAGAAAACAACAGCCCTGGCCGTCGTCAGCCCAGGCGCATCGCCATTGCTGTTATCAAAATGTTTCCAGGCACAGCAGAGTAAGGTGATAAGCAGTACAGCAGTACAGCAAACAGCAAAAGCAAGAAGCACTAACGAGCGTAAGTCTCTAATTTTGCAGTAGGGCAAGCAAACCTCATGGCAAGCACAGGAGCCTGACAATTAATAACTAAACAGCAATAACAGCTATAAATTCAATCTAGCACATTCCAATCAAATCTGTCATTATCTCAAACCCTTCTATCCCCACGTTGGGCACCAAAAAGGACTGTTGTGGTTTAACCCCAGCTGGCAGCTAGGACCATGCAGCCAATTGCTCACTTCCCCCCAGTTGCGATGGGGGAGAGAATAAGAAGAGTAAAAGTGAGGAAAACATCATGCGTTGAGATAAAGACAGTTTAATAGGTTAAGCAAAAGCCATGCATGCAAGCAAATCAAAACAATGAATTCATTCACTACTTCCCATTGGCAGGCAGGTCTTCAGCCACCTCCAGGAAAGCAGGGCTCCAACATGTGTAGTGGTGACTTGGGAAGACAAACACCGTAACTCCGAATGTCCCCTCCTTTCTGCTTCTTCTCCAGCCTTATATACTGAGCATGAAGTCATACAGCATGGAATACCCCTTTGGTCAGTTGGGGTCAGCTGTCCCGGCTGTGTCTCCTCCTAACTTTTTGTGCACTCCCAGTCTACTCGCTGGTGGGGCAGTGTGAGGAGCAGAAAAGGCCTTGAGAGCTTAGCAGCAACCAAAACCACCGGTGTGCTCTCATTTCTCATCCCAAATCCAAAACGTAGCACTACACCAGCCACTAGAAAGAAAGTTAACTCCATCCCAGCTGAAACCACAACAATGTTTTTCTAACCTTGTTCTAGGCTGTTGGCTCTCAATGAAATGAGTGGGTATTTCTTGATTGCATTCTGAAGCAACTTTTTCTTCCTTGGCTCTGAGGAGGGAGTCTGGACAACTTTCAGAATATTCTGAATTCTGTTTAAACCAGGTGTCTACAAAACAGGCATTGCAGCACCTGGTTTTACAGGTGATTTGAAGAGCACTGCAGAGAATTTATGTATTTTATTAACTTTGAGAACATCAATAGTATTTTCAAGGCAATGCAGGTGACTCATGCTTAAAATAAAGTACAAGGCTTCTCAAGATCAAAGCTTGTATTATTGTGATTAGTGTTATTAACTGGTAATATACAGGATTTAAAAGATGCAGTTTATCTTTTTAGCCAAGTTACAGACTTGCAATAAGGACAGAAGGAATGATTGAGAACCTTGTGAAAAATCTGAGTAGTGAACATGAGGAGCTTCAGATGCATTGTGCAAGTGCCATATTTAAGGTAATTGTATCATTACAATCAGTAGATGAGAGCCAGGATTAGCCCTTTTTTTCTTAGTTTTACTATTTCTCTAATGTGTAAGAAATTATAAAAATGTTGATGGTCTTTGGTTTAATTCTTCTGAGAATATTTTAGCTGCATATTTAATATTGTAATTTAATTGCTCTTCTTGTGTGCAAGCCCTAAATTGCACAGGTAACCAATTGCAAGAGGCAAGGCATACTGTTCAAAGAGCTGTTTTGGGTTTTTTTTGTTTGTTTGCCCACAAGGTGGACAATGTAACAGTATAAGCGCTGCAGCATATACAGTAGTGGTTTACTGTCAGACTTTCTTAGTGAGTTGTTAGCATATTCAGTTACTTTAATAAAACATTTACGTTTTCTTCTTTATTAGTTTTTGCTAGTTACAACATCATACACCTAGCTTTTAAAGGCATCATTTAAAATGTTTTACACAATATATGTTTTTATTTTTTTTGTATAGTGTGCAGAAGATAAAGAAACACGTGACCTGGTTAGACAGCATGGAGGTCTAGAACCACTGTCTGTTCTGCTTGGAAACTCTGAAAACAAACAACTTTTAGCAGCTGTGACAGGAGCAATCTGGAAATGTGCAATCAGTGGAGAAAATGTATCAAAGTAACAATTTAATTTTACAAACATTTATTACAATCTCGTGTTTCGATTTTATGGGCCTCTATTGTTTTCATAATTGTTGTGTCATGGTTCTTCAAAACCGTACTTTATAATCACTTGGGCTTTCAACTTAGGTTTTATGGTACTTAAAAAATTGCTACCTGACCTCATCAGGGTACAGTGGAAACAGTATTAAGTTCCTAGAATCTTAAGAGTCAATGGGGACAATTGGCGCCTCTAAAGAATAATTAAGATGTAGGACACTGAGTCAGGAGGTGTACTAGCACATACTAAACGTTTGACACATGGGTGTATCTGATATCCCCACTCCTGTCTGTAGTTTACAAACCGGAATCAATGCTACATGGTAGAGAGAGCAGTTAGCACACTTAGCTTTAACGTTTTACAAGACAGACAGAGAGCAAATTATCTCATTCTAGGGTAGCTATCTAATACACATTATGTCCCCTACTTTAGAAATATACTGGAATCTAGGATAATTAACCTAGGTGCCTCTCTCCTTGACTACAGAAAGGGCTCAGAAAAGTAGCTTAGTCTGGACATCCAGCTTCTAAATGAGTGACATTAACCGATGAGAGTCCTACCATAAGTATGTTCAACCTCTCCGTATCAGGGTTTTGAATGATTGTCTGAGAATGTGACAGCAGGAGTTATCACCCTCTGCCTTTCATGGAACAGCTTAATGATTGAGAATACTTGACTCATCTAAAATTCATTTGTCAGATTCACGCACTTTACCTCAAAAAAAAGCCTTCTCCACTGGAGTGTGTGTTAGTCTTCCTGCTGAAGTTATGCTGCTCTGTACAGAGGAATGTAAGATTTGTAGGGTGGAAGGAGTATCAGTAAGAGGTAACCTCTTCTTGCAGCCTTGATTTTAGTGTACTTTACTGGACAAGCAGATATGATAGATAACTGCAGCATAAAAATTAGAAAGAATTCCAGTAATAAGCATCTACAGTCTGGCTTTTTACGGTCCTAAATGAGTTCCCAAACTGTTGGTATAGAGAGCCACGTTCATTACATATACTACTGCTGTCTTGCTGCTTTTTACTTTTTTGATTACACAGTAACCTGGCTTTTCAGAAGGGTATAGCTGCCTTTTCTGTGGGGTTTGGGTATCTGCACAGAGGCATCCTGTTTCTGGGTCAATCAGCGATGAGATGGATTGAATGGTGCTCTCTGTACTAGTAAACTAAACAGGGCCAAACCTTTCAAGGTTCAGGCACTATGTTATGATTATCCATACTGTTTAACTGCTAGCACAGTCCCTTACACAGTTTGGCCTGTGCCAGCAAGCACTCTCCCAGACAATGCCCAGACACTCCTTGGGAACACTGCAGGCAGCAGATTGTTTCCATTAGTCAAAATGGGTGAGGCCACCCTGAATTGTGAGGATAAGAGATTTTAGCCATATGGATGCTATGTTGTGCTGCTTGTCCTCAGGGCTAGAGAATGAGCCATTGCCTGTTTTATTTATTAGTATAGCTGTAGCCAATAATTCTGGCCGAATGCAAACAGATTTTTGCTGGGCTACTCACATATCTTTGGCAAGTGCTTGTGCTCCAGGAAGGTTACTAGCCAGGCACAGCTCCAGACTTGAGCTGAATTCATGTATTATGTAGTGCTGAGTCTGAAGCAGTAAACCATACCCAAACTCAAGATGGGAGGGCACTACAGAACCGGGAGGGAGGATATACGAAAACATAAGTCAATCTAGAGGGACGAGCTTGAGTCTGACATGAAGCTAGAACTAACAAACCTTGCTGGTTCCTGCAGGCCCACTTAATTGCCTTCGAGCTACTCCAGAGTATTTCCCATACCTGAAGTACGCTGATGAGATGTACTGACTCAGCAATGAGCTGATACAGGTGCCTGGGCCGGGCCTGACTAGCTCAGCTTCCAGTTTGTGTGCAAGCAGCCCTACTGCTTCTGAACACAAGATGGCCTGAGCCAACAGCTCTGTCAGAGCGTAGTCTGCCCATCGCAGAGCCAGCTCCTATGTTCCATCTGTGAAGCAGTTGATACTCAAGTTTCTAATTTCTCCGTTACTTTAATTGTTATACTGATAAACTGGCTTGGAAAGATAAACTTATATTGAAACAGTTCTAGTTCTGCCATCAAAACCTCAAAAATACTAATTTTTTTTTGTATGAAAGGAAAGCCACAGGTACAACTCTTTCCTGGAAAATTAAGAGTATTTGTAGCTCAAGTAGACATTTTCGGAAGCTAAGAGCCACGGGGGAAGCACGAATGAGAACTCTGTACCCTCAGAGAAATTATCTCTTTAGGGTAGGAAATATACATATTTACACAAAGGTATAAATCAAAGCATAATTATTGGATAATATACAGGTTAGATCTAGCTTGATATACCAAGTGGAATTGTCAAGGTGTATCACAGAAAATGTATGAAAGGAAGATACAGTATTTGTTAAGTGCTAAGAATCTTCTAAGTTCTGAACAAAATGAACTTAGAAGGCAACCTCAGTACTGAGGAGTAAAGTCCTATTCTGAAAGCTGACCTTCTGTTTGTAGAATGGGACCTCCAGGATTTTTAAAAACACATTTTTGTTTTTCAGTATCAAAAGTGCTGTGAAGAATGAGGGAAGTATTAATATAGCAGTCAACTCAAATTTCTGTCAACTATTTGATTTCAAAATGGAATCTAACATAGTACAACAGAAATGTACTAGAACTATAGGCCTGACCTTAGGATAATGCACTTATTAGGCCTGAACCAAGTATAAAACTGGTCAGGGCAAACCCTCTAAAGGCTGACATCTAGTGAAAAGTAAGAGCGATACCTTGGTCCAGAAAGGTGGAAGAGTGTCTGATACACAACTACTCTAGCTATTGTTAACATGGCAGGAAAAAGTACTCGAAGTCAGGATGCCACAGTACTTGCCAATCTTCCAGTATGTTTTCAGCTATTTATAGATGTTGCATCTACATGTCAAGTTTTAAAAACCCCTCAAAGTACTCTACAGATTCCTAGATAGCTAAGAGAAATGTATTTAAAAAGGTAGAGTAAGAAATTATGCTGTATGTCACACTTTCAAGAACTAATTGAAATGTTTTACCTAGATTGTGATTTCTTCAACACGATACTTTACATACAGAAATTAAACATTATGCACCAATGATAATTATACTTCAATTATAAAATTAAACTTGTGACAGTAACATACTCAAAATAACAACTTCGTTTTTATTTCTATATTTTAGATTTCGGGAATGTAAAGCCGTAGAAGCTTTGGTAGGACTGCTCACTGACCAGCCTGAAGAAGTTCTTGTAAATATTGTTGGAGCACTGGCAGAATGTTGCCAAGAGCCAATAAATCGAACTACTGTCCGTAAATGTGGTGGAATACCAACTCTAGTGAAGTTACTTACTGGAACTGATCAGGCACTACTTGTGAATGTCACCAAAGCAGTGGGAGCTTGTGCAACAGAACCTGAAAATATGATGTAAGCTATTCATATTCATAGCACTTTAAATATAGAAAAAAATTTTTTTAGTAATTCTGGCACAAATATAGTCAAGTCTAATCTGACTTAAAAGGATATTTTACTTTTTGTTTCTACAGGACTGCGTGGGTTAGTTGCATCCTACTGTAAAATGTGCTATATATAAAAAAGAGAATTAATTAAGGAGGTATTAGAAGCTTTTGCATTTTGGGGGAAATCAGATAAACCTTTAGTAAATTGATTTTTATTAAAGTTAAAATTCAAAGTTACAGAGCATCGTTTTAAAGTACTGTATGATAGGTAGCTGTTTTGCCTTCTCCTTTTACATGTGTTCTCAAATCATAAATAATAGCCTCAGTTAGAGAAAGTTATTCCAAAAGGAAATGTGCAATGTCATGTAAAATAATTTTAAAATTTTTCAAGTGGAGTTTTATTTGTATTTTATCTGCTTTATTACTCTCCATCATTCCTTTTATGTACTCAGACTTATTTTTGACCCTTTTCTCCCCTCTTATTCCTTTGCAGGACCAAAGAAAAAGACTGTCTTTTTACAGAGACAGTTGCTGCACTCTTTGGTTTTGTGATGTAGATTTGTATAGTTTACAAAGATCCTCGAATTTTATGATTAAGTGTTCCAGTTAGATGTTGAGGTCGGCATTTACTGTGCTTACTGTTCCTGTACAGGGATATTTACCTCAAGATTCTCAGCATATTTCCCTCCTTATACACAAGGAGAGTCAGAAAGAGAGTTTTATTAAACTCCTCCTGTTCTGATTTGCATAATTCACTTGATATTCATATAGCAGTGCAGGGAATTCTTTTCCTGAATAGGGCTTTTGTTTTCATGCTTTGGCTGTCACCCAGTGGCAAAAGGCTAGATGGTACACAACTGTAAACATGGGTTGTATGAACAGTTAGCCATGTAGCGTAGAAGTATAAATAAATGAAATCGAGTTCACAACGTATCTCACTAAAAATCAGCCTTTAGAGTAATGTATAAACCTAACAGAATTAACATTATAAATCAACTGAGAAATTTAAATGCCAATAAATATAAATTAATATCTATAAAATCTCAGACATACTCCAGTACTCAGGACTATCACTTGTAGTATCCAGTATGGATAGCTTCATACTGGAATGTGGCCAGTATAAGCACCAAAAACAACATAAGTTGCTGCTAAAATTGTGGTGAACAAAGTCTATCTGGTTTTTAAGATGGAGAGACTTTTGTTTGGGACAAAATTTATGGAGTTTGCAAAGAGTGGACAAAGGGATCAAATATCAAATTTGGTTCGTATGAAAAAATTGTCTATTGAAGGTTTTCAACTTTTAAAATGTTTTTCAAAATATTTTAAACCATTAACAAGTAAGCAAGATCTTAGATCAAGAGTAGAATATACTTTTTACTACTACTACAAAAAAAATGACTCAGAAATTATTATTATTAGCAAGACCGTGACATGTACCTGATGTATTGTGCTATTTAGACTTGTAGTACTAGAAGAGATAATGCTGCTATCTTTTCCCAAGGTGTGATTCATCCATGTATGGATAAGTTTGATACCAATCCAGCAAAATACTTAAAAGCAATGCTTAGTTAAAACATTGACGCCAGTGCAACCCCACACATGTTTAAATTATTTGCTTGGTTGAGTGTTCTGCCTCTCAGAGGGTTAAGATATTAGATTCCCCCTCCCAAAAAACCCAAACAAATCAGGACATCCATTCCTCTCCCTTCTCCTCCTTTCAGGCCAGCAGAGCAGTAATTGAAATTGTAGCTCCTCATCCAAGCTGCTCTCCTCCTCATCGGGAAGAGTAAGTCACCGAAGACAGGAAGGCTACATAGTCTGTAGCATCACTTTGTTCCTTTTACAGAATTTGGGACTAAAACAATAAGCAGTCCTGTTAGAAACTACTGTGAAGTTTATTCTCTTTCTGTAAACATTTTGTGAAGTTCTTAACCAAAAAGATACATCTTAACAGGGATGTGGAGATCCGCCAAGATTGTCTTCCAGAAAGAAGCAAAGCAAAGTCACTTGTAGCCTGTAAGCATACACAGGTGATGAGAACTTCCTATTACAGTTTGATACTTAGCTGTTTCTGGTCTTTCTAGTTCATCTGGCTGGATCCCTGTTACATTCCTTATTTCATAATCATGTATTCCTCAAAATGGCTTGACAGGTTCTAGGAGAGCAGTTATTCTCTGATATTAGCTTTTCTCCTGGCAAATTTGGCTGGCAGGTCTTAAAGCTTTTCTTTGTGATCTGGTACAGACAAGAGCTGCTTAAAGAGTTACTTTTTTAGTTTGGCCTTACAGAAATTCTGAAAACTATGATGATTTTTCTGGATTCTACTATCATTGACTTTCATACATACTAGAAACCCAGAACAAAGCCAGAAAATTTAAAGGGAGTATCAAGCACCTGTAAGGATTGAGAATTTTCACATGTATTCTTAACATTTCGTGAGCTGCGTGTGTGTTTAACAAAGTGTGGATTAGAGACTAAATATTCAGTTGAGCAGTCTTCTGTTTTGAATGTGGTTATGCAGTAGGTATGCGGAAACCATACAGACCAGGAGTGGAGCTCAGGTAGTGTCTGTGAATGATTCCAAGGTATGTAATGAAGAGGATAAGATCAGTATGAGAAATAAAAAGCTGAAACAGTGCGGTTAACTTCTGAGGGAAACATTGTACATTTATCATATGTTCCATGGAGGAAGCCTGCGCTGGCAAACAGAGAAGACTAGTAGATAGGCATAGGTGAATCTACAGCTTCTATATGTCTTTTATATATTTTATCTCTGTTATGTTTCCTAGTTGACGCTTCAACTTCTACAGCTACTGAGTGGAAGGTACAATAGTGTTACTTTTCTGCACCAAGCTTTTACTTTAAGGCAACTTAAAACAATTAAGTGATTCTTATTGACTCTATTGACCTATATAAAATAAAGAACAGCAGCCAGCTTCTCTCACAGCAAAAAATAAGTTAACTTTTCTTAAAAAAGCATAACTATGTGACTGAACTTCCTTACTATTATGTGGACAGCATGAAGCTGTTCTCCATACTCAGTCTGCTGCACGGCCACTGACAGAGATGCCGCTGTACATCTTTTATGTACATTTGTCTTTTTGAGGAACTTTTTACAAGTTATTCTTCTTCTCTTACTAAAAACAGAGGACTATTGCATACTCTTTAATTGCCATTAGATTTTCATTTGCCCTTTTGATTTGAAAACCTCTAGACTTTATCTCTAGCATTCAAAACTGGGGGTTTAGAATCTTATAAACTAAAACATACAGTTATTTTAGCCAAACAGATGGAGTTTGAGTCATTGGTATATAATATTATTTATTAAAGCAGTCCACAGCAACTAGTGAAAGTTTTAAGAAACATGCTAAACTGTGGTTTCAAAAAAGACAAGATTACATTCTGCCAGAATTAAACCCTGTAATCTTACCAGTAAGCACAATACAGAGTCAGTATAACTTTGTTTATTTACATTTGTATTTGTGGTCTAAATTGGCAGGCAATTAAACTAGACTTCTCAAAAGCAAATAACACTGTAACAGAAAAAGATGGTAGATATGACAAACAGATGTCTAGGCTGTGTGTATGCATGTGTGTTTAAGCAGTACGTATTGAAGTTTCTACTGGAAATGTTCGGTATTAAGTTTGAATTTGAAAGAGAAACTATTTCAGATTAACAGCTTCACTCGTTTCAGATATATAAAAAAAAACCGAAGTAAATTTCTGGAATTGTAACTCGCATCTTGCACAGACATCTCATGATGTTCATGCTGCCATGATATCAAGGTTCTTAAATGAAATAATGTGAAGTCTTTATTAAACAACTGTTGACTGCAAACAGCTAACAAAAGTAATTAAAAAAATATATCTTGTTAAATTATCTGCACTGGTCAAATAGCAAACACCAATTCACTGTAACCTGAGATTTCCCAGGGGCTGTCCTAGACACTCTGGTAATCTCTGAATAGGTTTAATTGCATTAAAATTATTTGCCCATAGGACGTATTCTATATACGCCATGTGTCAGCTGCTCTGTGTGGAAACCAGGAAAATGTTTTTGCTCATACGCCTTGCAGCTGCCTTTTTGTAGGAGTGATGTGAGCTGCACACCCCTTCATCTCTGCTCTAATCGTGGCTGGCCAGCGCAGGAGTGCATGATAGGAGCGCCTCTTCACTCCAGCTATTTCTAACTGCCGATACAACTACTTTTGGTTATTTTGAGGAGCAGAATAATTTACATCTTGTTCTAAATTGTATCAGAGATCAAATAAGCACAGTCTATGACAAGGCACAGAGCTTTGAATCGGAAGAGATGGCCATCTTGGTCCAGGTCCAGCAGATGTCTCTGCTATGTTAAGGTATAGAGCAGTTCAGAATCTGGGCTCTTGCTTCTGAGCTCTGCATATTTATATTTTATTATGTACTTATAGTGAAGCATCAGACAACAATTACCTATAATAAAGCTTACATTTCTACTTTGGGTGACTTCCATGATTTGAAACCTTTTCACGCTTGTGACTATTAATAGTGTTCTATACATTACATACATGTAGTTCAGCTGTTCTAGAAAGTAGTTAATTTTTGATATCAACTAAATATTATATTATTTCAGCTTTTGTGAGATTTCCTTCAGCTTTCAAAGGAAATGTTCTGCATCTTTATTAAAAGAACTGTCCTTTAACAGTCCTGTGAATGGTTGCTTAATACAGGTTTAACTGTAGTTTAATTTTATCATCATAATGTCAATAAATAGCTATAATATATATCATTTAAAGTGACTGTAACCACAGAGTGACTAATGTATTAGCTATGGATGAATACAGAACTGAATGCCAACCAAAGTAAATTTCGAGGTATGTTTGCTTGTATTTATTGTGGTAGGTAGGTTTTTACAGCATCCTGCTAATAATGTTATAATAAATTTTAGGAAGAAAGTTAGATACAAAAGCTATATATAATAGCGAATCAGAATATTGTTTAGGGTAATGCCATCAGAGCTGAAATTTTCAAGATTACAGGTCTTTTTTCCCATCTCTTTCTTTGTTTATTTGTAAAGAAACCTAAATGTGTAGTTTTGATCACTTTAAAAAGGAATTTTCACATAGAAAGGAAACTAATGTCTAAGCACTTTTATAGAGGAAACATTTTTCAGGGCCATTTATTTTAGTGTTCCCTTTGCTTAATAGCAGATACGCTCTTTTAACACCCAGTTTCTTCATCTGCTACAGTGTCCAGTGGAACTATAGAAAGATGAGAAATTGAACTGAGAAAGGATTAGTCACTTGTTTAGCAATGCTTTCTTTAATTCACAAATACATATTCTTAGCAAGATGAAAATAAAAGGGTTTGTGCTTGTATGGTGATTACACAGTGATTATTCTTCCAGTATGAGAATTTAAGAGCATCATTCATGTATGTAAAATTCTTTTCATTTAAGTTAATCTAGAGCAACTGAGACAAAGCAGTAATCAGTGATGAACAATGTACTTTGGAGATCTGTTTGGTTTGACCATACTGTTTTTTAGTTTGATTTTATACATGTTGAATGGACTGAGGGCTATACTTTCATATATTCTGAGTTGTTCTGTTGAGTGTAAGACAACTGGTATTTCTGGTCATCTTCTTCATTTAGAAAATGAACCATAGAGTGAGGCTAGTTTACCTTGAAAAGATGAAGACAAGAAAACTGAAAAGAAAATGAAAGTAAACTTTCAATTGAAAAGGAAGCTTTTGAAAAAGTAGAAAGGAAAGATAAATCAGCCTAGACATTGTTTTTTTAAGTGTGGTGGAAAAGGCTGAGCTCAGTGTTTGGCTTCTATCTCTTGATTTTTATATACTGGTTGGAGCTGGGTCATTTATATTTAGCCCCTCTTGGGAGGAAGTACCTCCTGTTGGTAAATGGTCAGTACTCTGCTTGACTAGAAGAAAGATTCATGGGTTCTTTTTAAATTAATTCCAATACAGGAAAAAGTTCCTTGTGCTTTCTGAAATGACAGGAAAGTAATGTTAAAATTGCTTAAAAGCGTTGGGAGTTTGAAGGGATTTAAAAGCTTGTTTTGAAGCTTTTACTTAAGTTGTCCTTACTATGTTGAACATATTTATGTTATGTAGTTTGTGACTAGACTGTTATATTTTGAAGCTTTAAGATTTCTGAATTTGTCCTTTGAATGATTTTCTTGCAATTAATTTGGAGCTGAGTATGTAGAATAAGCTGTATTAAAATTAGCAGATCTTAAACTTATGAACTAACTTAAACTTGTAGTTATAGTTGTTTAACCAGTTTGCATACCTGGTTATTTTAGACAGAGTTCATGTCCTTAATTATTTTTTGTGCTTCAGATGATGGTGGGATTACATACAAAGCTGATTCTATAAATAGTTTAAAAATTTCCTGAGCACAAATTAGATGTTTTATGTCATGTTTTTAAGCACAGTCTGTATTTAAATGTCTCTTGTATTTACAATCAAAGATGTAGACTAATGTTATACTATTGAACTTTTTCTTTTGAGGTTAGAAAATGAAGGTATATTTGCTTTTCTTTATCTTCAGCTCATCTGCTTTGGGTTTAACATATCTTTTGGAAAAAAAGGCATGTTTGTAAAGGCTATTAAATTTTGTTTGACCTTCTTTTCCATTTAAGGTATTCAGTGGACCCTAATGTGAAGTTATGATCCTGAAGCCTGATTGATATGTAAACATAACACAGATGGTGTAGCAATGATTTGTAGCGATGATTTTGATGATAATTCATTTTTCAGCTAGTCACGAAGATACTTTGATTACAGTGTGTTTAAGTAATTATAACATAGTGTTCAGTGTTAGTCTTGTTGGTAAGGAACACATGGGAAACAAGTTACACGTTATTCGTGGTCAACAAAGGATGCACTGTGGTGTGACCATTTTAATTTCTAATGCTAGATTAGAAACATAGTATTTTAAAATATGTCATAGAGTAAGGTAAATACATTAAGCATAGACTGAATAAAAAGTTAAGTACATAGTTTTGGGCATAAATATTTGTTCTGGAAAGTATTTGTTACTATATGAAAGAAGCCAGTATGCTTGAATTCAGATTTCACTTTGCATGCAGATCATTAAACCGTTGCATGCTTGTTTTCACATTTATATTACTTCTTGTTATAATGTAGTTTACTTATCTTCTGTAAGCATTTTGAATGACAGTGCTGAGAAAAAAGTAAACAGCATTAATGAGATTTAGTTAGAAAATATATTCTGTCTTTGCATCATTTGTTCACACCTATCTGCTATAGTAAGTGATGCTACTGACTATGTTGATGGCAATTAGCTGACAATAAAACACAAGCACTTACATAAAACAAAACAGTATGTTAAAGAAAGTCATACCAATATCTATTAAAGCAGTATTCCAAACAAACTGATATAGTTTAAAATTTAACATTGTCTATTCCATAATTAATTATCTCTTTTTTTGGTCTGTTTCTGCAATAGGATAATTGACCGTCTAGATGGAGTTCGTTTGTTATGGTCATTGTTGAAAAATCCTAATCCAGATGTTCAAGCAAGTGCAGCTTGGGCTATTTGTCCTTGCATTGCAAATGCTAAGGTAAAAATGTATTTAAAGTAGTAGTTTTGTTATATATATACTCACATATAATTTTTACATTTGGATCATTTCCAGCAATGTTTTGCTGTTTGCTACTTAACACTCTTTTTATTTCATTCTGTTAACTGCTTAAAAAAATTCATGTATTCATTTTTCAAAAGTGAATAATTCTCCTTCTAGCACTGTTTATAGCATTCTGGTTTGCCTTTACAGTGCTTACTGTATTTGGAAAATATATTTTAATAACTTATCAGGACCTAAACTTACTGTTCCCAAATAAAGCATGCTGAAAATCTGACAATACTGAAAACAGAAAGCTTCTACTCATAGGCTATGAATAGCACAGGTAGTTGTAGTTGTTCTCCGCTATGAGGTACTTCAGCTATGTTCTCAAGAGACCATCATTTGGTTTCAGAGCATATTTCAGACTCGGTGCCAATGTAATCCTTAGATTTTCTGCTCAGACTGCCAACAAAAAGTGCCAGTTGTGAATAGTGGTTGTTGTGCAGGTCAGTTGTAGACAGAAGACTGAGCTATTCATTTATTGCATGTCAGTTTCCAAATAGAGATAAAATGGTGAGTATAAGCTGTAAGTCATCTTCAGTGAATTCTTACCACTGACCTGTGGTAAAAGAAATGGTGAAGGTTTTGTTTCCCATTAGAAGTTTCCTGGAATACTAAGTAGACTTTTATTGTTAAACCTTGTACTGTAATATCTTCTGTTTGTAATTAGCCTCCATATTTAATGCAGCTTTTGCATCTTCTCTCTACTGTACCACAAATATATAACCGTCTACATATCATTTGAGATCCTGACTATATAAAGAATAGAAATTCTTTCAAAGTGCTAGATATCCTTAGCATCCTTTGCAGGCAGTTTCCTGTTTGAAACTGAGCACAGTCTGGTTGCTATTAATTTATATAGATGGATAGATGTAGATACATTGTGAGAACATTTGGTCTTGATTTTTATAACTTAAACATTTTCTATTTCTTCACAATGATTCCTACGATGGCAGCTTGCTTGCCATTTTTCAAGCATGCTGGTTATTCTATATTATCTTTCCATCTTTTTTAAAAAAATATGAGCTCTAGTATAATAAAGTTTTTTCTTACCTAATGGTGGGGTGTATACATGTCTCATCTGTCAAGATATGACTATACCTGCCTCTCTCTTGAATAATATTGCTATAACTGAATGCTAAAATATTACTTTATCTCAGAACTGAAGTAATACTTATTATGTGTAAGACTGTGCAACCTGTAGTGCCAGAGTAGAACTCCACATTGCTAGAGCTTCCACCAAAAGCACTTTTTCAGAAACTAAGGGGGCAGAGGACAGCTACTGAAATTATAGACTACATGGATTTTTTTCTTGTTTTTTTCCCCTGGGTATTTGATGAGTGTAAGCTATGTACATCCTTAGTGTAGCCATCCTCCTTTCATCTCCCTTGGCTGCCTGCCCAAATGCTAATCTGTGACCCCACAAAGAGTTCTTTGTGTGAGACTGAGGCAGAGTGGCACACTGAAACAAACCTACCAATAATACCCTTTCCTCTGACACTGAATGGAAAGAAATATGTATAAAGCAGCGATTATAGCCACGCTGTGGAAATACAGTAACTCTTTCTTTCTAAACAAAATCTTGATTTTTTTTCTAATTCAAAGTTAATAATATTCAACAATTTACATGATCTTCCAAGGAGCACTGTTTGGTTTATGCAGTGTTTGATTCAAAAGCAGTAATAAGCATATGACTTTAAAAGGATTATGTGCATTCTGGCTTTTCCAAGCCTGTGCTCGGGACTGCAAACCATGTGTCATACAGCTGTGAGCTTGGAATCTGGATTTGTTTTCTTTTTTTGTGCTCTTTTGTGGAAGTGATTCTTTTCTGTAGTGTGGAGATTCATAGATGAAATAGAACTCTTTAATAGTATCAGAAACAATGTAGTGCAGCAACCATTTTTCTGTACATTTTCTGTAAATACAACTTAAAGGTTATTTTATATGATATTGATAAAATCTTAGAAGCTAATCTATCATACTGATAGGGCTGTTATTGTTATAGTATGTGAGTACGTGATTATCTTTCATGCACTTACTCTCGCCATAATCTGTTTAAGATTGGAAAATCTACCATTTCTGTTTTACCATTAGGGTGATAAAAGTCACAAAAGGCCAAGACTTGAATTCTCAAGATATTTAGGTGCTAGCCACCTTTAAGCTTTTGGGTCTAACTAGTTTCTCTGCTGTTAGACAGGAAGTTAATTGCAAAGGGAGCAGAATCCAAGTTCCCGTAACCTTAGATTATGTATGTCGACAGTTACATTATGGTAGCTGATTCAGAGTACTTCCCATAGAATAGATTTGTATCAGTATGATATTTTGTTACAGCAATATGATATAGGTCAGTGATATTTGGTCCATGAGAGATCTAAGACTTTTTAAATAGAGGATATAAATTGTACACTGCAGTACATAAACTGTTACAGATCTGGCAACCATAATACTGGTTTGGTATCACTCTTCACTTCTGCATGCCAGCATTAGTTCTAAATATTTTTAGCCTTAAGAGTTTCTTGTAGAATGAAGATCTTATAAGTAGACTGGTAGTGATATAATTTGGGTGGTAGAACACTCCTGAGAAAATCTGCACAGCACCTGCGAGTGCTACTTGTGAGCCTTAGACAAATATCTCATGATTTTGGATAAATTAGTTCATACATTTCTTTAAAATACAAGACATAAAAAGTTGATAATGTAATTTATTCAAAGGAATTATCTTAATAGAAGCAGATTCTTATTAATTAGTTCCTTACTTCCAAAAGGAAAAGTTGCTACTGCAGGCACATTGGTAATGACAAAGTGTAAGTGCACTGTCCAAGAAACACAAATGATTATGAAAAATGACTAAGAAAAGTCTACTCAACTCTGTTGATGTTGGAATGGCAATATTTGGTTATGATGCTTCTTTGAAAAACAGTATTTATAGTGTTCTCCCTACGTACATCAGCCCAAACAGAAAAATTTAGAGAAACTCTACAAAGATGTTATTTGGGCTATTATAAAATTCATCCAAAGGCATTGTGCCAATAAAAGGAACACTGCCAGCTTCATTTTGTATGAAAATACCTATTTCCTCACAGAGTAACCTTTAAATAGTATGTCTTAGGGGAAAAAAAAAGTTTTAGAGGTTGTTTTCTGTCCTCATATTTAGTAGAGTTTTGGGTGCAAACATTAGAATAGGAATGGTAATGTCAGGCTTCATCCTTTCCTCTGTCCTTTGTCTGTGTTTGCGTATCAGCTTTCAACTCTCAAAGTTTCATTTTAGCCTTTGTTACAGCTACAGTTATAAAGGCTTTCTTAAAGAACTTCAGGAAGCCAGCTACGTACAAAGTCTGTCAAAATAATTTAAGTAAACAGACTGAGACTGAGGATTTGAGGGAAGAGAGAGGGAAAGTTGGTATATTTGCTTAAAATGTACTTGTAAAATGACATCTCACACTTTCCTGATAAAGCATGATTTCTGTCCCTCCCACCCCCCCCCCACCCCCCCCCAAGTTATTGCATTTCTTTTGACTCTGCAGTGGCATTTCATGGGTGTGATGAAGTATGATCAGCCATCTAAAAAGTTGTCTCCTACATAGAGGGAAAGAGAATGTCCACGCTGACACAAAAAAAAGACCAAAATCAAAACTAAACCAGGTTTAAGAGGGGAGGGTCATGAGACGGGTATGTGTGAAGGCCAAGTAGCCTTCACTCTTGCAAAAGTGTTATATACTGAGGAAGTGACTTCTGCTGGAGCCAGCAGTCTGGAGTTAACCTGTGGGTGGAAAATATGCTGCTGATGACCCATGCTGTTTAGGATTCATACACAGATTTTGCTTGTTATGGAAATTTTAATGTAACCATATGTATAAAACCACAGAGAACATTTCTTTACTAAAAGTAACAAAGAGAGGTAGTTGAACTTGGAAATTCTTCTGGTATTTAACAAATAAAATTATTTGCTGTTTTAAATGAATTAAGATGCTTTGTTTTCACATTTTACTGATTTAAAGCTGTAGTGTGTATAAAGATCAGTCATGCCCCATAATGCACATTGTTTTTCATTTGTTTTATATTTGAAAAATTTTATTCAAGTAGTACCAATACATTTTTGTTTACTTACCATTCTTTGGTTAAGTCCATAATGTCAAAATTCTCTGCTTGAGTATGTAAAGCATTTTCCAGTTTCTTTGTTTTCCTTGCTGTGCTTCTTGCAATTCCATACAGAAACCTTGGCAGTTTAAACTTAGTGCTCTTACTGCTCTCTTTCCATTTTCCTGTTTGTTTTCTATAGACATTATCATTTTAAACATAAATCATACCTACTTCTCTCTATATTTGATCTCATTTTTATGCAGTTCTTAATCCCTGATATCTGGATGTACACTTTCCAACTTTTAAGTGTTTGTTATGAACTAAGCTTCAAAAGAGTACTATAAGAGAGACAAAAAGGAATTTTTGGCTTGCCCCGCAGGCCTTCCAGAGCACCAGGGTCCTTGGAGATTTAAGAAACCCTGCAAGTTAAACCTGACTTGGTGAATCCATAGCTGGCTGCCATGCTTGCCAGGGTGCATGCAGAACCAGCCTATCCAATGATTCTTGACACAGACTGCATAAAAGTTTAGTGAACCAACTATCATGAGGAGTTTGGGTCTTCTATAGGTATGTTACCCTAGAGATATTGAATGGACTGCCATAAATTGCCCCGAGGTCCTTAATGTCTAGAAATATAGGAGTCCAGTTCCTATAAAACACATAACCTGAAAGCTGGTAAGCAAGGGGAAACAAAGAGCATAACCCGTATCTTCCTCATTGGGGAGTTCCATGCAAAGCAGCTGCCTAAGAGCTCAGAGACCATAAGAAGCCAAAAAGCTTAGGAGCTCCTGGAGACCTGGCTTTCCAGCTGTTTGGCAGCCCATCAGGCAAGAAGTCAGGGATTCTGTGAAAACCAGAAGCCAAGCAGCCTGGCAGGCTACTCACCAGCCATCTGGCTGACAAGAGAAAAGACGAAGAGGCACGTTGGTAATTTAGCCTGCCTTTTTGCCTGGTTTCTGTCAAAACTTTTCAAGAAGTCGTTGTGTTCTTATGGAAGGTTTTGGTTCCATTCCATTAACATTTTCTGATGGAATACTGTTCCACTGGAAAGTATTTGACCAGCTTGCCTTGTAACTTAGTTTATAATAGCTGCACATGCTAGTCAACAGCTTGTCATGTAGCTTCTGTACTTTTAAATTAGACTTGCTAATTGGATTTTGAAAATCTATAAAAAGTTTAAACCCCATCCTCCTCACATTTTTTCTTTTTCATCTCTTCTTTGTTTTTCCTTCTTGTCCATCTCCCTTTTTTCCTCTTTACCCTCTCGCTTACCACATGGGACTTCCACAGATTTTAAGGCAAGAAAAGAGCATGGAGATCATTGTGTCTGATTTGCTGCATAATATAAACCAGAAAATTTCAAGCAATCATTTTATCTAGCACAGAAGCTTTTGATTGAACTATAGCATATCTTATACTTCATGCTTGTTGTTAGATTCTCAGTGGTCTGTAATGGTAAGTGGTATAATATGATATGATTGCCTTCTCATATACCACTCTAATTTATGGAACCATGCCAGAGTTGCAAAGATACAAACAATAATTGTTATAACAATTTATTAGTTTGTGTTGTCACTGTATTGATTGTTTACCTAGACTGTCCTCAGAACATTCCAATATTGCTGTGTTGCATCTCTACAATATTAAACTACATATTAATGATGACTGTCTCATAAACGTATTAATAATTACAAGAGGTTTACTTAGACACTTACTTGGATTCAATTCAATCCAAAACCAATGGAAACAACGTTTAGTTTTTCCAGTTACTCAATGTTATCTGTTTCTCATGCTTCCATTATTAAAATGCTTTTCAAAATAATCTAAAGCAAATCACGACATTTTCTCTACTGTGGCCTCAAAGGACTTCGATATTACTAGTTTCATTGCTTCTGTGAAAAAAATTAGGATTTTGGCTTTTACCCAGGACTGAATTTCAGTGAGAGTTGTGAGGAGGGGGAGGAAGCGTAGGTGTAGTCCACCAGACTGAAAAATAAGGAAAACAATAGGCAAAAGGACTATTAGAAGTTGCATGAGTGACTACTTAGACTTTTTTTTTCTTCCCCCACTATCTTTTAGAGAACATGCATTGCATGCTTTCTTGGGCTGTATGCTTGGCTAATGGACTTTGCTTTTGTTTCTTGAAACTATCAATAGCAATAGACTTGCCAAGTATTTAACTGTGTGATGATCAAATTCCTGAAGAGCCAGGAGTAAGGAATTCTGCTCTTACAGGCTACAGAGTAGCATTGGAGCTATGTTAAAGCAACTCTTCTGCTTTGGCTTCAGCTGCTTCAGTGAGGTGAAGAGAATAGGAAAATCCATGTAGATTGTCTGCTGTTGTTTTCCCAACCCATTGCATTTTCTCAGAACAGACTTGTGAGATGTAGTGAAGTAGTCTCACTTTACACGGTGTTTCTTCATCAGTTCTGCTACAGTGGAAGCCTCCACAGCTGTATAGACAGGAATGAAATTAGCCTTTAAATATAAAGTAATTTGATTAATAATACCATTGAGATGTTTAATAAGAAAAATTGATAGAAACTTCAGTATATAAATTGTGTGTTTCCCTTTTCCACTGAGCAGCTATAATACAGGAATTTATCTGTTGTATTTCTTTATTTTGAACTTCAAATTGGATTGTGCATTAGGCTGATAAGTTACTCAGTTGGCAACAGGGGATGGAAATGGGCAGCTTTCTTCATTGAAGAAAAGGTAGTTTAAAGATGACTCTTGATAACTAAAGTTTATTTGCACAGCCATACCATCACTTTTTTGGGCAAATGCAATTCAATTTGACAAATTAGCTTTGACACTTTAAGCTTTTTAAGATGTTCTAAGAGTTAAATACTACTTGTCTTTAGTGGAGAAACGTTTATCTTTCAAGTGGAGTATTTTTAAAGATAAACACAATGTGTTTTTGTAATACGGTGTTTAGCTTTAAAACTTTCAAATAAAAAAAACAGTATTCACTTCGGAAGAAATAAGAAAGGAATTCAATTATGAAATAATTCAGTAGTTCTTTTACAGGAACTGTGTGTTTCAATGCTGATGAACTTTATTTACTTAATGAAAATAACCACAGAAAGCCATATAATATGATGACAAGAGAACTCAAAAATCCCAAATGTTCTCCTTGTATAAATACTGCAAAGATCAAGTGATTTTTCCAAATCTGTCTTTCTGCAAATATCGTAATGCTTTCTGCTCCTAATTAAAAAAAATATGTGTAAAGCTGGTCTGTCTCACAGTATTTCTGCTCTTGGCAGAAGCCAATGTAGAAATAAGTGAAAAAGGAAAGTTAACTACATTTTCTTAATGGTCATGCAGTTCAACAGGATGAAAATATATGATTAAAGAGTAGCAGGATGGGGCTTTTATTAGCTCAGCAGGTAACTTTGCTGGCCTCAGCATCTATGCCGGATAGGTTTTTTTTTACTGCTTGAGATTGCAAACTCCTCCCTTTGAATCCAATTTTGAAATAATATTTATCGTACTTTCTGAGGATAAAAACTTTGCTGCCCACTAGTTAGAAGATGTGGTCATGTGAAGTCATGAAAAATCCTGTTACCTTTTCCCATATTCTTCAGCCACTTAATATGTTGTTTAACAATCTATATTTCTTCATATCTGTCACCTCAGGTTAGTTATTACACTAAAAGTTATAATAATGATGAAGATTTAAAATGATGATATTTCCTGTTAATAAACAGTAAAACGTTCTTGCCCCCTCCCCTTGCCCCCCAAGTGTTTTTAAACATTTTTATTACTTCTTTAAATGTCTTTGTGTTTGGCCTCTTACTTTGTTCAGCTCAGGAAATATTGTTAAAACAGAAGCATTAAACCTATTATTAACATGTACACTCAGATGTATGCAATAAAATTATCTATTTTATTGCTTCAAAGTGAGAGTGATTTTATCAATATTTTTATCTATAAAGGCTGTTTCTTAGGCTTAATTCTTACCATACCATTTTTTTTGCCTGCCTAACTTGGACTTGAGTAGCCTTGTTAGGACAACAAACAAGTAAAGTTTTGTCACAATAGGTAAGGAGGGGGAGTAACTTACCAAAATTTACTTAAATACATTCTTCTTTTATTTCAAGTTGGTTTTTGTATAGTTATATCCTAAGATGTTTGCTAAGCTTATCAAGATACTTGAAGTTTGTTGAATAACTTCATATGTAACATTAAAGAAAGTAAATGTAGTTTAATGACTATATTAATAGATTAGAGCTGCCATATATAAAGACTGAAGTATAAATGTAGTCTTGGGCTGGAAATAGAACAATTTCCTCTTCAAGTTCAATATCAAAATCATGTTATTACCCAATAGTAATTGGGTAATAGACAACCCAGACTTTGATACAATGACATTATATTTCTACAGTGAAGTTTAAGGACTACAGGTAAATATGAAAGCTTATCACACACTAATAGCAGGAAATGACAAACCCTTTGGGATAAGTCTCACGAAAAATGTTGTGTGTTGATTAATTTAGAAAGTGGAATTTAAAGATGGCATTTTTTTCTGTGTGAAACAAAAAATGCAAAAAATATTTCCAAAGACACGTTATATATGACTTGTCTTCTCTCCTGCTACAAAAATAAGTATAAATGAAAATGCCCGAGAGTATTTGGAAAACAAAATCACACAAAAGACTTTATAGTATGAACAGCTACCTGATCACTAGTACAAGTATACTCAAAGAACATAGATTCAAAAGAATTAAATCCAGACCTCCGCAATTACAGGCACAACTTCATATGATTTCTTCTTTAAATATCTTTAAAGTATGGCAATTTTATATAATAAATACACATCTTTCATTTTACAAAAGTAGAAATTTACTGGACAAAGCAAGTATGTGGTTTTGCTAAATGATACCAAAAAGATTGCATTTGTAGTTTAAATTTCTTTGGAAAAAAAAATAATCTTGCAAGTAACATAACAGCTTTTAAAGCTCTCATTTCTGTCCTTCTTTCTGCTCATTGTTCTTCAAATTTCTTGCTTCTTTACTTTTCTCTTTGTCTTGCACAGACCACCAGACTACACCCACAATCACATTTGGGAAACTTTCCTGACATGTGGTTTCTGCAGTTTCCCTCTGCTTTTCATCACTGGTAGAAGGTTCTGTCCTTGTGTTTAGCTGGTTTCACAGACGATTATTGAAACTCTTTTCTTTTACTTACTGCTGGATTGTTTATGTATTATTCCATCAGTTTAATTGGACCGTACTCCTTTACAAAATGTGGAAAGAGTAAGCTTGCCAGAAGAGAAATTTAACAAGTAGGGTTATAATCACCTGGAAAGAAAATATGTTCAGGTAGGAAAATAAAAAATGTACATATTAGTTCATGAAGATGGAATACAGATTATCTTATGTCTTCATGAAACATCTTTCAAGAGCATGAATAATACTACACAGATATCTGAACCATGCAGAAACGCAAAATCGTTTTCGTGTATAGCAGGGCCCCTTTCAAATCTTAGACACTTTACTGCAGAGTTTACCTGTTAACAGAAGCCTTTCTCATTTATTGAACCAATATTTAGACACAAGGTAATGTACACTTGTGTAGTAAGTTTCAAGGAACTGAAGTAAATGTAGAATATCTAATTTTCTTTCCTTCTCCTGTGTCTGCTCATTTAGCTCTCTAGCCCTCTGATATGTATAGGTAAGGAATTTCTGTATAGAAATCTTTCTCTGTAACCCATTATCTATCAACTTTGGTCAAATTTTAAGATCTCAAGACAGACATGAAAACTGATACCGAAAAATATTGGTTTTATTCAGGTGATTGTCTGTAGGTATATTTACATTGTGCTATGTATACACTAGCAGTGACAGAGAAACTTTTATGGCCGTGTATCCCTGGGAAACACACTGTAACCCACCTCCCTTTACATGCAGCTTACATGGTAATAGAAGTGCCAGAGCACTGCCCTTCCTTCTCTGGTTCTCTCAGCTGCTTTTCTGAGTCACAAACCTTTATTATCCTTCTGCATAAATATTTAGATCCTCTTTTAATTTCTGTAAGGACCTCTGTTATTTGTTCATTCTGGGTTTTTTAGGACTTCAGCACAAAGTTTGCTCTTGGGTGCTATCCTTTTTCCACATGCTGTGGCTTCTGGTTTTGACCCTCACACTATATGGCTTTGACCTCTCCCTTCCAGTCTCAAGAATTGCACTGCCTGTGGTGGAAAATGTTTCACTACTGATGGGCCTGTTCACTGCCTTTCCTTCTGTGAAAAGGAAACATCACAGCTAACAGTTTTGTTTGACATTTGGACCCAGAACTAAAGAAGATGAACTGTAGCATCTTCTGGATTTTTTATTTACCAAGTCCATGAGCAATTTGATGGATTTGTTCAGCAAAGCTAACACAATAGAATTGGACCCTACTCTGTTTATAAATCAGCCCCCAAAAAGAAATAAATATAATCAAAACCATTCTTGGTCTCAGGGTCACTCCCTAGCCCTAGGAAAATTATACTATCCATGTTTGCACTTTCATGAAGTCCTAAGACCTTTCAGTCCAAAAGGGTTTCAGGAGAGCGTCTGGTAGTTTTTATTCAAAATTTTCCTATTGACTTGTCGAAGGAAGCAAATGAAAGAAATTCCACTTGCTGGACCTTTCTTTCCATCTCTGCACATTTACCATCACTGAGATGCATAGACTAAAATTTCTTTTACAAAGTTACTGATGACACCAGGCCATTCAATGCCACCTGCAGATGTGCCATCACAATGTCACCAAGAATCTCCTCTGACCTATTTTCAGTTCCTATATCCAGTACCCTTTTTGAAGAGTATGATTTGGGCACTAATGGCATACTTTTAGTAAATAGTTCCATAAAAATTAGATGACCATCAAAAACCACCTGAAATTCTTGCCCACAGTGGTTTCTGACTTGTAACTATTTCATAATCAGTAGTTCATTTGCTTATGTTTCTACAGAAATCCCTAAATTAGCCATAACTAAGTCATTTGCTAGTTTCTATATTCATTGGACAAAGAACTTTAAGACAGCTACTCATCTTTCCACATCCGTATCTGAAAGGTCAAAAATCTAACAAAAAATGCTGGGCTGGATTATAGATTTTATAAAGAAGTCCTGATAAACACAAATAGCTAAGCTCAGTACAGAGGTCCACTCAACTAAAGTAACTGATGGGTCCATTCAAGTAGCAATGGTGATTATATCGGAATACTTGATATCCTCAGGTCAGGCTCGTGAAGTTCCATCCACCCCCTTCCTAATTATTATGTTTGTAATGGAGTTTCTGAAAATGCTGCTGGATTTTACAGTGTTGTCTTTCAGGCTCTGTATAACTAGGTATCCTGACAACCCCTTCTAGATGGTTGTTAGCAAAATGTTGCTTAGAGTTACCCACAGATTGAATAAACATGTAAAAAATCATTCAAAGAAGTAGATGTTTTTCTATTCTGGCATTGTTTTTGCCCAAGAGGAAACTGAAAAGAGATTGTCTGAAATAATGTAATCTTACATGGTGGAACATGGTGGAACATCTGACCAAAGAAAGAGATACGTTTCTTTTCAAGCATCTCAGTTTAACAGAGTGCAATGAATCTTGGTGTACAGCATTGGTCAGTCACTATGTAACTTAAACAGTTAAGAGTTTGTGCTTAAACAAAACTTAGATTTATACCCTGTGTCCTTTTAAGGGTATATGAAGTACTTTATGCTGCTTGTCACTTTTTCAGATACTGTCAGTTCCTCTTTGCTTGAGACAACCAAATGAATTCCATACCCGATAGTTCAGTCTCACAGTGCCCAAACTGCTGGTTTTCTCTGTTTTACACATTGACATGTAAACATGTGCTTGGTAATTTGAGTTGACTAATAAACACAAGAGTGTGAGAACAGCCAATGCTGTGTCAGACCAAAGGTTCACTGGCACAGTATTCTCTTTCTCATACTAGCCCACAAGGGATGCCAAAGGAGAGGCAGAAGAATAGGGCAAACTTGTAGCCATGATTCCCCTCCCCAGAATGACCTCCCACCTTCAAGAAATCTGTGGCTCAGGAACTTTCTAAATCAGAGGGAATACTTTTATATTTAATAACCCTTAATGGATTTTTTTTTGTGACTTTGTATAGTTAATATGTAACATGTAAACTAACAGCCATTGCAGTCCTGCTCCAAAGACTTCAACATCATAGCTGTGCTTTGTTTGAAAATAACTTCATTTTATTCTGAACATGCCACCTACTAATTTCATCTGATGCTCCCAGGTCTTCTCCTAGAAGAGAGATCCCTGTGTGCCCTTTCCATCCTACTCAAGATTCTGTACACTTCTATCATACCGCTCCTCGCTTTTTTCTTTTATAGCCTTGAGTGTCCTAGTTGGTTAGTCATTCCTTCTACAGAACAGTTCCCTACTTTTGATTATTCTTGTTGTCTTCCTCTAAATCTTTTCTAATTTTAATATAACTTTTTCAAGATGGAAAAGATGGACCAGATATGCATACTGCGTTCAAGATCAAGGCTTAGTTTTCTATTTCTTTTCTTTTCTTTTCTTTTCTTTTCTTTTCTTTTCTTTTCTTTTCTTTTCTTTTCTTTTCTTTTCTTTTCTTTTCTTTTCTTTTCTTTTCTTTTCTTTTCTTTTCTTTTCTTTTCTTTTCTTTTCTCTTTTCTTTTTTCTTTTCTTTTCTTTTCTTTTCTTTTCTTTTCTTTTCTTTTCTTTTCTTTTCTTTTCTTTTCTTTTCTTTTCTTTTCTTTTCTTTTCTTTTCTTTTCTTTTCTTTTCTTTTCTTTTCTTTTTTCTTTTCTGTTTATTTTTCTTTGTTCTGTTTAATTTTCTGTTTCTTCTCTAAGAGCATACTTAGACATTTTTCTGGAGTTGTGTTTTTGTCCTTTAGTGACGTTTTACATAGATTGCTCATACTCTGAAGTGCACCGTGGTTCTCCCACACTTGCTGTCATGACTTATGTAACTCTTAAGTATTCTTGAATACTTATTTTCATTGATACAAGAAAATAATATAACCACTCCTTTGGCTTAGCTGTCAGACTTAATGTAAGAAATAGAAGACACTATGAGAGCCTGAGCAGGGGTGTCTATTGCTGTTTTAGATGCCCTAAAATGTATGTGAGGCACCCGTCTGCCAAATACGATACAGCAGATAAGGGAGACTTGCACCCTTCTGGAGTGACAGCTTGAGGCCGTAAAGAATACCCTGTGGTATCTAAAATGACACCAGGTAGCTTTATTTAGGCGTTGAATTTCTGCCTAGATGGTGGTATGTGGAACAGTCTAACTCTCATATGTCAATCAAGTTCTGACTTAGCCATATTTCTTGGTGAACACAACACAGCAATAGCTGCCCTTTTGAATAATTACGTCATGCCAATCTCTTTTTTTAACATTTGCATATAAATATAGATTGACTATTTTAAAATAATGTTTCTTTTGATTCTCATTTAGGATGCTGGGGAAATGGTTCGATCCTTTGTTGGTGGCTTGGAACTGATAGTCAATTTGCTAAAATCAAAGAATAAAGAAGTTTTAGCAAGTGTATGTGCAGCCATTACAAATATAGCTAAAGATGAAGAAAATTTAGCTGTTATAACAGATCATGGAGTCGTCCCTCTGTTGTCCAAACTAGCAAACACAGTAAGTAATTTCTAAAGATACTATACTAAGTATCTGACTTTCTTATGTCACACTGCATTATACCCAACTAAAAGGTTATGACAAGAGTGGTAGATTTTGCAGCAGCTACAAGGAAGAGATGTAGAATCCTTCCTCTATCAGAGTTATATTGCACGTGAAAACACACTGTGGCTGGTACTAAAATTGCTTTGGAAGATGAGCTTCATTTTAATAGTCATTGTTGCTGAATATTGCTTTTGAGAGATGCAGCTGGCGTATGAAAGAAGCACAAAGGGCTGAGAGAGCAATAAATCTGAACCGTGCAGAGAATCTCAATAATGGGGCTACGTGTTACATTTTAATGATAATCTTATCTAATTTCCAATTAGCTTAAAAGGACCTTTGAAATAATATAAAGATTCATAGCACTTCCTGCAAAGAGGGGACTACTAGCTCCATGCCTTACATCTCTCTCCAGTTTTTAATTGTACTGCAAGTAAATTGGGATGCCTTAAAGATGTTTGAGAATACAATTCTGCTTTCCTATGAAATTTTCATTTTATTATGTTGTCTTTGATGTTTTTACCTTCTTCAGAACAATGACAAATTAAGACGTCACTTAGCAGAGGCCATTTCCAACTGTTGCATGTGGGGGAGCAATAGAATTACCTTTGGACAGACCAAGGCTGTAGCTCCTTTAGTACGTTATTTGAAGTCAAAAGATCCATCAGTTCATAGAGCTACAGCTCAGGCTTTATATCAACTTTCAGAGGATCCCAACAACTGTATCACCATGCATGAAAACGGAGTGGTGAAGGTGAGGTGGAAGGTTTTTCTTATTTGGAGTTCAAATTATTGAAGGGGTTTGGCATGGTCAAAATAAGAGATTTTTGATTTTAAATAGTTCTTGAATACTGCTATGTACCTCAAATTTTCTGAACTTTATCCTGACAATGTTTGGTTAAGTAGGGAATTATGGAACAGTATTTCATTGCTGAAGATATTACAGGTAGGTCGTTCTTAGGAATGGAAATATGATGTGGACGTTCACCTCTAGAGTACTTGACTTGACTCTGACCTAGGCTGGTAGTGAAATCACATCAGCATTTTGTCATTCTCAAGTGACTTTTGCAAAAGAAGTTGGGTTATCTTAATGGATAGTTGCCTAGTATGGCAGAAAGTCACCTAGAAACTGAGTGTAACTGGATTTGGGGGACAAATTAAGACAGAATAATACAAAGGCTTAGTTTACCTGGAGCTGTTTCAGTGAATTCAGCATTTACTTATAAAAATTCTTATTTTTGGAGTTAAGTAGGAGCACATTCTGCAAAGACCTCACTCTAGAAAGACTTTTTCCCTCAAAAGGTTTTTCTAGCAAAGTTTTATCTCACTGGTTGAAGCCAGTAGAGTTATTCCTTTGGCACAGGAGAGAGAAGGATTACGGCCTTAGAGATGGAGATTGTAGGAGCTCTCAGTTTTCATAAATTTCCTGAAAGATTCACTGTTTGCAGACTTTTCATTTTGCTTCATGTTCAGGTAAATGTATTGAAAGTAAGAGTTGAATTATGGTGTAGTGTTACTACTAATGATGAATTATACATATGTCTGTAGTTGGCTGTATCTGTAGTCAGGTTAAAAAGATACACTGGTCAAAATGACTCAGTTTAAATGCCATTACTTGAACTGACTCAGATCTAAGCTGCCGTTACAGTGCTGGAAAGTAACATCTTCCTATCACATTTGCATTATACTGGCTACATAGCACGGGGGAATATATACTGTACTGCAGCTATTTGAAACTAGTGTCTGATGACTTTAATGTTGCTTATCTTTCCATTCAACTCACACAACCCATTTTCTGCGCTCCTGTCATGTTTTTTTCATTCATGTCATTACGCAGGTTTTAGGTTTTGTAAGTTGTAGCACACTGAATGCACTCTATAAAGCCAATACTGATGATATACTTTTGTAATAATTCCATCTTGGTCTACGTTCATCTTTATTTTTCACTCATAGTTAAAATATTTAGACTAATTTAAATCATTTATTTTCACTTGCAGATAAAAATGGATGTACAGAAAAATATCATAGGTGTTTCATTTTTTTATTATTCACAATATTCTGGAATTACTACAGTATGTTCAGGGAGAGAAAAGAGAAGTGATAAAAGGAAGAGGGAAACTACAAAATAATGGAACTTGGGTTATGCTTATTGCATCTAAACTTTTTGTCCAGGGTGCACTTCTCTTCTTGTGTAGAAGAAGCTTGTATTTTTGTAATGCAGTGGATGAGTGTTTGAATGTGGGTTTGTATGTGGGTCCATCACCGGAGTCCGTCACCATCACCGGTCCGAACCAAAGTAGAGGTGCCTCTCATCTCATAACTGGTGGATGGCCTGAACATATGGGAGGATATATGACCAATTTTCATCATGTGTGCCAGCACACACATGTATTTTTATCCTATAAGCAGATTTTCATTAGTAATTTGACAGGAAGCATCTGCATTTGGTCCATGTTGAGACTAGCAGTCAGGGTAGCAGTTCCACTGAAAAGGACCTGGAGAGTAGAACATGAGCCAGTAGGGTGCCCTGGGAGTGATGAAGGCTAACAGGATCCTGGGCTGTGTTAGCAGGAGCATAGCCAGTAGGTCAGGTGTGGTGACTTAACACTTATTAAACTGCATCAGGAGTTTGGGCTCCAAGTCCAGTGGAAGGTCACAAAGATGGTTGTGGACTGAAGCATATGACTTGTGAGGGAACTGAGCTTGTCTAGCTTTGAGAAAGAAGGGCTTTGGGCAGCACTGCCTAATAGCAGCCTGCCAGTATCTAAGAGAAATTTATCGAGGTGACAAAGGCAGGCATGGTAGGAGGACAAGGGACAAGGGTCATAAATTGAATCTCATGGGTTCCATCTGGATATAAGGAAAAAAATTCTTCTGTCAGAGTAATGAAGCACTGGAACAGTCCCCCGGACAGGCTATGGAATCTCCATCCAAGGGAATTCAGACCTGACTTACAAAGCCATCAGCAACCTGGTTTGAATTCAGTGTTGACCCTGCTTTAACTAGGAGGCTGGACTAGATGACATCCTGAGATACCTTCCAACCCAAATGACGCTGTGATTCAGATCATCTGATTTCTATCAAAAGGAAAATAATGATTGATCTTTGCAAATCACTTCTTCACTATCTTTTGATAATTAAGCAGTATTCTCCAGCTTCTTAGTGGACTCTATTGAGCCACACCCATGACATATTCAATTATGGAAAATAGCCGTAGTTGTGATAATGAGCTTTCCCATTCAGTATCCAGAAACAGTCACCCTGTCTAATGTGGAAGAAACCTTCTTCACTATATTTAGATGGATATCTCAATAGAAATACTGTCCGAGAAACAGATTTAATCACTCTGTTGTTTAGATACTTAGGGAGAAATCTAAGATAAAATGTCTGAATTCCACTCTGTATCATTCAGAAATGAAATATTCATTCCAGGAGCAGAAGATTCACTTGAATTTTAGTTCAGGGCTACAAATGTATGTGACTAAGACATGCCGTGCTATCCCACATACCTTGAAGTAATTCCATGAGGTTTGACTAATCCTCCTTTGTGGTTCACAAGATCTCAGTTTTTGGAGGGAAAGCAGTCTGACTGCAAACAAAACTGATTCTGTAATGAATCTTTAAAATGCAACCAAACCTAATCAAGAATTAAGAGGTTAAAGAGTGTTAAGATAAAAACACCTGTGACCTCACATTGCCATGAAGGACCTTCATACCTGCTAAGTATCACAATATGGAAAAGTCTTGGGAAGAATTTTTGTAAGTGATTCAGAATATCAGTGAAACATTTCTAACCTTAAAAGGCTACACTGTTGATTCATGCCATAAGCTGTTCAGTTTGGTAGACTGAAATCTCTTCGTAGCCAGGAGGTGCCTATGAACCAAGTACATAGCCAGGAAAAGAAATATTATGATTCCTTACTGCTCATTTTTCTTGCTGGCAGTAAAAAAAATGAAATATCCTGGGAAGATACAGATTTACCTGATGGAGTAGTTCTTGTTAGTCCCCCCAAAATCAAAAATAGTGGAAGCTGGCGGAGTGTGTTTTCAGATAAACTAAATCAAACTAGTCAGATGGTTGATGTCATCCAAACCTAAGACTGTCAGCCAATGCACAGTCAAATGTACTGAATAAGCGTAAATCTTCAAGAAGAGATTTGTCCAGCTCCTCAAGTAAACTGTCTTCTGTTCAGTGTCCTACTGAAGTCAGTGTGTATAGTGGAGAATCTGAAGTCCTAGGGTCACCCAGCAAATGTGTACCAATGAGGTGTAACAATTCACAATTGTAAATTGAGCCTTGAAAACAAGTTTGATACTTTTAAAATTAGAAGATATTAATTATTTTAAGAAATCCGTCCAGCTGAAGAAATTCTTTAAATGCATCCCATAATTAGTGCTAAGAGGTACAAATAAGTAGGTAAGCTACATGGAATTATCTTATTCAACACCTGCACATACTTCATTTTTCTGTTTGTTTTCAATTACATTCAAGTGAACATTCATGGAAGTGCTTAGTTACGAATCCTGCAGGCATTTAACCTGGAGAATATGAAAGTAATTATATCTAAACAAACAAAAACATTCTTCACAAATAATATTACTGTATTTTAATTATTCAGGGATTTTAAAATTGTGGTTTTTCTAACATAATAAGTATAAATGGAGCTGTCACTAAAGCTTTATTCCTTTAAGTCTTTAAGAAATCCCTAACACAAGGCAAATAGGTAAAATGCATAAGTCTGAACAGTAGGACCCTGGAGCAGTTCCCAGCTCTTATGTCAAAGTGTGTAGCCTGGCTACATGCTGATTGCACATTAGGACTAAACCTAGATGCGTGCATTCTGGTCTGTGTCAAAAAAAAAAAAAAAAGCAGGTGCAGAAGTGGAACCACAGTATGTATGAACAATCGAGAATCAGGACTGCAGGGCATAGTGCAAAATGCATTTGCCTTTAACTAGAATATAGCCAGAGAGAATCCAATAACAGTGTATGTGTTGAAGTTATCATGGCTCAGAAATCCATGGTAATAAACTGTGAAAAACCTGTTCTTCTTACACCATAAAGTGACGAAAGTGCAGTGAGCAGTCATCAGAGCTAGCTGTCTCAAGCTATCTTGAGCTTTCATACCTGTCTAGCCTTGGTAGCATGGAGCTCAGTGTCAGATTATTTGCCTTATTCTAGTACTATGCAGTATAGGCATATCCGTGTTTTAAAAAGTGTGCAGTTTGATTTTGCCCCTATTTTTCAGGGAATGTAATTCTCCTACACACAAGAGGACAGTATCTATGGTCATCTAGAGTTTCTAACCCTAAATAAAGCCTTGTTTAATTAGCAATTATCCTGCTGTGATATTTTCAACCACTTTTTAATGCTTATATGTTGTGTTATACCTTTGCTGCAAAGCAGCAAAGCAAAGTGAAGTAACAAATAGACCTTTTTGGAGAATATATCAGACCAGTGAGACATAGTGGTTCCTATTCGGTGAGGATGCCCGTATAATAAGTGAAGCATTGTGGGCAGCCGGAGAACATATATTCTCTTGGGCCTATGATAGTTTCTCCAGTCCAAGCACTTTTGTTCTGTGTTGCCAGAGCTGAGCAAATCATGAAGCAAATAAACACACACACCATGACAGTTCAGGGCTTAGCCGGCCAATCCACCAATGCTTATGAGCTTGACTTTTATTCTGGCACTGTTGGAATCACCATCAAGAATCAATTACTGGAGTTTCAGAAAGGCTAAAGAGGCATTCCCAGATGGCAAGGAGAGTGGGTGTAGGAAATTTAGTTGCTCAAATGCAAGAGTCAGTACAATGCTGCATCATGCCTGGTCTGTTCAGTTGGTCTGCCCAGCACAGGTGAGACAGTAGTTGCAGCACTGTGTCTGTGCTATTGGGTACCTTTGTACCATGCCTCTCAGCGATGACATCATGTCCGGATGTTTTCGTTCTTCTAGCCTCTCCAGTGAGTAGTTGACTGCAAGCATACTTTGTATTTATATAGAGGTTGTTATGTACAGATTTTTCCAGGACTAATCATATTTTTCTTCTGGAAAATGTGTCTGCGTTCCTTTGATATTTCTTCATCCTTTTACCAGATATCTGGTGTTTCAGTAATCATGCCCAGTTGGATTAATGTCACAGCTGCTGTAGTTCTGACTAGGTTGCAATACATGCATAATCCCAGGTGTTCTTCAGCACATGTTCATGTGCTATGTTCACATGCACAGGAAGTCTGATGCTTCAGGGAAACATTTACTCTGCGTGAATGACACAGTTGCTTAGTGCTTGAAGTTGGTCATAGACTTTCTCAAAGCATCAGACTTTCTGACAATTCACTATGCGATGTGTATGTACATGTTTCTGTCCAGGAAACCAGGAATAAAAATATATAGGGAAAATAATTTCAACCAGATTCTCATATTTCACATTTTGCCATTGCTCCAAAGTGTATTTGCTGATCACAAAACAACAGGTATATGCACTATATGCACACAGTTGTGAGAGAAAACCAGTAGTGAGAGAAAAACAAGTTTTCACCTATTTGTAACTGCACCCAAAATACATTCACTTTTCTCAAGCAAGGCTGTGTGACAAAAGGGTTGGGAAATACTGGTGTATGCCAGCTGCCATGTGAAATTCTGAGTAGACAAACAGGGTGATTTTGGAGGAAGTTTAGAAAGGCATTTTATGAAGTTTTTCTTTTATGTTCAGTTCCACACTCAATGTTCTTATGACTGGGAATGGAACAATGCATATGACCTGTGACAGATGAATCAATGTGTTCTTTCTACCAAACACCAAAAAATATTTCCTCTTTCTGAAGTAAAAATTCATGGCTGTGCTGGAAAAGAGATTTGTATTTTCAAAGACCCAGTAATGACATGTGGGGCACTAGAAAGCAGGAGAAATCTTTAGACATCAGACTAAGGAACCGGCATCAACCTGAATTCAAGATTGGAGATATCTGTCCACAAAAGAAGGGAGAAGAGAAATCCAGTGGGGGATTAGAAGTTAGCCAAGATAAGCAGGAGTACCAGGCAACGTTCTTTACACTTGGAGTCTTTCACAATTACAGGGAAGAGAAATTGGAAAAGTCACAGACAATTGGAAGTATCCAGCCATCACCACATTCTTCATGGAAACAGCAGAAAATCTTCCTTAAAAGGTAGCTGTTGCAAAGGAACAAAGATGTCTATGCATAGCTGCCTGCTCCTGAAACCTTAGAACAATCAAGCTTGTTGATGAGAAAATCTCCACTGTCCACTGAAGAGTAGGGATGCTCTTTTAAGATGAATTATAGAAAGACTGTTCTGCAAGGCACAGGCAGATTGAGGAAGTGCAACTACTTTAGTAGTGAAAAGATGAATCTAAACATGTTTTAAAGGAAGAATCCAAGTCTTCTGAAGATCCTGAAAGAATATTTAAATCGTTGTCCTAGAGATCATGTCACCATGTCAAATTAATGCAATGCTCCTCTGTGTTACAGTCACACTTTTTCTTCATTATGTTGGCAACCTGTAGATTGGGATGTGCTTCTGAAGTGAGTGAGTGAGGCTGGTGATGTATATAGGCACTTAGGAAACTGCTCATAATATACCTTCTAAAAAACTTCAAATATTTTGAAAGATTCAAAGTATATACAAGTGAAAAACATGTAACTGATTATTCCTGCTCATTCTTACTTTGCAAATGAAGAAAGATAAAAGGTGTATTTGTGTATTGTGAAAGTTAATTTCTGACTTTGTAAGTGATATAAAGGATTTGTTTTTGTGGAATATCATTATCATTTCTGTGTAAAGAAGGCCTTGGAAGTTTAAATGGCCTTATCACCTACAGAGTTGAGGCCAGCTTTTTATGATGAGGCTAATGAGACCTCTGAGGAGATTATTAAGGTAATGAAAAAAAGTAAGAAAAAGGGAAAATAAGCACCCAAAATCAGGCTATGTAAGAACAAAATTCATTGAAGTCATCATTGATCTTGAATTTAAATGTTTACATTGTGGACATGCCCATCTGAAATAGTCACCCAATTTCTTATAACAGTAAAGGAAGAGGAATAGATTCTTTATTGTGTTTCATATCTCCTAATTTAGACCTTTATGGAAAGATAAGGCACCTCATTCTCTACTGGCAGTATTTTCTGGTCTCCTTTGGCTATAATGGGAGTGCAGGTTCAAAGCTCAGATCTGCACATCTGCACTGTAGGCATCTATGTTTAATGGGGTGAATCCCATCCCAAGGCAGTGGAGAACTTGTTTAAATGACTATACAGTCCAGTTCATTATTAGATAGGAATGACAGAATTCTGAATAATAGTGCAATAAGAAAGAGCTATTAAAAAAAAAAAATTACTCTCTTTCTAGAAAAATACAGACGAGAGACATTTATATGCTATGATGGTGATGAAACACTATCTATCCAGCAGTAACTGAAGCACGCTTTGAACATCATCTAACAAAGCCGTATGTTTTAAATTAGTGGATCTAACTAACTTGAATCCAGGGATTTTGAAAAAGATCTTTGGAGGATTAAGGATGGATTCCTTACATCTAACTTTGGCCACTTTTAGGTATGGAGTTTAAAGTAGTCTAAACTAAGACACCTTCTGTAGTCAATGGAAAGAGAGGCACCTGCAGACTTGTGCTAGCTGAAAATAGATGCCCAAGATATCTGGAAGGAATAGACTCATGAAAGTGCCTAGTTTTCTCCACTAAGTATAGAAAGGACCTACGTTACTAGCTCAGACTAAACAGCTAGCTTTCAGACAGCTGAATTTGAATTAATATCCTCCTGAATGTTGATTTTCAACAAGCCTTGCGGTACAGGGGAAGTTGCAGGACTGGAAGGAAGGTAACGTGCCAATATTTTAAAAGCCTAAATAAGATTATAGTCCTGTAAACTGGACACTATTCTCATGTTAAATAATCATAGGTACATACATCGTAATAGTAGAAGGGATCATTTTAATGGTCTAGTTTGACTAGCCTTGCTCATACAAACCAGAGACATTGCTTCAATTTATTTCTGTTTGGAATAGAGTATATCTTTTAGAAAAACACTGACTCTTTACTTAAAAAATTCCAGCGATGGAAAATCCACTGGAGCCATCATAACTTGTTCCAGTAGTCAAATACCTTCCTCGTAAAAACATTTGCACCTTATTTGTAGCCTAAGGTTTGTCTAGCTTTATCTTACGCAGTTACATGTATGGCACTGTTGTTTGGTAAACTGAAAAGCCCTACGTAACTTCTGTTCTCATATACATTCTTTTTGAGTAAGATCAAATTACGTGTCACATTGTGATCTTTTCAATTAGCTAAGCAAGTGTAATCTCTGATGGAATTTCTTTTAATCTTTTTAATTCTTTAATTATATTTGTGTGTCAGCTCTGAATTTTTTATTTTTGAACTTCCCTTTTGGAGTGAATTTCAACGTACTTCAGAACAGAATTCAGTATTCCAGTAATACCTGCATGAATACATAAAACAGGTAAAATAACTTTCCTGTTTCTATGTAAGCTCTGTTTGAACATCAGAGATTTTCATTATTCTGTTTGGCCACAGTGTTGCCCTCAAAGTTCATATTCAGCCAGTTTTCTACTTTGATTCCCATGTGTTTTTGGAAACCATTCCCCAGGTTAGACCTTCGCATGCTATAATGTTGGCCTTCGTGCACAGGAGTAAAAATTAGGTAATACTGTTCATGTAAATCAGCAGTGAATTTAGACCTTGTGATATAATTTGATTTTTTTTTCAGGAGATTAAATCAGATTTGAATAGTTGCCAATATACTTTAAAAATGTCAGAGTTAGCTCCCAATTCTGTAAGAATAATTCACAATTTAAAAGCAGCCATAAAATGTATTCAAGCATTTTATTGTTTTAGAGAGGAAAATTTTAAGAGACCAAGATACTGACTCTTCTTGTAATGCCTTTAAAACAAAATATTGCCTTTCCACAATGGAAGATTCCAGGCTTGGCAGAGGAATGATTCATTAGAAAACTGAAGGGGTTCACTGGCTGAGAAGGTGGTAAATATTTTTGAATTATGTAGACACAAATGGATTAAGGTCTGTGAAAAGAACACCAGTGGCTTTGATGTATGAATCTAAAAAATGCTTGTTCTGCTTGCCAATGAAATTCTAAATTTGCAAGTACCTGATTACATGGTATTCTAAAACATTTAGGGAAATCTTTGTAATGAGGTAATTTCTAGTATCTCATATGAGGATTTCTTGATGTTTTGTCTTAAAGTTTGCGCTTGAATTCTGAACTAATTAATAAATAGTAAAGGTATTATTTTTTCTCTTTATTCATTTATTTCTGTGTACTGTGATGATACTTAAAGCCATTGATCACAGATAAGTAGTTCACTTTGCTAGGTAGTGATGTATACCTACATACAAAGAAGACAACAACTCCAGAAAATTCCAATTTAAATGTAGCGCACAACAAGGTGCAGAAGAACAAACAGATAGGAATGGAATGGTAGAAAAAAAATCTTTAAGAATATTTTTATTGATCATATTTGATAGTTCAAACAAACCAGGATACAATTAGTGCTAATTCATAGCTGCAACTCAGTCATCGTAAGTAAAACATAAATACCAAATGCTGACTGTAAGCTTTTTGTGAAAACCGAAGAAAGAGGACCACTGGATAGTAGCCAGTCCCCCAGACTTTAAGGCACTTACACCATATGGGAACTGGTGCTGTTGGCAATTTTTTGCATGTGTGTGTCTGTGCTGAAGGCTACACCAAGTTAGAATAAATTAGCCTCTTGTTGAGCTCTGCATTGTTCTGAGCTGCTTTTATTATCCAAATAAGTTTATTTAAAGATAGTATTGCTGTGCTGCACTATGAACAAGCCCATTTTCTCCTGTTCTTATTCCATTGTACATACAGAACTAATTAATTTTGGGCTAGAGGAACCCTTAACTTTATGATTATGTTACATATCTGAAATGCAGAAGATCAGACTTTCCATTCATGTTCTGACGTTTTTTAATATTGAAAGCTTCTATCCAACCTACCAGTGCATATAACTGATCTTTAGCTTTACTCTGTGGTCTGGTTCATATAACTATTTGCACAACGTGGAAGCACTCCATTTTATTAATATTACAAAATATTAATATGTGCCTTCTAGAATATCAATTATTGTAGCTTATAGGAGCTTCACCAAGGATGCTGAAAACCTAATTTCAAGTGCTTGGTACAATAAGGCAGGCAAAGCAGCGACGCATGCTCCTAAGAGCAGAACTTCATTTGTATATTAGTATGTTTGAATGCATATTTTTTAATTATATTTGTTCCTGTCTTCTCATCAGGCTATAGCCTGAGGACTTGCATGGGTTTTTTCTCAGTGTGTTAACTTTTTTGTTTTGTTTCGTCAAAGAAGGTATAACAGCTATATTGTATTTTCTGATTCTGTGGTGAATTAATACATAAGAGATACTTGTGCTTTTTGAGTTATATTCCTAATGGTAGAAAGGTTAATCACAGATAGGCTCTTCCATTCCCTCATAATAATCTAGGATATATAAGAGTTGGTTTAATCATGATTTATGAAAGTTTTTGTGAAATGTAGATTTAGTATTTGGAGAGTTCTTTTGTACTTTGTTATAATGACTTTATTAAAAAATACATTTTTTGTATTTTATTATGCAGAGCTTCCAGAATATTGGTCATTGTTTGCTAAAGTCATAAATCCCTACAAGAAGTTTTGTCTAACCATTTTATGTGAAAAGACTTTCATAAGCCCATCTTTGTGAAATAAATAGATGTAAATTACAAAATATGGAAGGCAATTACTAGTAATTTCTACTGAAAACATTCTAAAAACAACTTTTTGCCACAAACCATATATATCTGAAGTTTAGAAAGTGAAATGTAAAAGCACCGGCACCTACTTCTTTGGGGTGGTTGTTTTTTGTGGGGGGGAGGCTTTGGTGAGGACACTGAATACAGAATATAGAGTTTTATATTACTATGCAAGGTTTAAGATAAGGACTTTTTAAATCAATCAAAAATATTTAATATAATATCTACACAATAATATTATCGGGGTACAATATTATGTATTTATATATTTACATATTTAAATTTTGATTTTAACTTTAGAAGAACCCACTTTTCAGCTATCATGGTTGGCTCTATTCAGGCTCCACAGTTCAGGCTGGAGATACAGCATTTTTGGCACAGAGTCCAAGCTGATGCCTGTTGCTTTTTATAAATTAGTTGTTACAGTTCTTGGACATCAAGAAAGAGGGCACTAGATGGCAAAACGTCTGCATGTCTGTTGGCTACAGAAAGTATGCCCAATCCCTTCACCCACAAATGTATTGATCACATCACACTCTAAAATTTCAGATATAAGAGGTTCCATAAACTGAGTCCAATACTGGCATGTTTTGTTTCATTTCAGAAGGATTAATGAAAATTGACAAAGTTATGCCACTGCAATTTCTATTGTGTTAGCAACTGCCAGGTGTGAACATTTTCTTTACAGTTTCAGTTCCAGGAAATAGAAATCAGTAAGCCTTTACCTTCATAATAAGCAAAATTGCACCATTCATAAAGTAGGGGTATTTACATGTAAAACGTTTTGCTTTTGCACCATTGCCAAAGGTAATGAAGTTTGGCTTCAGTGTAGATTAAGCCTCAGACTTTAGATGATTTTTCAAAATTTCACATTACGAAAGTTTATGATACGTAGCAAGTGTTCTGTTAAAATCTGGCTGATCTCAGATGGGAAAAAACAGCAGCCTACAGGAGATCAGCTTATCTTTGCCCAAACTCTGCTTCAGGAGACCTCTAATTTAGTAACGTTTGGATAGCAAACCTAGAGGCTGGCATAAAGCTCCTCTTGGCACATTTTAAACATCTTTTAGTCTTATAAAAAGAAGCTTGTCCCACTAAGCTGTAGGTTTGTTGGAGCTGTTTAACAGTAGCTGTGCCCTGCAGCTCTTTTAGTGATAAATGAGCCGCTTCAAATAAGTGCAATTGCAGCCAACTGTGCAGAAGGAATCATTAAAAAAAAAATTAAATAGACATTTTTGAACTTTAAAAATGCACAAACAAAGTATGTTAAACCAAAATATATGCTGCTCCTTTTAATGGAAATGATCGCTACTCGCTAAGTCTGCCAGCTTCAATAGGTGTGCCAAAAAGCCAAGGAATCTGGCAGAGTCCATAGATAGCAGTTCCATCTTTCATCTATATTTCTTTTCTGTATTTATCTTGCTTTAGAAAATGCAGAGAATGTCTTTTCCTTCCGTCTTGGCACTATTTTCAAACCACAGAAATACACAGAGCAGCTTCTTGCAATTGTTTAGCTCCCTGGACCAGTCTTATCCTTGTGACTATGTGAAATGTTTCTTTCTAATTTGGCAATAGTAAGAAAGAAGAATATTAAAATATTTTTATGTTTATTGAATAAAATCTAATCTAAATTGTCAGATATTAAAATTAGTTTTCTTAATTGAGAGATTCTGGGCTTAATGTAAAAGGGCAGAATGCCAGGTAATTATTTTTGGCATTCAGCTGATCAAAAATAGTTTCCTTGTATGTAAGGAGCTATTCAAAGAAGCTGAACATAAGAAATAGGAAGAACAATATGCATACATATATACACATACATATACATATACATATGTATACATATGGGTAAACAGAGGCTGAATTGTCACTCAGGAGTCCTTAATGTGCTGAATTACGCATTCGTTGTTGTCATCTATGAAAACTTCTTTTTTCTTCTTCTTCTTGTAGAGTCAATCACTCGGTTCAAATTGGTTTCAAACCCCAGTCATTGTAATCTCTTTTATGTTGCCATTTCAAAGAACACTCTGTGGTATCTTTTAGTAATATGGCACATCTTATCGCAGCCACTTTCAAGGTACAGATGCTAAGGAAAAGTCCTCTTGCAATGTGCAGATTATGGGATGGGCTCTAGTGTTAATGTTCCTTGTCAGTATTCTGTACTGTGGCATAAAGCCAGGGGACAGAAGGCTGATGAGAATTCTGTCACTGACTTCAGTGAGGGCTGGATCAGGTTATGATGCAATGGGGATTATATAACAATCAATTGCATGTGAAAACTGAAATGTATCTTCTCCTAGATGATGAGTGAAGGTCCATACAATTTCATTTTACTGGGAATTTTATTTTATTTCATTTTGCATTTATCTCCAAGGATGATAATTGGGTGAATTTACCAGCTGCTAATCAGTACAAGATTTCTTGCAACAGTTTATGATAATTTTTAATCTCTGGAAGTTTTGAAGAAAATATTAATGTTAAAGAATATTGGTACTTATTGTTATTTAATTACCAAAGGAGTCTGATACACTGCAAATTATACATTATCTTCAGATCTGTGGAAACTGGAAAACTTTCACTAGAAGAAAGACATTGAAGTGCTGGAGTGTGTCCAAAGAACAGCAACAAAGCTGGTGAAGGTCTAGAGCACAAGTCTTATGAGGAGCGACTGAAGGAACTGGGGTTGTTTAGCCTGGAGAAAAGGAGGCTGAGGGGAGACCTTATGGCCCTCTACAACTACCTGAAAGGAGGGTGTAGAGAGGTGGGGGTCGGTCTCTTCTCCCGAGTACCAAGTGATAGGATGAGAGGAAACAGCTTCAAGTCGCACCAGGGAAAGTTTAGATTGGATATTAGGAAAAAATTTCTTCACAGAAAGGGTTATCAAGCATTGGAACAGGCTGCCCAGGGAAGTGGTTAAGTCTCCATCCCTGGAGGTGTTTAAAAGAGGTGTAAATGTGGTGCTTAGGAACATGATTTAGTGGTGGGCTTGGCAGTGTGATTCTGTTCTAGATAGAAAGTGAATTTAAATTGTATCTAGTCTACTCATTGCATTTATATTGAAGATAAAGATAAAAATAAAAAACCCTCTCATGACATAGTATTGAGAAAGCAGGCACTCATACAGGTGCTTTCAGGTGGGTGTTGGCCTCTTCTCCCAGGCGAATAATGACAGGACCAGAGGAAATGGTCTGAAGTTGCAGCAGGGGAGGTTTAGATTAGATATTAGGAAGAATTACTTTACTGAAAGAGTGGTCAGGCACTGGAACGGCCACTCAGTGGCCACGGAGATGGTTGAGTCACCATCTGTAGCGGTATTTAAGAAACGTCTAGATTTGGCACTTCAGGGCATGCTCTGAAGGGCAGAGATTGTAGGTTGTTGGGTTTTTTGCTTGTTTGTTTTTTGGGTTTTTTTGGGTTTTTTTTGGTTTTTTGTGTGTGTGTGTGGTTGGACTCGATGATCTCAAAGGTCCTTTCCAACCATGAAGATTCTACGATTCTATGATTCTATACTGCCATACAGATATGACAGTTGCAAATACTGGATTCAGGCTAAGGTACATAAATTTGGACTCTGTGGCAATATAGAAAGTTTAAAAATCTCCAGAAGGTTTTTAGAACACTTAAAATCAGAATTGTCGTCTGGGGGTCCTGTCCTTCACCAGTTCTTGCCTGTTGTTTACCTTGTCCACAGGCATGTGGGATGAATCCAGGTTTATTTGCCCTTTTTATAGCTGTACATTGTATTTGTGCAATCTGCACAAATCCACCAGTGGTTAGACTGGATTAGCTCCTTCACAGAATTCCAAAGAGAGGTAATTGCTGAACTCCAGAGGCATTGTAGGCTAATGGAGCATGTACATATCTAAAGAAGGCCTGTCATACTTTTGTACAGGATTTGCTGGATATTCATCGTATAGAAAATATTTTATTAGTCTTTTGCTTCTCAAAGCATTTTGTCTGCTCATCAGTTGTATAGTCTATTCATGTGCAATAACGTTGTTGCTACTTCAAAGTGTTGAACTGACCATACTTAGATTCTAAGAGAGAGTAGAACAGCACTCTTCACAAAATTAAACTACTATACAATGAGAAGGCAAAATCCTAGAAAGGATAAATAATTTGCTAAAAATAAGGAATCAAAATGTAGGAATCAGGATCAAGTTTTGCAGCCAAGGGATCTTGCCATTCAGTATTTTATAAATGGTAATGGAAGGGTGGTGAATGGTGAGGTTGCAAACTTTGCTGACAATACTAAGTTCTTCATGGTAGCAGAGATGAGATCCAGTTGCAAACTGCAGTTTCCAATGCTGAGCCATGGAGGTCACATCTCCTGTGCAAGTACATCACAGCTCAGTGCAAAGTTTTTACCTTTCATGAAAGCATTGGATTTACTACACTGGGCAGTATGCGGTGTGCTGCTACACATGCAGCAGAGGCAAAGGGACTGCCAGTAACTGTCTGTTAGAACTGAAAAGATGTCCATTTATTTGGGCAAGGCAGTAAAGTCCTCGCAAACAATTTGGACAGAAAAACTTTTAATGTAACATACAGCTAGGGACACCCTGAAGCCCTGACTTGGATTTTGGGTTTGCTTCTGATTGATCAGGCTGGTTTTGTTAACTTTTCTGCTATTCTCATAATCCAAGAATTCTCGTAAAATTTGCAGTTAAATGTAAGAGTTATTTATCTTTAAATATGTGTTGACCTCCTGGGAAGTAGGGGGGAAACTGATACTCTGTTTAATCCTTCAGCATCACAACTGCATAGGAGGGAATTGTATTTTGAGAAACCACTCTTTGACAAATGCCAATATTCTGCGAAAATATTGTGTAACATCCTGCGTAAACATCTTGCTCCTGTTCAGGAAAGGATCTTAAGTTCCTTAATTTTATCATAATTCAAGCATGTGATGCAGTGTTTTCATGAAAACGTAGCGTCTTTGAGTTGGGAACTGATGAAAAAGAGAGTACATGGCCCGTGTAGGAGTAGTGCTGTCTTACACCAGTTTCCCCATACCGTTATAATTAGGTGACAGTGTGCCACAAGTATAGTCACCCAAGAATGTCCAAAATGCTGTCATTAATGTTCTTGTACAACACTAATGCTAGTGTCGTGACATAATATTTTGGGTGGCTAGTTAACTAACCTTTCCAACCATTTCATCTTAACCTGAGATACAAAGTAATCACCGTACAGAGTTTAGAGTATTAATCGTGATTCCTTTTACCTTTTGCAGTGATAGCATTCGGCTAGAAGACTCACATAATTTTTTTCTTTCTATATTAAAGCATGGAGTTGCATGGGTTTAGGACGTTAATTTTCACATCTTCCCACACATGGTTTAACCAGCTTTAGCAGAGCTTTTATACATGTGCTACAGCCTCCACTTGCCCAAGCATAACTATAACATTCTTTTTATAAAACTAAAAAGCCCGAGCAAATGAATAAGCCAAAAACATCCCCAAAACTTGAAGCTTGGAATTCAAGTTGAGCGATTACTCAATGAAAAAGTTGAGGAACAGACCTTTGCTCTAATCAGAGGAAATTTTTAGGTTTAATTTACATTAGTGAATTTTTCATTCCCTACTTCATAGTCATGCCTTTACAGATGGAAGGAAGCAGATCAAGGCCTCTGGAATTTCCTGGCTGACATACACAGGTCAGGCAGGCAGGTGTTATTGCTTGCTTGCAGACTGCACAGTGTCTTTAAAAACCTCTGATCTCACAAAGCTTCCAAAACCCAGCAGCCACTCAAGCAGTTTGTGGCCAGAGAGAGTCCTTGAGTGGTTCTGGGGAGAAGTTTTACTTCTTTTAAAAAAAAATATCTGTCTAACTCCACTCTAGAGAACTATATGCAAATCACAAATACTGTGGTTGAATATAAGCTGAACGGAGCGATAACCCCTTACATTTTAATCACCAAATCCCCAAAGCATTTAGCTGTCACAATAAGTGTGCATAGTAATGTTTTTCCACAGCACAGACTTTAGGAAAGCATATAAATTTCCAGCTCTAGTAAATATATTTATGATAACTATATCACACCTTGTTCATAAAGCAGTGCTCAAGTGACTCAGAAATTTGGGTTGATTATAGGAAGTTGACTTCTCAGTATAAAATAATTTATTCCTTATGTTTTTCTCTAATAGCAAAAAAGAAGCAATTTGACAATCTTGAAAAGTAACTTCCACTCCATGTTCATTGTTGCTTTAATTTTTTTTCTGATATCATACATTTATATCTACATCTATGAATGACTGTGTGGACTATACATGGACCTTTGCGCACGAGCAGCCCCAGCTCATTCCTTGCTTCATCACATTCAGTTTCATATTTTTATAAAAAATACTGAGCTGTGTTCATACCATCTATACGTTTATTTATGCTGTGTTCTAATTGAGCATTTTCTAGTACATTTACCAATCTAAAACCAGACTATAAATTGAACAATACCACTCATCTTCCAGTTTATGTAAATGTATGCACTGTTACCACCCACACATCTAAAAATATGAGATTATAGATCAGTCTTCTTGCATGCCACAAAAAAACCCCAAAACAAACTAGCTTTAAAATACCCTGGCTCATTATTTGAAATAAATGTTATTGTATGGTTCTACAGTGAGAACATCCTGCTTTTATCCCCAGACTTTGATATGTAAGGTTTACTAGCGAAAGCACCCCACTGGTTTTGATTATAATAATCATATATAGGCAGAGAGACAGCCACTTAGACCATTGGACCTAAAGCTATATTAACTTTAGAGATCAAAATCAGTACTTGGAATTGAATACAGAAGAGAGTTTGAAGTCAGTTCACGCATACCAGTAGATCTAACATACTTTTAAAATACTAGTGCAGTCAGATTTTGTACCCTGTTCCCAGGATAAGATGCAGCTTGAGATGAACATTGCAAAATTTGTCACTAGTCTGGAAACTGTAGTGTCTCTTTGCTGCAGTTCAATGTTGTCTTCAAAGACAGAATAGTTATGCACTTCAGGAGCATCAGGCAAACTAGAGAAAAAAACCTGCACTATGTTTTCAGGGTATTGCTGAGAAGTCAGGTAGAATCCTTCAGCATGTGAGAGTTAATGGAGAGCTTAAACCCCCTTTTTTGCCTCTGATTTGCTACTGATAGCTTATTTGCAGCTGCCCCCTTTTAACTTCCGTATAATCTTTATGTGACTGCTGGAGATAGACAGACAAAATGGCAGTATTCATATTGATAGTAATGTTTAACAAATTTGGAAAACGAAAACTGAATTAGCAATTCTTTCTCGGTTTCCTATACTACCTCCTCAGTAATACTTGTGAAGGAAAGACAAGGTAAAAGTCATGCTCCTGCAAAATGAAAAAGAAAGCAAAGTGTGAAAAAGCAGACAAGTATGGAAAAGGAGCAGGATATACAAAGAAGAAAGATTGATCAGGCTGGCAGCAACATTAGGGAGGGGTAGTCCACAACTTGTTGCTGAGGTAAATTATGAAAGGAAAGAAACATCCATGACATAAGTTTACTGTTTTGAACGTCCACTACATCCAGTAGGTAAGCAAGCTCCTGTTTTAGTCTTAAAAAAATGAATTTCCAGTAAATTGAAAAAAGCTTTTTTTTAAATGTCGCTCTATTGAGATTAAGAAAAAGTTCTTTATTCTCTCTATCCCACCAAAAGCCTTTTATATGTTAATCTTCTCTTGAAAACTACAATGAAATAAAAATAAAATAGAGAAAGTGTTTCAAATGAAAATATGCTGTAAGATCCTGGGCTTCATCACTTCTGGATTATCAGATCTGCCTATTGCTTTTTGTGGAATGAATTTCATATCCCGTAAGACTCTTTGTACATTGGAATGTTCATGATGATTGAATTCTTTCTTAATATTGCACCAAACTTTTTAAAGCTGAATGTAGATTCAAACTATCTGCCCTTAAGGACTCCAATTGGTTACGTATAATCATACCTTTTAAACAAAGATTAGAAATAATTTTTATTACTAGTTTTATTTAGCTACGTTACCATTGCATGGTGTGTTTATATTTAGTTAGACTTACATCTGAAATTGTTGGAAATATCCCTCTGAAGTCCTGTAACAACCTAAGATGGGAAAACCTTTAAATTAGTGTATTATTTAAAGTGTCCTGTAAGTTTACAGTTTTTAAACTTTTACATTTTAGCATTTTGTGCACTTCTCCTTGTCACTGATATTCAGAGTTCTCTGCCAATTTATTATGTCTTTGCACAGAAGGGGGGCATCCTTCTCTAAGTAATTATATAGGAAATAGACAATGAATACAGATGAAGTGGAGACCGAGCTGTAGGGTTTATTTGTAGGGTTTATTCGTATTTTGTAGATACATGAAAACTTGCAAGTATGTGTGTGTACCATCTTATCATTCCCTTCAGGCATTCAAGCTGTATGAATTTCTCCAGTGATGCAAAGCAACATTTAGCCTTGCTGGAGTGCATGAGAACTGTATTCTTATTTTGTATTTTACTAGTGTTTGTTCAGGAGGATTTCTTTTCAAGAGTGCTATCCCCATTGTCGTAGGCACAATTCAGATGTGTTGGAGAAATAATAGTCCTTGTCCCAAACACCTTTTGGTGTAGTCATAATACAGGAGGTGACTAAGCAAAATAAATAGACAAAAAGGGACAGATAGCAGGTAGGAAAAACAAAAAAATGAAGCTGTACCCAGAAGGATTTTAAACTTCAAATCTATTGTGGTGTAAAATCAGTTGAAGTTCACTGAAGCTGTGTATTCTGAAGAAATAGTAAATATCTCATTATAGGGTTCCAGTAATCAGATATTCAGAATGCTTCACTGAATCTCTCAAGCCCTACTCTTCTCTCTCCCGTGTTTCCCAGCATTTTTTGGGATTGTCACAGACAGTCACACAGGAAAAAGTAACAACTTGCAGAGGACAAGTCACCTGTCATAAGTCCTGAGATAGGTGAAATGGTTTAATATCTGGAAGTGCACCACAAACTGCAGACAAGTTTGTTCTCATCCTAACATGTCCTGCACCTGTTTGCAGAAAGTGCCCAGATTTGCCTTCCCCTGCACTCATTTACTGGTTTTCTGAGGGGGGAAGAGAAAGATGAGTAAGAAGAGACAGCTCCCGCCCAGCCTGCTGACTGCCAGCACGTTTAGGTGTCCCTTCGCCCAAGCTGCATCCTCTGGACCTCCCCTTCCCCCCAGCCATGCCTGAGTGATTCCCAGAGTCTGTTATCCAGAATGGAGATGTGTTTATGGGAGAGGGAAGAAGAAAGACAGGAATGAGAGGAGGGGAAAAGAAGCCAGGTGCAATCTTCCTAGGATTTGTCCCATCCCAGCCAGAGAGCTTCAGTTCCCACCTCCTTACATTCAAAGTGAGTGAATCAGGCTACACCAGGGGCTGCTCTGACTTTAGTCCCAGAGAGGAGAGACCTTATACGAGAGGGAATCAGCACAGTAGGTTTCTGCCCAGCCCATCTTTTGCTTTACTGGAATTTCTTGGTACTGGATTTTGTATGTCTGCTAGCTGAGTGTTCCCTGGCACACAGGACTTTATGTCTGAAATCTATTCCCTTTGTGCCACCTGAGCAAAACTTAACAGAAAACGTGGCAGAACTTACACGAGCATCTTCTTCTTGGGAGGCCATGCATGGTACATGTTGTCTTACCCTTTCTCTCAGCTGAAAGAGGAAATCAGGAAATCAGCCTCAATTTTAGTTTAGAAACAGAGACTTAGCTGAACCTTCATTATGCTTTGATTGTGGAGTATGTTTTATTATTTATAATTTAATTTTATGAGAAGTATTTTCATAGGAATATGTGTAACATAACACTCAAACTGGGTGCTTTAATATTTTCCAGTGTGCAATATGGTGTTGAAAGTTAGCAAAATGCTGGCTGGATCTAGACTGATACTTTCTTGGATAAGGTTCTGCCATATGCTTTTATTTAAAGTATTTTTTCTTTTAAGTTAGATTTATAAAAAGCATGTGAGAAATTTCTTCTTTGGAAAAGAAGTGTTATGCAATTAGAAAATCATAGTGTTGGAAATTTAGCATCCTTTAGGAAATGTTTCATGTAAAAGAAGGGAGATACTAAATCTAAATCTAAAAAAAAAAGGCAAGTCCTACTACCAACTGGAAATGCTGTGTCAATCTACAAGATGTCATCACCAGCGCAGCAGATAGAAGCAGCAGTTGTATTGAAGTAAATGTCTTTAGTTCCCGGAATGTTAAGCTCTATGTGAACTCTGATTAGCTTCCCAGCATAGATAGGAATCTTGTTGAAGGAGTTTGTCCATATTTCCTTCTGATTAGAAAAAACAAAATAAAATTTGTTTTACAGGGCAGAAAAACTAAAGAAGCCAGAAAAAATAAGGGCATTAAATATTCTTTTTATAGTTATTCTTTATTCACTGTTTGCATTCATGTTCACAGGACTCCAGAGTACTGAATAGGCTGATCTTTTATCTGTTTTATATGAGCAAGAGAACCTCTTTCCAGCAGTATTCCTCTACACTTTCCACTGTTTTGGAAAACTTGTTGTAGAAACATCACATAACTAACCCCTTATTTAAAGATTAATATGTGCAAAACTGTATTCTTTCTGAAATCTCCACTTCCTATGTTTCCTGCTTCCTACCTCTGAGCCTGGAAGTTGCAATGACTGTGACCAAAGGAAACTGAGTATTTATAAATTATTGTACCCGTACATGGAACATCTGAGATTTTGTCAGATTCGGGATTTATTGTTGCAAAACTTGTCTACGCTTTTTCTGCTTTAAAATCCCCTTGAGCTACTCCTTTCATAGAAGTGAAAAATTCTAGAAAGACATCTTCATAGAAAAGAGAATTAATAGCCCCTTTTTATTATTGTCTTACTCATCCAGGGATCCATACCCATTTTGGAATTACACTTTTACAACTTCCTATGTTGATGCTTATGTTATCTTTTTGAAAATAATTTTTCAATTGGTTATTTTGCGACCGTAGAGATAGTATTTTAAGGAAGCTGTGCTATCAGACAGTGGAAGGTGGCATCATTCACGATGCATGAATATCCAAGCAAATATTATGGCTTACTCCCTTACCTCTTACTATTGCCCTGAAAAAAAAAAAGATTTTCCATTTTTGTTACACCTTTGGTATGCCAGAAAGCATAAGACCCAACAATGAGAGTCTGCAAAGCATGTCTTCAGAGCAACAATTCCTCCTCCCAGTCTGCGGCATTACAGACTGGTCAGCTTTATGTTGGTCTCTGGGGAAATTATGGAGGGAGTCCTCTTGGAACACATTTCTGGGCACGAGAAGAAAAAGACGATTTGGAACAGTCAACATAGATTTAACAAAGGTAAACCTGATTGCCTTCTATGTGTCTAAGTTTGTAGATGAGAGGAGAGCAGTGGATGTCATTTACCTTGGCTTTAAGAAGGTTTTCAACGTTGTTTCCCACAACATTCTTCCGTCAAAGTTAGAATATTCTAGATGTGTGAACAACCAAATGGATTAAAAATGATTAGATGATCCAGTTCAGAGGGTAGTAGTTAATAAGCCTAATGTTAGTTAATAATAATAAGTAGTTAATGATGGCAAGGGGAGCGCTGAATGGCTCTTTCTGTTGGGACCTGTCCCATTTAATGTTTGTCAGTGACCTGGGGAAGGCAATGGACTGCTTGCTCATAGAGTTTGCAAGTACACCAAATCACCAGTTGAGGCAAGGGAGACGGTTTTGATAGAGTCAAGGGAAGGGCTGCCATTCAGAGATGCCTAGGCAGCGCTGGAGCCGGCCAACAGGAACGTTAGGAAATTCAGCAAGGAGAAATGCAAAGTCCTGCACCTGAGAGGGACTTGCACTTGCACTTGCAGTGATACAGAATACTGCACGCAGCTTTGGCCCTCCAGTATGGGAAAGATGTGTCTAAACTACAATGGGTTCAGCAGAGGACCACCTGTACCGTCAAGAGCTGGAGCATTTCCCTATGAGGAGAAACTAAGGAAATTGTGCTTTTCCAGCCTGTAGAAGGGAGAGCTTCAAGCAGACTTAATAGCAGCCTTCTGGTACCTACAAGGAGGCCAGTCATCCAAAAGATGGAGCTGGGCTTTTCACAGTGATGCGTGGCAAGAGGCTGAGAGACAACAGACATAAGCTGAAACCACTGACTGAATGTAGGGAAAACCTTTTTCTCTCTGAGACCAGTCAAACATTGCAATAGGGTGCCCAAAGAGGTTGTGCCATCTCCATCAATGGAGATTTTCAAGATCAGGCTGGATAAAACCCTGAGAACCTGGTCTAACCTTGTAGCCAACTCTATGATTCTATGACATTGGACTAAAGACGTCCTGAGATCCTTTCTATTCTGAATTATTCTATGATTGTGCAATCCTAATATAGTATCACAATTCGGTGCTATTTTAAAGCTGGGATAGTAATAGCAAAATCTTCTTAATTGTTCTGAATATTTAAATGGTTCGGCTGTGCATTGCTCTTGCATTTGGAACCCAGAAATGCTACATATGCTCTGTACATTCTCCAAACAGCTTGTATTTGTGCTTATTTGCTGGTATGACGTGCTAACTGTGCAAAAAATTTTGGACTCTCGCCGTAGAATATAGATACCTGCCAACAGAAAATGAAGGCTACATAGTGCTGCAAATGCTTTCTCTGTCTATGGAAAGTGACTCTTATGTGCCAGAAAGAAGCATTTATACCACATGCTTTTTTACTGCTTCTCACATCTGTTAACATTTACATGTGTCAGAAAACAATACCTGAACAGTAAAGGGAAGGGATACATGAAGTTCAAGGGCATTGCATCAAGAAAAAGGACGTTATATTGCACTGGTGCATTGGAATAAGAAAAAGATTTCTTGGACTTGTCAAATGTATCTAATATGTGGGTATGGTCTGTGTATACAATCTATGAATACATTTCCATACCTGAATTGGACAACCCAAGTTGCCAGTAAATCGAACTGAACCCATGAAAGGGTCAAGGAGTGGCAGTCAGGAAGCGAAAGAATTATAGCTTTCTTGGTACATACAAAAAGAATAAAGTTTTATTTCATTTAAGGCAGGATTTATATCAAAATCTTCAAAGTTAGATTCCTAAATATGGACCTACTTAAATTGAAATATTTTGCATTTTCGATAATCTTCTCTTCAGCTGCCTTTTTGTTAGCACAAAAGGAGTAGGTTGACTGACAAATGTTGCTGTATATCCTCAGTCCTCAGAGGCAGCTACTGTATTAGACCGTGTTTCCAAGAATATTCCTTTGAAGTCGTATTATGAAAACCCCGAGCCGCAGTGCAGTACAGGATTTTGTATGACGTGGCAGGTCTTATGGATGTTACCACTGGCAAGTGACTTGGAAGAACAATGAATTAGAGAGGAACTGATCCTTGATCTCCCAAACTCAGAAGGGAAAAAACCAGTATTTGATACCTTTATAAAAATTGCTGTTTGCATTGGTTCCATTCATGCCACTAATTCTTAAGAAATCTATTTGGGTACTTTTAACCAGTGTTATGTAGTACACTGTTCTTTGATACCTAACACTGATTTTCCAAAATGCACCTTCAATAAAGAGCACAGTTCCCCCCCCACTACTATTTTTATTGTTTAATATTGAGCTGTGCGTGGAAAGTGACAGAAAAATATCTATTTTCCTAAGTTTTCTGAGCCTAGAAAGAAGTGATGGATAAAATAAATAAATAATCTTGAATTGAGTCCTACCTAACATGTAGTCATAATAAAGGTAAAGATCTATTTTTGCTGTTTGCTATATTTCTACTAGATAATGTGTCCCCAAAATATTATTTTTGTGATGAAAAGCTCTTACAAGCTGATAAGAAATCTTATGATGAAATTCTGAAAGTTTGAGTTCCCCATTCACTGCGCTGAAGAAGCCTTCCACTAGGTCAGTGAAGATGCAGTGAATAATCACATAAGGCATATAGTTTCCTTGCCCTCAAATTTCAAACTTACGGCTTTACCAAAACCACTGTATGAATGGTATGTGCATACATATTTGGGGGTTTGAGTCAAGGATATGAAGGATCTATACGAGTTTTCCTCTGTAAGTTATACAAGAAAGTTGAGAGGCACCCAAAGAAACACTTTATAGTTTAAGCTGATGAGAAGTCAGCTGGTGGAAAATAGCAAGGAGGAAAGATCTTCATCCAGCAATATTTCTGAAGAAAAAAAAAAAAAGAAGCATCTGATAAGACTTGCATTCTGGTCTTTGTGCTTTGTAGAGCAGCTTTATCACTACGCAAAGATGGGCTCCTTGGTCTTTCTGCCAGTTGAAGTCAGTGGTGAAACTTCCAGTGACTTCTCTGGTTGCTGCTCCTGGCCCAACATTTCCATGCAAGTAAAGTTTAAAAATACAAAGCTTTCTCATATCATTTCTTCTCATGTAATTGTAACTCTGGCATATGCCTTTAGGAGAGTTCACACTTTAAGAATTCTTATCTAGCTATTTGTACAGAGACATGTGATTACATTAATGGAAATTATAGGAAGACTTGCTAGAAAAAACCTATCATTTATGCTTAATTTACATAATACTCTTTTTGACATAATTCAGGCCCATCACAGCCACCTTTACAAGTTACATGTAGGGGTCAAAGGGTGAAAGGTGACTGGCAAGATGCTTGTTTTGTACATTTGGCTAACACAAATACTTCCTCAAGTATAAAATGCTTTGATCTCTATAAGCAAATGCCATATGTGTGCAGCTGTGGCCCATGCCTCATGAATGCTGGAAGGTTACAAAAAGGTAGCATACGAATTTGATGTCTGCATTCAATTTATGCTTTTATATTTAGCAGTTCATAATTTTGTGTAATATTTTAGCTGTATGAAAAATATGCACCGGAGTTGAGTGATAACAGATTTCTCTGTGGTTTGACTCAACGTTGTTTGGGTGAACACAGAATCCTAAGTATTGCAGACTGAAAATACAGGTTTTAATTAGAGCTGTCTGAGCTTCAAAATACCTGAACGCACATTAAGCTTGGCAGGTTTTCAGAGATCTGGGGATTGCATGGAGCTGATTTAAGCTAAGCAAGAGTCTTCTGTTTTCCAGCATATATTGCATTTGCAGTTGCATCACTGACTTGCAACACACTGAGGAAGTGAGATCCAAAACCATTATTAATAGTTTTCTGATATGTAAAAATGTTTTATCATGAAGGCCTGTCTTATGTCATACTTGTGTTGAACAATACCTTACTCCAAGGGAATTTCCACTGAAAAAATTGAATGACTTCCAGAGTAGAGGATCTACTCCACATGACTGAAAAGCTGAATCAGCGCCAGAAATTTGGTGCCTTTTTTGAGCTTTTGTTTTTCACTTTTACATGCAAATGTTTAAGAATTATATGCCTTGATCTGTATCCCTCAGGCTGTTTAATGTGCGTGGTTTGCTGTAACAACAAAGAAACCAAAACTGCTGCAGTCAATGGGACATGCACATGGATCCAGTTTCAGGATCAAGGCCAAAAAAAACCAACTACGGCTTTGTTTATTAAAAATCTTGAGCATGTACAAATAAACTAGTGTACCTGGGGAAGAAACCATTATATCAATTATAGCATATGCAATTTCTACTTAGAAAAAAAAAATCCATGTCACAACCAATAGACAGGCGTGATACGCTAAACAGAAAATCAGTCACAAAAATATCAAATTAGAGGTACAAATATGATAAAATATAAAGCAACATGCTCTATGTGTATGTTAATACATAGAGATGTACAAAAGTATACATATATAGGTATACATACATATATAATACAGGGTTGTTAATATGATTGTTAGTATTTTAGTATGTGTCTGAGTAAATTCATGCAATTGTTCTAGATATGATTTGAATATTATTTAAATAATAGCATACTTATTTGTTTTTCTTATACTGTTTCTCTCTTGTATTTTTGCTAGCTCCTACTGGCTATGGTAGGCTCTACAGATGAAACTCTGCAGGAGGCAGCAGCTGGTTGCATAGCAAACATTCGCAGATTGGCTCTAGCAACAGAAAAAGCAAAGTATGGCTGATGCTTTAGCAGCTTTTACCACCACACTTGTTTTGCAGTACAGCTACGTTTAAATACGTGATTACTCCTAGCATCTGTATTTCATAGCAGAGCTCATTTACATGAGGATAATTTAACAACAAAAATAAATCTGTGGAAAATTATATTTGTTTTTACATTTTTGGTTTGTCAACGTCTAGCTTTTATAAAACTCACACCTAGTTTTGTGTGTCTTTTAGTGTTACATCATTCAAAAGACTATCAGTTAAGATATGTCAAAGTCTTTTTCTACAATTAATACGCTTGTATTTGAAATTCATTGTAGATATAAATGGTTTTGCGTATCTGTGACATTACAATAAAATTTCCTTCACTGCGTGTGTGGTTGTGCAATGATTTATGAATGTCTTGAACAATTCCCTTCGTGCTAAACTTGTCCAATCATCCTGTCATTATGTTTTTGCCTGTTTGATCACTTGCAATTCACAGGAGAGGACAAAATACAGATACATCAATCTCACATCTGGTGTTATATAAGGACTGCAAACAGCTGTAGCAGTAGACATCACTCCAAATTTCCTGTTTCTACTAACATCAAACAAAATAGTACTTAATTTTATAAGTAGCTGGTGAAATGTGTTTTAATTAACATGTTTAGCTCAAATTTAAATTTAGCAGCTGTAAATAGAAAGTGGAGAATTACATTTACGTTTATACATTATCTTATTGTGGGGTTTTTTTTGTTTTTAAACTGAGGACAACATTGTATTGACGTAGTGACTTTATTTTTCTTCATAAAATTATATTCAGAATAAGAGTTGCTTTCAATAACCACATAAACAATGTTTGATATTGTAGATTACAGACCCACTGTATGTACCGTGTTCAACAATATTAAAGTATTTCCCTGAGAGCAGTAACGTCTTAATTACAAGCACAGACTGCTGACAAACCTGAAAAAACCCAAATGTTTAAATAACTTGTGTTTGTCAAGTACTCACTTCTGAGTGATTTTTTTAGTGACCTTAATTTTCTTGTTTTGGAAGTAGTTTGTAATTTCATTATTTTTCTTCTAACTAGCATGGCTACTCAAGGCGACTAATTTTATTGATAGCAGAAGCTTCTAAGGAAGACATAATGCAAATCCAACTTCTTATTTATGTTTTCTCTGAAGCAGACGTGAAGGCTCAGTTAATATTTTGGTTTAGAATGATGCAATTCTGAAAACGGAGGATTGCACTGGGCCCGTAGGGCAGGTGTAGAGAGTATTGTAAAGGAAACAAAGTACGGACAGGTGCTGACAGCGTGGAGATCAAAATATTAACCCAAGTAATATTTTTTGATCAAGGCAAACACCAGCATAGTCATGGGTTTGTCACAAGTTCCATCAGCAACCAGTGACCAAGCAAATACTATTTTAGGTATTTTCCAGCTCTATCCCATAGGGCTGGTGTGTTATTTTGAATAAATATATCCCTATTATTATACTGATGTCACAGCTGTAGTAGTATCATATGCTTCATCACTATACCCAAAAATACTTCTAAAATAAATGCTAATTGCCAAATTCATTTGGAAGAGGAGAGGGTTGGTTTTATTTTTGTCTTTTCTGGGAGAAGAGCTGTAGATCCAAATAGTTCATCACAGTCTTGCTTATGAAAAATATGTAAAATGGTGACTTATTTTTCTAACTGTTGACGGGAAAAAAAACTCACTGACAATAACTGTTGTCCTCAACATGACCTCTCCAGGCACTCTTGACCATTTAGTGTGGATTTCAAATGGAACAAGTTCTAATGTAAACTTAATTTTATGACGCAGGCGTCAGGGCAATAAATGTCATGTTGCTGACAATGAAATGGCCTCAGCTTGCCACTCTCACTCATGCTGGTAGCCCTCATGCCTCTGAGTTGTTGATCAGAAGTCTCTATTTTAAGTCCTCAGACAGTTAATCCCAGACTTAAGCTGACTTATTTGTCCTGTTTTCTTTTCCTCTCCTATGCCTGCAGTTTTTAAGTTCTGTACAAGGAGAAGAAATGCTGACATCGATACAGATCACCACACGGGCAAAGGATCAGTATTAAAAAAATACATCTCTCTTGGCCAAAACTGGTGGATGCCATGTAATTGATACAAAGAGATTTAGTTGTTGGAAAGAGAATAAATGAATGTGATCCCTAGCCTTTCTGAGCAGCGCAGTACAGCGTGTACATTTGAAAAGCTTCCACTTTCTCCGCAGGGCTGTGTTGAGTTTCACAGCGCCGCAGCCCTCTGAAAAGGGATCCTCACAAAGCTGGGTCCCACTTGCTGCTCACACACCCCTCCTGGCAGCCCCCGTCAGCCTATTCAAGCCCTGGCACCGACTGGAGCAGCCGCAGCCGCCCTGGTCCCAGCATTCCCACCGCATATAACCGGGCACCAGCCAGTTCCTGCTCCCCGGCTCCTGTGGTGGACGGGAAATGCCTTCACTGCGTTCTCTTTCCACCAGCTGCTACTTGTCCACGTAAACCTGTAGCCTCTTAGGAAATACGGTTACACTGAGCACTGCAGCTCAACATTACATTCAGTGCAGAGCAATTTCATGTGCAAATTCAATGTAGAGTCGTATTTTAATTGCAAAAATGAAGTGACATAAAAAGGAGGACCAGCCTCTGTTCTGTTCATTTGCCATTGCCTGCTCAGTGTGCTCCCTCTTTCTTTTCTCTATGCAATTCCTGTATTTTCACAGTCTTGTAATAGTTTCAGTTTATTTACAGCAATATTACCGTCAGCAGAAAGTATCTGTCACTTTTGACAATTTTGGGACCCAGCTTCCGGCTCTACATGGAGCGTCGCGCTCCAACTTACAGCCACAAGGCCAGGCCCGCTCTTCACTGGCTGCTCCTTTTCAGCTTCGTTTCTCATTTTCATTAAAATGTCAGAAAACAGAGGCCAAGTAAGAACAGTTGTCATGAGAAAGTGTTGGTTTGAGTATGGAAATGCTGTAGTTGATGAGAAAAAGAGCAAGAGAAGAAATCTTTCACCTTTTTGCAATTATTTCTGGAAGCTTAAAGGCCCACCACATCTTTCAGTCTACGCGTCTGTCGGCAGCAAGATAGCTTTTCTTCTACCACTCCGTGACTTTATGATTTATTGCTTGGTGACAGATAACCATTATCAATAATTTAATTGTCCCAGGATGTTCAAACTACACATTTGAATCTGGGATTTATGTTCATTTCCTCTTAATGCTCATGCTAATGACAAGTGCATGTGTTCTGACACACAATATTGTCTCCAAGTTGTTAGGGAAATATAAACTTCACGGCCTGGGTGCAATGGATCTGCAATATATTAGGGGCTTTGTTATTCTGCTCCATCACTGAAACTTTTCTTTGGCGAGTAAATGAGCTTGAGATTCACATGGCTGTCTTGAGAATTGACTCACTAATTTGCTTTAGGCTAACCGATGGCTTTGTGGAAAGCACGGTACCTCTTTCATTCCATCTCTCCTGAAATGAGTCGAATGAGCTGCTGACGTCGGGGGTCAGATGTGAATCGCCCCACGAGGCTGAAGTAGATAATATGTTAGTTTAAGAATTTCATCTCATAATAAATTAAATGGCTGTTCCTTGCACATTTCCACCAAAATAATCTTTTTTTTACCCATGACAGCAGGATGACAGCAATGGAAACATGTAACATGTTTCTTCAGCACTGGTAGTCAAGTTTCCATGCGGGCTGTTTGCGGAGCTTATTTCCAGAGCCAGAAGGTAACTGCTCGCCCACTGTAAATTGCGGTTTGTCTCTTCTTCAGCTGCTTAAGCTTTGCCACACACTGCTCAGGATCCAGAACAACGGAAGGAAGCAGTGCTGCACTTGGCCGCTTCTCAATTCAGACAACCTAATCTTCTGCTGTTCGGTGACCTGGCACATGCCAGGACCGGCCTGTCTGCAGCCGTAGCCATTGCAGCGGGAAGTCACATTGCCCCCTTTCTGAAGAAATTAATTTTAGCAATTATTGTTCTCTCCCCTGCTTAAACAGAGATATTCCTCAACGCTCAATATTTTGCTGCTTCGGCTATTCAAACCAGACAGAAGTCATCCATTTTCATGAATCTTTTCCTTGAGTGCGATTTTACATTGTAACGTGCGCTTTTCATCCTACTGCCTAGTTATCAGTTCAGTAATATGACTTGCTGGGAAGGATTTCCATGGACAGCATCACCATGGCTTGTGTTTATCCTCTTGACTTGTTTCTGTGCTATCTGCCAGACACCATTCAGTTGGCAAGTTCCTCTCTCTTGTTGTCATTGGCAAGTTATGTGTTTTATCCTCGTCTACGTGGAGCACGGTACCCTTCAGCTGCTTGATCTTTCTTCTACAAGGACTGTAACCAATTCTACTTTGAACACAAATGGTTTTTTTCTGAAAGGTTCATAAACCCACGTAAGGAAGCTTTGACTTTAGCTACCAAATTATATGGGATGGCCTAATCCTATCACTTTTTCAGTTCTTCAGTGGCACAAAACCATCTTCACTAATTTCATGTGTTTTCTTCCGTTATTTGGGAACCCTGACGTGGTGACAAGATAAGTAGTTGGCCAGTCAAAATCTTTGCTTGTTGTCATTTTGAGTGTGTATTGGAGAAAGGCCAGAAGAATGACTTTATAATAATGTTGAACCATGAAACAATAGGTCATAAACCAGCAGTTTTCAGTCAACTCCGCATTGCGTCAGGATCCTGGAGTGCCTTTAAAGCTTCTCCACTCTTCATTAGGTGAGAATTTGCCTAGAAACTGGGGGCAGGGGGAGGGGATTGTTCATTACAATCTCGGTGGTAAGGTTTTGTCCCTCCATGCCGCAACACAGCCCACTTCTCCAAGGGGCTTGGTGAATGCAGGAGAGCAACACAGAGCAGAGCACCTGCGATTCAGTGGGTGCTTCTGCCAGCAGAATTTTGCTCCAATGGCCGAGCCTTGAACTGCGCCTTCTAATACCCAGATTAAATAACTAGGGATTTGTGTACTGCTTCTGGGAAGAAGAAAAAGGCTTTAATAAAAATGGTAATTAAAAAGTTACAGATGCTGATAAAATTAAGAACATATGATATGGAATTGAAATGATTTAGTGTTGAAAAATGTTGGTTGATTCGGTAGTAGTTAAATTTCCAAATAACTTGTCTTGAACAAGCAAATAGTTTTAAGCATTTGGCTACGTGTCTTTTAAAAAAATGTGAACACAGATCATGTTGCTGGTTCCCTCTACCACAGACTGGTAAAGGCTGCGCTATAAAATTAGTGCAGTAAACCACTCATCTTTCCAGTTGCTGGATTCTCTTCTCCAATCGACAGCCTTTTGGGGCCTTCTTGGCTCTTCAGCAAAAAGCACCAAGTGCAGTTCTGTTGCTCTAATGAAAAAATAACAACAACGTCTGGGAAGCCATAGAATGATGCAATAACTGTGCTGCTCTGCTTCCTTTAATGTGATGAAGCTTGCATATTTGCCTGGCCCCACTGTTTTACTCCTGCCAGTATTGTACTGTAAAGAGACTTGGCAGAACACGTTCAAAGGCTGTTCGTGGTTTTTCACTCAGCATTAAACCTTCCAATGACGGAAGGGTGGGGGAACCCATACTGGGACAAACAGACACTCAAAAAGTGGGGAAACAGAAGAGGAGAAGGAGGCTGGTGGTAGATGGTCAGCAGTTTAGTAAACCTTGGTTATGGGACCGGGGTTGATTAGGGCCAAGCTGAGACCCGCTGGAGGACGATAACATGTATTAAACTGCTGGGTCTTTTCTGACCACTTTCCAGGGGGCAACCAGCCCAAAGGAAAAACAGCTCCTAATGTTCTGAGATAAGAGATCGGTGTTGCTTCAGTCTTGATAACCAAAGTCACACCGTCCTTGATAACTGTGCTTGGTCACAAGGGGTGCAATAGTGCAGAGGGTCTAGGATTGCCACTTTTTGTGCTGTGTTTGCCCAGTATATGGAAAATTCCTGTCCCCATGGCTGCCAGTCTTGCTGTCCAGATCTTCATTGAACCCACTTACAGCTGACTTTCTTTTTTAATTACACCATTTGGAAAGCAGACTACCTCATCCTTACCCCTGCATGAGGTTAGGCAGGAAAATATTCAAAGTGGAGCTGGAGCAACTCTTGGAGAGAAATATGCCATATGCACTTGCAGATGAGGGGCAAAGTATGTTCAGAAGCAGAGGTTATGGTCAGATTGATGCCTCCTTCCAACACGTTCTGCAACTGTCTGTGGTGGGGTGTCATGTAAAAGGAAAAATATTTGGAAAAGCGGACATCTGCGGGCCAGCCTTGGTATGCTTCCCAGAATGTAATGACTAGGTGAATGTTTTTCAGCGCAGCAGCTAAGGAATATAGGTGACTGCCAAACACTGGATCTGATGTGGCGTGAAGAGGTACAAAACAAAGAGGAGTGATTTCTCTGAAGAAACTGAGGCCTAATTCTTTCCAAACTCGACATTAAAAAAAAACAAAAACAAAACCAAAACAGAACTCTTTTCAGTCCCTCCACGTTGCTTTTCAGATTTTTGCATATCTGTAAGACATTGCGTGGACATACTTGTTTTCATCAGTCTTAGGGCTCTGCAAGTACGAGTGTAGACTCATTATTGTCAACACTTCTAAATCAACACAGTTACTGAGATCTTTGTTATGATTTCAGTTCCACTGGCAATTACTGATATCTAATTACCACTTAATCTGTTATGAACTTTGTAGGAATGTGTAAAAGAAACCACTTTAACTTTTGCTAGAACTGAATTTGAATCATGTGTCTCCTCTCCTACATGACTGCCACATCCACACCCACCAACCTAAAGAACGGAAATATTTCAGCTTTAAGAGGATAATACTCTGTACTCTACCATGTGCATCCTTGCTCTGGGAGATGGGAAATTCAGGCTCAAGTGCTCCCCAGCACCCTCAGACACTCTGCAAGTCTCAGAGAGTGTCCATTAGAGAAAGACAACGAGAGAGAGGACCCTCATGGCCCGGTAACAGCTGTTCTGTAGCATGGACAACCATTACAACTAGGACAAAATGCAGCTGTGATGCTGGGGACTCTGAAAGTGCTGGCCAAAATGCTCAACTCCAGAAGCGGCTTTAGGGCTGTGAAGCATCTCTTTGCAACCTAAAGTAAGTGTCTATGTCCCTGAGAGGCCTGAGATTGAGCACAGAGCTTCTCCATGGGGTTTCCCAGTGCCACAAGCTCCGCTGGAGGTGCGTACGCATCCTGCAGTGCTGGGTAGGGGCTTGATAAGCAGCCTGGGCTCAGGGCTCAGAGTGTGCACTGGATGCCCAGAGGCAGATATTTTCATAGAAATCTTAAGAGGCAGTTTAGAAAGGCTGACCCAGCCAAAGAAAACCCTGGAAAATCCCGCAGAATGAAACAATAAAACTGTCTAAGAATTTAATCCAATGAGAAAGTTAGTAATTGTCACAAGTCCACCAGATTTACTTTTCTAAAATGAAACGGGCCAACGAAGTAACAAGTTGTGCTTCTATAATCAACTAGTAGCAGTTTTACAAAGTAGTAAGAATGTGGAGGGAATTCAGTTACAATCTGCAGGTACTCCTTCAAGGTTTTAACCAATAAGGTTTGTGGAAAAATAGGTGAAATCTCACCAGGTAATATTTTGTGTTGGTCAGTACCAAGTGTGATTTGGGCAAACGTGTCTTAAATAACTGCAAACAAAGTGATGGCAAAACAGCTGAATGAGACAGCTGTGGACATGCTGCAAACCCAGCCTGCCGTCACCAGGAACACTTAGTTCCCTTGGGAAGCTCTGAGCGATAGGTGGCAGCGCGAAAATCAAAAGACGAATTGTAGAATATCGCTTCTGCCCAAGGAAATTCTAAAGGGAGGGATACAGGAGTTACTCCCAGTGATTCCTGCGTCTCCCGCTGGTGTGCAGGCACACGATGTGCTCCGGCCCTGGCAGCACCGGGGCAGCACAACCGCACCCACGCACCCCGTCTGTCACCGTGCTCTTTGCTGCAGGGCCCACACGAGCGCAGCCGCGTCCTCAGCTGCAGGGAGGGGTGCTGCTCAGTCGCATCACTGCGTGGAAGGAAGCACAGAGGAAAGAAAGATTTATTAAGGCAGGACTTTGTTAAGGAGCAAAGAAAGATGATTTAGTCTCTTAGCTTGATAAATGCAGATTTCGGGATGCTGCATGGTGGATGGCGACCCAGACTGTCAGGATCCAAAGGCAACCCCTCTTTTGGGGAATCATTCCAACCAATGAGGCATATGAAACAGTGCTGCTTCCACTCAGGAAAAGGGTATGTGCCCTATACACTATATACTACCCTCATGCTCCTCCCCTTTCCATAAAGGCTTGCAAGTATATGGTGATACAGATTACCCTCCTCGCTCTGCTGTGAAAAGGGAGCTCCAAAAAACCTTACAGAAATTTTTCTTGCAGTGGAGGATCCCAACAGGGTCTGTGACTCAAATGCCCTCCTGGTGTCATGGCATTCACTGGCGTTCATGGGCATGCAACCTCAGGAGGGCATCCCTCCCGCCTGTGCAGACAGGCTGTCCTGACGAGTGGCTGAGCCACAGGGGAAGCAAGAGGACTTGCAAAATGAAAACGTGCATTTAGCTCCATGGGCTGCCTTGCCTCCAGCTCAGACGATTTCCTTCTGTCTCCGTCTGATAACAGTGCAGTCTCCCAAAACCTTCTCAGATGGCTGCTGTCCTGCAGATCCCAACAGAAGCAGGGTGAAAGAAAGCTTACAAAAGGCTTGATATCTCTCGGAGCAGTCTCAGTCTCTGGTAGATTAGCAATGCAAACAAACGAAGGCTTCTTGGAACTAGCCAGAGACTTTTGGCAAACCCATGTGTTTGTGACTGCTACCTTCATTGGAGACGATTGACATGACTGTGTCCTTTCCAGGCATTTTCAGCATTTCTGTATTATCAGCCACCTGGTCCAGGGCTGCGGAGTCCGTCCAAGGGAGGACCGAGGCTTGAGGACTGCTTGAAGCAGCTCCATCGGTAAGAACCTTAAAAAGCTGGATCTTTTGTGCAAGAAATCATATTCCTTGGCTGGTTTGTAAACGTTCATCGCAAACTATCTAGTGCGGCTGCCAGACAGAATTACCTTGACTAGGACCTTATAGCTCAATCCGTGGAGAGTCTCCCACATAAACACAGGCACGAATCGAAGGGCCTTTTTTTTGGAGAGAGCGCTCCAGGCACACACAGGCACCTCAGTCACAGCCTTTTATGGGACAGTGGCTGTGACAACCTTGAAAAAGGTCTCACGGTTGAGTTCACTGAACTACAGAAGGCCCAGCAGCTATTGAGGGTATCTTCCTCAAGGGCTACTTAAATGAAACCAGCAGCGTGTCACTTGTGCACTGCAAAAGGCCACCTGTTCCTCCCCAGATATCTACATGCCAACCCACGGAGGCAAATATTATAGGCCCCTGAAGGACAGTCAAGAAATGTTAAGGAAGAGGCTGATTGTCAGGTCCAATAGTTTGTAGCCAGGTGGTTTTAGCCCTGTTATTGTCTGCAGAAAGGCAAACAGCAAAACCCTCTACTAGGATTTGGCTGTTCCTGAAGTCCCCTCTCGATCTGAGATCCTGGGATTCATAATCCCATGGCTGGATCCACAAACCCTGAACTGTTTGGCAGTTCATGGCTTGTAAGGCAGCTATTTTCATGCTCTGATTCACCCATCTGGAGTAAGACACTGATACCTCAGTTGTCCTCGGGGAGAGTCTCAGCACAAAAGTAGAGGTCTCCTCTCTATGTGTAACCATGGCTTGACCCACTCCACCCAGCACCTGACAGGGTGACAACTTTCCAAAGAAGACCAAGTGCTTGAGCCAACCACCTGGTTATGTGTGGTGATCTGGAGTTAACAGCTAGTGAACAGATCAGTTGAGAAGATCTGAGCTTTCACTGCTGTCCTGGGCAGTCCAAAGTGCCGTTCTCTTTCCCTCTGGTTGGAGAACCTAGTTTATGGGTAAAGTGCCTGGCTCCTCATCAGGAAAATCCTGCCAGTGGCAGCAAGGTAGCCCTGCGGATGCTGTGTGGATAAGCTGCTCACCATGTCCCACATTTCTTTCCTTGCTGAACTGGGGAAGAGGAAACATAGGCAAGCAAGTGTTGCCCCAGTCTATTAAATCAGGTTGCCTTGCTTCAACCTGATGGAGAAGGTAAAGTCCAATACGGCTTTGCTGGCCTCCGCTGTGCCCTGGGAAGTACCCACGTTCAGAGATCTGGAAAGCCTCGCTCTGCAGAGAGGACCAGAACCCTGGCTGATCCACCACGACTCCGGTGCAGGTGGAGAGACTCTCTCCAGGAGGGGCCCAACCACTGCTGCCTGGGCAGAGCACTGCCTGACTATTGCTTTGAAAAGAGGCAGGAGCACTTCACCAGAGTGTCGTAAGTGCCACCATGGGCACTGCCAGGACAGGGCCAGCATGGCACCACGGTTGGCCCCGGCCCTGCCAGGGCTGCCTGCCCCGGGCACATCCTGCGCCGGAGGGACACACGGGAGCAGGCTGCGACCCCGCTCCAGGCTTGCGCTTATTCCCAGTATTTACACTGGCAGCTGAAGCAGGTAACTTTATACCGTTTTGCTACTTTGTGGAAACACTGTGAGGTGACGGGCATCTGAATTTGTTGACAGCCTTGAAGGAAACAATTTAATTATGCAAACCTGAAACTGATGCCCTGGGGCACGTCCCCTCTGATGGCAGCTGCAATTCCTGCCCTGGGCATCTGCGGGCAGCTTCTGTCCCAGTCCAGCAAACACTTACTGAATGCTTAATATTACACAAGTGAGGAATGCTTGCAAAGCCAATGGGATAGCCAGCGGGATAGCCAACATTCATGCGTACAATCAAATGTGGAATTTGGGTCTGAGCACTTTGTCATATTCTTGGCCTGTGTTAAAAAAAAAAAAGAAAACCCACAAATCACATTTAAACTAGCAGAATGATTTATTAAGAAAAAACACTGATGGATTTTTGAAGTACTGAAAGGGTTGAAATAGTCTGAATAAAATAAAAATTGACACAAATTTTTACCACAACGCAAAAGGAACTTGAACTATTCTAATAAGAGTTTGCTTTAATGTTCATGCATGTCTTCACATCCTGCTTTTGGCAATGGCCAGAAAAGAACTACCGAAACACTGTGAGAAAAGCTGTTCTCGTGTTATTTCTGGCCCTGCTGTAATGCATGAAATCAGGACATCTCATGAGAGAGACTGATATTCAAGATTTTCAGTCTATTTTGCAGACAAAAAAGTCTGAATATATATCTAAACTTCTGGGTTTAGTCATGGCTAGATCTCAAAGCAACAAGAAAAGTATCCCTGAGGTCACAAGTCAAATAGTCACAATACAGAAGAAAAGATAATAGTTATATTTAAGTAACTTGGAAGAAAAAAAAAACCTGCAAAGCCAATTTTCACTTGACATGCTAAGGTGGATGGCTCTTCATTCTCAAAATAACCTTTTAATGCCATTGGGGAATTTCTGAAGCTTATTCATAGGGTGGATGGGGGTTATGATTAAGCATAAAGTGCTTGCAGACACCAGCGAGTGTTGTAGGACTGGTACCCTGTATGTGTGTGGCTCTAATCTGCCTAAAAACCATTTTTGATAAACACCTTCAGGATCCAAAGAAACGAGGGCTTCATGAACTATATGGTTTCTGGTGCCCCTGCCAACTCTGAATAAATACCCTGTGTGTGTAGCCAAGGTCTTGGAGAATTATTTCCTGAAAACTACTTTAGAACCAGAAGGAATTAATGAAGATGTGCCAGCTATTTCCTTCGCTGGCTTGCACGCCTCAGCCTCACCAATAACAAATAGTAACAGTTTGTACATGAGTTATGCTGCTGCACCTCGTGTTCTGCACCCTGCAGAGCCCATCTCTTCTGTACACAAGGAGGAAAACACAGGCAGAGCATGAGTTTGTTGCCTCTCCTTGGGTAGAGGACAGCAATAACTATGAAAGACAAACTGCATTTTGAGTCTTTGGCTTTAGCCTCTACTAGAGTAGCATTTGTGTGTTTTAAAACTATTTACAGAGCTTTAACTTCAGTTCTATGAAAAAGGAGATAATACAGCAATGAGCAGCGGTTAAACAGATTAATATGATCTAATCTTCTTGGATAAATATTTTTATTTATTATTATTGGAAACTTTAAGAAATCTTCTAAGTCATTAGGGATTTATAAATTATCAATTATGTCAAAGCTAGAGCAACTAGGGAGATGTTTTTCTATGACTGCAAGCAACAAGGAAGGAGATTTTCAAACTCAGGCCAAAAACATTAATTGCAAGTCCTCTTCAGAAAATCTTTCCGCAATCCTATTTTATCCTCCAACTTTCTCAGGCTTCTGCTGCAGGAAACCAACCCGCTACCGGGTGACTCCCAAGCCAAGCTGGAGAGACTGGGATCCCAAGTCCTGGAGGGAGCTCTCCCCGGGCGGCTCCGGGTGCCCGACCTCGTACAGCTTTTGTAGAAACTGGCATTAACTTTGAGCGTTTCCTTCGAGATACAAAATCCCCTCAATTGCATCCGTGTTGCCAAGGCAACATGCTTCGACTCTGCCTGTCCTCTCCAGGATCTGACATCTACCAGAGGAGCTTCTAGACAGAAAATCATCGAAACCCTGACTCAACCGCACAAGGTTTTACGCTGTGCAAGCAGCCAAGAGGCTAAAGATATTTCAGAGGGTTTTTTTATGCAATAACTGGAGGGCCATCAAACTGAAGCATGTTATGACTACTTCTCCCTGTTTAAAATCCTAAAAGTCAGTCTGAATCTTGTATCCTCTCTGTCTTGTCTCCGGAAAACGCCTCAGATTTGGGGTTGAAAGTGAATACGCTCCGGGCTGACGTGTTGGGAGCTGCTACCCCGAGCGGAGCTTTGTCAGTGCAAAGGAAAGAGGAAACGTTTCTGCTGGTATTATTAACATGTCAGTAGTACTGATAGATTCCAACTGAGATCAAGCTCTCTTGTATTAGCCGTGTGCCAAGAGCAGAGTAGGAAGCAGAGAAAGGGGAGGAAGCGTTATTATTCCCATGTTACAGCTGCAGAAGAGAGGCACCGGGATTGTGCAATCCTCAAGGTCACACGAAACGGCGCGCGGCTCAAGTGGGGAACGGAGTCAGCCCCTCGCAGCCGCCCCGTCCGTCCCCACAGCCCACGCGCATCCCCCCACCTCGCCGGCATGGTTCACATTTTTGGGTATTTGGGGATGCTCGAGAGTTGGGGCTAGGTAGAGTAAGTCCCAGGGGACAGGTCCCAGGCAGATGCCATGTGAACCGTAGTGTCCCTGCGCATCACTGCACCCCCTTCGCTCACACACACATATGCACCCCCACCCCCATCTCTCCCTGCCCAGAAAAGGCAGACTTGAGCAAAAATTCCTCATGGTTTGAACCATTCTCCAGATAATTACTTAAAATCATGGACTGACCTCTATAATACTGAAGAATATTGGTGGGAAAAATATCCGACTTTATGCTTTCCAGTGGTGCTAGATGGGAAAATGGGAATAAATAGTAGAGAATTCAGTAACACAACATATGGTGTTTACTTTTGCACAGGTGGCTGAAGAAAAATTAGAATTATAATTATTATTGTTATAAACTGTTCAACATTTATCCTTAACTTTTCAGAGCAGTGATTTCTGCAATGTGACCTGCAACCATTAATGTTAAATCCAAACAAATCCACATTCATTTTTTCAAATCTAGAGCAGACGTCAGCCACCTGAGATACTACAGCAAGTGGAACTGCACCGTTCTCTGACCAGTAAAAGCACTGAAGACATGAATTTCCTCAGAGAATATTAAATACAGGTTTTAAAACTCAGTTAAAATAAACATGGTTATGAAAAGAACAGAATATATATAACATAGTGAAATTACCAATTTTTATTATATTAATATAATACATATAATTAATAAAATCAGCCTCTTTTGGAATGTTTCAACTCCTGTTTATACAGAAACAAGGGCTCATGTCCATATTTAAGGCTTGAGCCTCTGGCTTTGTATTCCTTGGGTTTAAGTGCAAACGAGCAGCAGAGGAGGGATGGTGCAGACCAGAGCAACCCACACACCCTGACTCCACGGAGGGCAGAGAACTGACGAAACCAGCTGGGCTGGAAGAGCCACAAGTGGGGTCTTCTGTGGGGCAGACACAGATCCCACCCGGCGCCTAAGAGCATGAAATGGAGAACAGCTCACGCACGTGGATGAAGATTCATAACCAAGAGGCCTGATCTTGAGGCATCGACTCTGTCCCAGACCAAATTGCAGAGCTTCTCCTGCTAACCACGTTTCCCCCTAATTAACACAGCATTACAGAGCATTGTCATTCCCAGGAAAAGCATCTGACACCTCTCAGGAGACCTTTGGCCCTGGTGGCCACTCACTGAGCCCCAACAGAGCTGGGAAAACACAGCTCCTGCAAAGACCACAGCCCTCCTCCTCCTCCTCCCCATGTCCACTGCACACAGCAGCTCAAGTGCAGCAGAGGCCCTACGGACAGTGCTTTGTTTTACATGGCCCAGGGGATGGAAATATAAAAAATGCAATGAAAAATGGGCGTAGAACAGAGTGGTGAGAAAAAATAAAGCCCCTGAGAAGCAATCAGGAGCTTGTTTTTCAAAATACTTTGGAGGGGTTCACATGGAAGTAGAAAGAACTGGTATCTGGTCCTTCTTTGGAGATCCTGTTATATTTTTGTTTATTAATTCTTAGGACAAAACACATCAAGAAAATGCAGAACAGAACTGGGTCCTCCAGTTGCTTCCCAGATGAAACAACAGGTACAGGTTGAGTTGTTTTTTTTTTTTTGGTCTGTGGTTTTTCTGGGGCCTTTGGGGACACTAACCCCAGTGCTTTTTCCAGAGTTTGAGGGTGTCACCAGGGATGCCCCCACTTCTTAGCAGAACCAGGGGAGAGCACTGCCTGCTGCAGGTCCCAAAGAAATGCCTGCCCGCTCCCCACGTTTGCTAGCCCAGCTCACTGCCTCCAGAGAGGCCCCAGTCCCTCCACGCCTGACAGCCCTGTGTCAAGCTGCATTCAGGGTTTACACATGGTTGACCTCTACCCGTGCCATTACACAACCCATGCTCTGGGTTTCATCACCGATCTAAACTGGAAGCCAGATGACAAAATATTATGTGTCGTAGCACACAAGTCCACTCTATAACCCAACCTGTGCCCTCCGTCTGCTCTTTTCTAAACACAAACTGCACACAGCCCCTCCTGTAGTTTTGGGGATGACAAGAATGGGACCTTCCCACAAAGTCCTCTCCCACGTTTGTACAGAGTCTGGTGCAGTCTGTTCTGTGCAGTGTCTGTTCCACCTTTCTGTGGCATTCAGTGGCCTGCAGACAGCAGACCAGCACCCTTAATGAACAACTTTCCTGGATCTGAACGATAAAGAAACATCTGAGTTACTCTGAGTGCCACACTAGAGCTACAGTCTACAATTTTGTCTCAGTCTAGTCTTGCTGGACCTGGAAGTGAAACCAGGATTTGGTTAATGGTCATATCTGCCAGGCTTCACAATGTCCTCTTGACAACCTCCCCAACATGCTGTTGTTGCCCTCCTTGCTCCCCACAGTCTTTGGCCCGGCGGTTTGGCAGTATTACCTGCCGTGGCCCTACGAGCACCACCAGCAAAGCTGCTTTAGGGGTGATCACACATGATGTTGGTATGTTTGCTTCCTGCAGACATGTTTCCATTTCAGCACATCCTCTTACCAATTCCAAACCAAATACGCATAAAGAAGAGAAATAAACACACATTTTATCTTTCAGGTGCACCTTCACTGCTGTTGAGAACCTTCCAAAGCTCATTTCTCCACAGCTATTTGTATGCAAAAAGGCCTGTAATTAGGTGGCAACTTCAGAGCCTATCTTTGCTTTCTAGCAGACCAACATAATTACCTCCCCCCTTAGATGTCATATGCCCAGGATGATGACCCCGTTGCTCCCAAGGATGGCTCCCAAGGGCACCGAGCCGCCCTTGCTCTAAGCCAGGGGCTATTCTAGGCATTGGTCCTGCAAAATGTCCAAAGGGGACAATTATTCTTCCTGCCTTAGTATTAAATTTAGCAAAGCTCCGTGTTACGAGATTTAACTTCGCCCCTGCTTTACTTTACCCCAGTGCTTTGGGGTCTGCTGGACTGAGCAGAAAGAGCCCCTGCAAAGGCTGAGGCTCTTGAGGCACCATTTCAGCCAACTTGGTCAAGCAGGTCCATCCTTGCCTATGTTTGCCCAGCGCTCACCCGGCTGCTGCCATGGATGGCAACAAGCCTCCACAGTTGCTCTCCCTTGCAAGTGTGGCTATTTTTTAGTGTAGATAACACATCATTTTGCATAATCCTAAACAATTTCTCACCTATCCGACTTCTCCGGCCCTTCGACATACATGGCCATAGATATTTAGCCACCCAGCATGCCATAGCGCAGAGCGTACCAGGGACGTGAGGAAATTCTTTGCATTTCAAACATATATGTTTACTGTGAAGGAATCCGCAGCTGGAGGGGGGAGCTGTGAGAATGCAAGAACGCCAAGGGAACATTTGCTGAAAGCATTTAAAAAATAACCAGAGCACGAAGCAATGGACAAAAGCAACATTTTGCTGGGAGTGCAGACCAGAAACCAGGACTGCATTTAGGAGTGTAGACAGGGCTCTACCAAACTGGTTGTGGGTTTCCCCCTGCTCCTGGCCGGGGAAGGGGGAGCAGGCAGAGCAGTGCCCCAGCCCGTCCTGGTGGTGCCAGACGGGGTGTGCAGGGCGGCCGCCCACCACGGGCAGACGGGCTGGGGCTGAGCCCCTCCGCTGGCTGTAGCGGGGTTGGCACTGGGGAGCTCCATTGCTCACAGCCTCGGGAGCAAAGTGTCCTCTCAGCCTGACAGCACCGTTGATTTTTTTCCTGGCTCCTCCAGTGAGACAGATTAGGCCTCAGAGCACCACTTCTAGGCTCTTTCTGCACGATATCCCTTGGAAAGGTGCCTTGCTGCCACTTTCTGGCATGCCAGCCCGGCCTGATGGCTGTCAGAGGCTGGGCACGTGGGCAATGGCGCTGGGAGAGGGCTGTTGCAAGGACCAGCAAGGAGGTTCCTGCAGCTCAAGCCCCGGGTGCCCCAACGCCCCCTGCACCCTTGGACCCCTGTCCCACTGTGGGATGCATGGGATCCCTGGTGCTGCCATCAGCTGGCGCTGCACCATCCTCAGGGGAGCCGGCTGCGGGCCACAGTATGTGGCTAGCAGCTATTGACTTACTTTTCCGTGCATGGCTGGGTATGTAACCTTAATTAAAAACATGAAGCCCACAGTTTGTATCACATTCGCAATGTTAAACAAGCTCTGGAAATAGAAACCCTGTTTTCATTTAAGCTTTTCAACTGTGATCTAAGTAATAAAATATGGAGGGGGCGGGTGTGTGTGAGATTTACATGTGATGATTTGGGAGATCTCGCTGCTTTAGAGGCTTGTAAGGCGCCGCGGTGCCAACTGCTCCTGCCGCTGCCTCACTGCGCTTGGCAGCGCCTGCCCCGCACAGACTTTTGGTTTTTTCCAGAGCTGCTTTCCAAATGCTGATTTCTGCCCTCGGCTCTCGTTGCTGTGATTTATTCTGGGTGCGGGTGTGGGATCTGCCAGGCCCTCAGCAACCTGCTGCCCTGGCTGCCCATGCCCTGCCCGGCTCTGGGCAGGCAGGTAGGCTAGGCAGGCAGCGTGCGCCCCCACCACTCCTAGGGACCACCCATGTCCTGGAGGACAGGCACGTATCCTGCAATGCGGACAACGATCCCCGCAAGCCCATGCTCAAGTAGCACCATCATCAGAAGACACAGGGGAGGATATTGTTGCCTTCCCGGTTCCTCCTGAGCCACCACGAAGGGAATGAACGTCCATCCCACCATGGTGGGCAGGCAGGAGGGAAGGGTCTTCTGAAGGCACCTGCTCTGTGCCCTGTCAGTGCATGGGCTGACCCTGCTCCTGAGGGCCTGCAGAGCCCAAAGACACCTGCTGTGCCCCATCCGTGCCTCCCCCGGCAGCTGGGGACCAGACCCTGCACCTGTTCTGCCGGAGGGGATCACCCCTGCAGTGCTGGAGGGGCTGGGAGTGGAACAGGAAGACAACAGGGCAAGTATTTTATGAGGCAGCAAAGAGTTGGGATCACCTTCCGGTTTCACTGGGGTGAACAGGAGCCCTCAGGAGCTTGCTTTTGATCAAGCCTGACACTTTCTCAGCTCCTTTTGCTGTAATGTAATTATAACAATACTTCCCAGGTCATAAACAGTTCAGCTGGGCATGGCAATAATTGGAACGGGGTGTTTTGCAGCAAGCCCCTAATAAGCACGTTAGCACAGAGGCGTTTGTCCCACGGTGTCCCCGTATGCCCCCCCTTCCCCTCCAGCTGTTTCTGAGTGCTCTGCCCAGGGCACGTACTGTGGGGGAGTCTCAAACAGGGCTTTTCCCAAAGGCCCGTGGAAGCGCAGGGTGCAAGGGCTGTGCACAAGTGCTCCTGTCGTCATTTACGCCTGTTTCTAGCCTTTGTTTTCTTTGCCGGGGACTGGCAGTGAGATGTTCCTGGGGGTTTTTACCACCCTGGGGACGGCGATTTTTCTCTCCGAACGACAGGGTGCCTTCAGCACATTGCCCTTCCCCAACCTCCCTCCTGGTTCCCTTCAGCAAATTGCAACTGGGCCGCCGATCCCCGACGCCAGGGTGCTCCTCTTCCAGAGAGCCCCTTCCCCAGCGCGTGTGGCTGTGTGACGTCGCAGAGAGCGGCCGTGACGTCACGCGCCCGTGACGGAGGGGCTCAGGGAGGGGGGTAGGTCGCAGAAAACACCCCACGGCGGGGCGGAAAAGGTGCGGCAGAGCCCGGGAGGGGGACGCGGGGGTGCCCGGGGACAGGAGCCGCCGCCGTGCCCCGCCGCCGACGGAGCGGCCGCTTCCGCAGCAGGTACCTGCCCCCGCCGCGGCTCCGGAGCCGGGAAGGCGACGGCCGCCAGCCCGCCTGTCCCCGCCGCTCCAGCGCCAGGGGCCGCGGAGAACCGCGTACACCCTCCGCTGTGGCCTCTCCGGCCCGGGAGGACGGGACGGGGCCAGGGTGGCGGAGAGGGGAAGGGACAAAGGCGGTAGCGGCTCTGCAGAGTCAGGTCCTTTGGGGTCACGCTTGCGGGGACAAGAACAGGGACAAGGAGCCCACGGGGTGCCGTGGAGGGCGCGGGGGGTGCGCGCCGCGCACGTCCCGCCGGGCCCGCGGGAGCAGACGGCTGTTCCCCGCTCACCCGCGGCGGTCAAGTAACGTCTGAATTACATCCTTGTAAATATTGACTGTGGCCATCTTCTTCGTCTCTGCGCACAGTAACCGAAATGTTAAGCCCGGCGGAGCCGGGGCCGGGCTGGCTGCCCCTCAGGGCGGCGGGGGATGCGGGGGTGTGGAGCGGCGGGTCCGGGGGGGCCGGGACACATCCGTGGGAGCGGGCCGGGGGCATCCGCAGACCTCGCCGGCCACTGAGGATCGCCTCTCCCGGGGAGCGCGCCGGCCGCGCCGAGGATGCTAAACGGAGCGGGCTGTCTCCCGGCTTGGGTTGCGGTCTAATTTATAATCCTTGTAAGGGAAGGGGGGGACACACGAGGAGACGGAGAAGGGTGGGGGGAGATGTTTCCCGGTCCGGCTTCATTAAATGCCGGCGTTAATGATCGGCGCGGGGCTGCGGCTGTCAGCACGGCCGCCGCCGCGCCCGCTGTGCCCCGCGCCCCCGACGGGGGACTTTTCCGCAGGTAGCGTGACCCTCGCCGTGTCCTCAGTCGCCTTCCCCGAGGGACCTCCCTGTGCACACCGGGGACTGCCCAGCCGTGCACTGCCGTCCCCTCGGCTGCCCCTCGCCGGGCTCCTACCGCCCCTCCACGCACCGCCCCCCGACGCCGCGCTGCCCGGGCGGGGCCCGTGCCCTTGCCGGGGCTGCCGGGGTCCCCTCGCCGGCGGTGCCTACCCCCTCGGGGCATGGGGAACGGCGGTCCCGACAGCGTGAGTGGCTGCGCGGCGGCTGTGCCTCCCGGCGCCGGCTCTGCGCATTTGGTGGTCGTTAAAAACAATTTGTTTCCCTCCCCGTTTGGGGAGGGGGAAGGGGAAAATCATTCCGGGGAAGGGGAGGGGAGGGGAAGGGAAAGGGGGAAAAAAAAAAGGAAAGAGTGTGTGTGTGTGAGAGAGGGCGAGAGCAAGCGAGAGAGAACCACCAAACCCAACAGAAAACCCGCGCTCCGAACTATTGCGACACGGAGCGAGGAGCGCGGCGGAGGCTGGCGGCGAGGTGCGAGCGGGAGCGGGCCGGGCCGTGGGAGCGGGCCGGGCCGAGGGGACCGTGGGAGCGGGCCGGGCCGCGGGAGCGGACCGGGCTTGGGTGGGGGGGCCGTGGGAGCGGGCCGGGCCGTGGGAGGGGCGGGCTGACCCCCTCCCTCCCCCGCCCCCCCCCCCCCCCCTCCCGTGGGTGGGCAGGCGGCGCCCGGTGCCTCCGCGCTGCCCCCCCCCCTCGCCGGTCGCGCCGGGCGGGTCTCGGCCGTTCGTCGCGGCTGCCCGGTGACCGCTGCCGCCTCCCCGCAGCGCAGAGCGAGCCCCCGCACCTCGGAGCCGGCGGCCAGCCCGACGGCGGCCCCCAGCCCCCCCACCATGAACACCATCGTCTTCAGCAAGCTCAGCGGCCAGGTGCTTTTCGAGGAGGACGCCAAGGAGCGGGAGCGGAGCGGCCGGCCCTACGTGGGGGTGGTGGAGGGGCCGCACCACGCCGAGGTGCTGCTCCCCGACAGCCCGTCCATCAAGGAGAGCCTCAGCCTGCGCAACCGGCGGACGGGGTATGCCGTGCGCTCGTCGCCGCGCCGCGCACCGGCTCCGCGGGGCGGCCCTGCCGCGTAGCCGGTTTGGGGTTGCGAGATGGGTTTCTGGAGGAGTCCTCCCCCGCGGCCCCGGGTCCGTACTCTCTGGGACAGCTACGGTGGGAAATTCCGGTAATAGATGATGCAGAGGCGTCCGATTGGGCTGGAATGTGGCAGACAGAGCGCTCCTGTCCTGCGGTGTTTGACCTCCCCCTTCTCTGCCTCCAAACAAAAACAAACCGGGGAAACCGGGGCTCGTCCGGTTTGGTCGCGCGCTTCATGTAATTAACTCCCCCCACAAAAAAAACCAGAGGCGCAAGGCGGAACGTGTGAAACCTGCGGGACGGGGCGGCCGCGGGGCCGGTCCCCGCCGGCGGGGCCGGGGCAGTCGGTCTGCGGCCGGGGCTGAGGCGGACGGTCACTGCGCGGTCCCCGGCGCTCGTTCCTCCGTCCCGGCTGGTTTGCAGCGCACTGGGCGAGCGGACGGGAAGGAGCTGCGTTGCCGGTGTATTCACCGGGATGGGATTTAAAACGGACTAGGTCGCTGCCAGTCAAGGCTGATGTTAAAATCGTTTTGGTAAAAAGGCAGCTGAGGCTGAGCCGTCTGCGGCTGATTATTTTATAATTTTTTTTGGTGCTGGAACAGGTGAAATAGGAGGTGATGAGGGGACGTGTTAGATCCGGCGGGTTGTCGGCCGCAGCTCGAGGGGTTGAACTGGCGAGCGCGGACGAGGGATTTCGGGTCAGCTTTATAAAGTAAAGACTAAGGAGCACAGTCAGGAGGCACTGAAACCGAGAAATGCCGAGGAGCTGTTTTTACTGCCGAATTTCCACCTTAAAGATTGCATCAGCTCGTACTTTTAGCGGCGGTGCCGGTTGGTAGGACGCAGGTTGTGTTTCACCGGCATGTTATTAGCAGCCGATCGCGGCGGAGCTGGGTGGCCGAGGGAGCGCCGCACGACGCGGTCCGGCCCCGGCCCGGCCCCGGCCCGGCTCGGCTTGTCGCGGCTCGGCCCCGCACGGCCCGGCCCCGCACGGCGCCGTGGCGCCCCCTGCAGCCGCCGCCGGGAGCCGCCGCCGCCCGGAGCCTCCGCGCAGCGCTGCCCGCCGGCCCCAGCTCGCCTCTGGGTTTTCCTTCCGATTCCCCGGTTTTGGGTTTTTTTTTTTTTCCACTCGCTTTTTATTGTCGACCGTCTGTTACAAACAAACACCTTTTCCTTTTTCTTTTTTCCTTTTTTTTTTTTTTTTTAAACGGGAGTTGCGTTTCATTCCCCTCGGTTTCACCTTTTCCCCCGGCAGGCGTGGGGCTCTGGGGGCTGCTTCGCGTCGCTGCCGGCGGCGTTGGGGAGCGGTATGCCTGCCACCCCGCCCCAAGGAGCACTCCCGCTCCGAGCGGGGAAATGACCCTGGAGGTGCTCGATGCCGCGGGTTTCCATGAATATAACGGGCAAATAAATTCGGGCGGGGGGCAGGCTCGGTTGGCCGCGGGGGCGGCCCGCACCGCGCTGGGGTGCGCGGCCGTGCCCGTGCCCCTCTGGAAACAGACCAACCACACGCCTGGCAGATGCCGAGCACCGAAAGCCTGGGGAAACTCAAACCCCGCACAGGCGAAGCCCTGACCCCGCTGAAATCCCCGCGGTGGAGTCGCCCGGGCCCGCAGCATCATCGCGGCTAGCGCCCGGGGTGGGCGAAGCCGGCGCCGAGCCCTCCCCTCTCGGTCCGATCCCCCACGACCGGGGCGTTCGGGGGAGCTGCGGGCGTCGCCTTCTCCTCAGCCACCGGCCCGGGGCGAGGGTTGCTGCCGTGGAAAGTCCCCGAGCACCCCGCGGGGACGGGTCTCGGCTCCCCCGGGGAAGGGACAGACCCTGGCAGGGCGCGCTTCGGGGTCGGGGCACCCCCCACCTTGAGCGGGCTCCCCCCGGGCAGGGCGCTCCGCGGGCGGGTGCGCATCCCTGCGCGCATCCCGCACCTGCGGGGGAGGCCGCACAGAGGGGCTCGGTGCAGTGCCCGGGGCCGGGCGGGTGCCCGCCGCCCCGGCCGCTGTCCTGAGCGCCCCTTCTCCGCGGCAGGGCGCGGCAGAGCGGCGGGAAGGTGCGGCACAAGCGGCAGGCGCTGCAGGACATGGCGCGGCCGCTCAAGCAGTGGCTCTACAAGCACCGCGACAACCCCTACCCCACCAAGACCGAGAAGATCCTGCTGGCCCTCGGCTCCCAGATGACCCTGGTGCAGGTAAGGGACCCCTCCACCCCCACCTCCGGCGGCTGCTCTGGGGAGTTTCACGGGCGGGAGGGACGGGTCAGACGGATCAGCCGAACCCGCCCCCGTGAGCTGAGCATCAGGGAGGCATCCGTGCAGGCAGAAAGGCCGAGGGTCCTGTGCTCATCCTTCCCTCCGCCCCCTCTAGGACCCCTCCTCCAGCAGGATTCTATCCCCCAAACAGGAATTCCCACAGGACTCTATTCCCCAAACAGGAATTCCCACCTCTGTGCGATCCTGGCCAGGGAAGTGCGAAAGGCAATCGGCAAAAGGTGTGTGCTTTCCCTGCGAGGAAGAGAGGCCCTCTGCCTTTAATCTCATTCATAAATACAGCAGAAATATTTTTGCTTAGTCGTTAAAAATCTTCAGGGGGAAAAAAAATCAGTAATGGGGGATTTCAGCAGAGAATATGAATTGTTGAGGAAGTTGTAGGGAGCTACTCTTTCCCCTTTTGAAAATGGGCTAGAATGGAAACAGTTGCGTTGTTCTGATAATAATTATCACCTGTTGCACGGATGTTTGAGTTACCATCCCCACTGTGTGCAGCGTCTCAGCCTGCAGGGACTGTGTTTCACAGTCTTGCAGGAATTATCATTATAGTGTAATTAGACAAGGGGAGTAATTGGTTTGCTCTCAGGTACAACTCCCCTGAAATGACTGGCAGTTGTGTTGCAGTGAGAGGTATAAAGTTCGCTGCAAATGTTTATAAATCTTAGTCCTTTGTTCTGTTTGCCATCTGGCACTCTGTTGAAATATATGGTTAAATGCTATCGGTTGCTGAGTGATGCTATCTCAGGTCTGGATGCTGCAAAGATTTATGCATTGTGAATAATCTAATTTCCTGACTGGGAGCTACTGCTAGGTGCATAAAATGAAACACATGTGTTTGCAGGATCGGGTCCTCAGCGCTCTGCCTAACGCATTATGTGTCACTTTGCAAAGAACATGAAAATATCAAAATAACATGAAGTATTAGAAAAAGAAGGTGGTAATTCGGCGTTATTGAGTACTCCTTCAAAAAGGCCAGTGCTATGAACTTCAATCCTAGTAACAGCAAAATGGGAAACTTTTACACTTTAGTACCTCGCTGTGAAACTACTGCTCTAGAAAAAACACTATAGCTTTGACAAGAATAATATTAATGTCTCAGAAAATGCCAGTTATAACTGGAAGATATGGTTAAAACAACTTTTCTTGCTTTTAAAAAATATACATGAAAGGTTTGCTCAGACTTTTAAAAATAGGATTACATAAACGCTATCCATTCAATGCCACGATTCAATAGGAGTAGTTTATTGGACTTTGGTGTTTAGAATATTCCTGTATTTTTACATGAGATTTAAAACATACATCCAGAATACACGCTGGGAGACGTTCACATTAATGATATCTTGAGGAGTTCTCCTGTTCTTTTATAAATGCCATGGAATGAACAGACAAGGGGAAAAAATGGTGGGTTTTTGCAGTATTTCTCTTGTGGCAGCTTTAATAAATCCCGATGGGGATACGCTGTGTTAGCCTCTGTAAAAGCATCAAGTGAGCCATGGCCACTACTCCACAGAGTTTTATGATCTACGTAAGGTGTAGAATAAAATTAAAAAGAACCACGGAGGGCTGCGTTTATCTCTGTTAGACCCCCATGCCTCTGGTGGATTTAAGCTGAAGCTGAATTTGACTGGCCTTATTTCTATGAACTGTAATATTTGAAAGAGCTGTGCAGAGCAGCACATCTATCTCCATTTACAGAAGCACACCATCAAAAAGAGACCCCAGATGTTTCTTCCATCATTTGGGTGCAATGCTCTTTTAATCCAGGAATACGATAGCATCTGTACGAGAGGTAAATACATATGTCTGGCACCAGCAGCAATTCCTCAGCCTGGAAGAACAAAACAACGCACGCCCTACATCTATTTTTCAGATGCCCAGAAAGAACAAGACTGTAATCCAGATCAAAATTCTTGTTCTCTGAGAGAGAGAGAGGGCCAGGCTCTGATCTCAGTCACGCTGGGTACCTCTGAAATCGTTTCCCCAAAGGCTGTGCTCTTTCAGGACAGTGCTATAACCAAGAGCAGGCTCAGGACTGGGCTTCGATACTTCTGTCCCAGAGGGGCACTTTGCAAATGCATCAGCCAGGGGCTCTTGTGATTGCTTTTCTAATCTAGTAACACCAGACACCGCTGGAGAACCAGGGATCGGTGTATGATGTTTATTCCGGGTAACATGCCCTCACGTTCACTGACCTGTCTCATATTTCCCACTCTTCTTCCATTTCTCGGTGCTGTCCCGCGGTGTTTGCTCTTGGTGGGAACGTACGCTTGCCCCCACAGCTTTCCACTCCTGTGGAGGCTGTTGTCTGCTGACAGCTGTTACCTCATCCCAGCATCCCTCATGTGCTGACGCCTTGTCGTTGGAAGCCCTAGGGAAGACAAAAGATACTGTTGAAAATCTCTTTTATTTTCCGCCAAAATGCCATTTAGGGAATGAACGGTTGCGGTTTTTTGGTTTTCACTTGACTGCTGCCCTTAGAAAAGGTCGTCAGCAGCTGCCTGGAAGATGATGTTGGTGACAGTAATATTGGCAATATAGCTTTAACTCTTCTCCATGTGCTTTTCTTTCATCTAATGACCCTTATTCCATCTATCCAAAGGAGCTTTTGCAGGAACATGGCATATATAAAACCGATCCTTCTGTGAGACAAGGAGGCGTCCAGCCCTGTTTTCTACTGTTATTTTTAGGACAGTATCTGCATGTCAGATCTTCCACAATTTTATTTTCATTAGTTTTTCTGCCACTTGGTTGATTTTAACTGAATTTGTTCTACCTCACTATTACTTTGAGTTAACCCCCTGTTCCTGGGTGCAGTGGGACAGCAAGGGGGCTGTTCCAGCTGTGTCCAACTGTACTGCAGAAGGAAAGTCAGACTCTTTCAAGGAGGTAGGATTTCGCAGGAATCATAAATCATCTTGTTTCTGAATAAGCAGTAGCAAAACCTGGGGCAAATTCTGGGCTGACTTATTCCTGAGCAGGCCAACAAGGTCTTCAGGAGTCCTCAAGGCAAATGTTATTGCAGCTTTCAGTCCAACAATCCAAAGTTTTCTACTTCCCCAACTGCCAAAGCAGGAAACCAAAAAAGCAATATAGTTTGAAAAGGCATTTTATGTTTTACTCCAATTAGATTCCAATTCAGAATCCAATAATTTGTCCTATTAATATGCTATTAATATGCTACCTTTTCATTTGTATTATTACCACAGTGCTTGATTTATTTTATTTTAAATTTCAGGTTAGATGTTCTTGTGAAATAAAAAAGAAAAATGGCCGTATATTCCTTCCAGAAAGAAATATGAATGGCCGTATTGTTGAAAAGAAGTTTTTTGCAATACTAGGATTAATATATTGGTCATGTGTTGCTATGGATTTAATAGTATTCAGATTTATAAAGGCATATCTGGATTACTGGAGGAGGAGAATCACTTGATTTCTGTTCCGTTTCCGAAATTTTGGCAACTCTTATGCAGTGAAGCAGAACAAATTACAATAAAATTGAAGAGTCTCCTCAGAAGTAAAGCCAGAGAGTCAATATTTCATGATGCTGATATAAGTACCTGATGCTCTTTGGGAATGACTGAGCTGCTGTAAAATATGAATGCTGGAAAGCACGTCTATTATCCTTCTCCTTGGGTTTTGTCTTTTTACTTCTTGAAGAACTGCATGATTGTTACCTTACAAGAATAGTGAGTTCCATCACGCATTTTTTTCAAAATACTTTGTTCTTTGTGAGGTTTCTGGGACAAAGATTTTCCTACTGGCTTTATGTAAATAATTATTTTTATTATTTTTGGAGGTCACAGTAATGTAACTTGGGACCATGCTAAAGGGTGGCCGGCTTTTGGCAGCTTTGGTGGTTTCTTTTTGGAATAGTTTAAGTCAAGTGTGGTGCAAAGAGGTACTTGTAGTGTGAGTGGGACCTACAGCAGTAGGCATGCCGCTTTTTAAAGACCACATTTGGGGGCTGGTTGAAATTACTGACAAAACTGTCCTTGGCTTTAAAGGAGCGAGGGAAAGCCTGTAATAACCCAGGCGGTGGCTGGAGTTCAGGGTGAGCTGGTATAGCCTGTGGCCATGCAGCCTCTTCCAGTCCACACACCTGGAGGTTGTCCACGACTGAAGAGTAGGAGAGATGTTGAATCTCTTGATGTTTTAGGGATCAGGATTTTCCAGCAATATACAGAAGTGACCAAGAGCAGGAAGGCACCCTGAGATACCACACCACAGATCTAGCCTAAAAATCTCTTAAGTGACCTTGTAATTGCATTTGGGGTAAGAGTTTCTGGAGTGAGCTCGCTGCTTTGTGCTTTGGCTTAAAGCTCCTCTTGTAAATGCTGACTTCAGGTTCTTTCATAATGATCAAATACTACTATTTCCTCCTCTCATAGCAGAAGACTTAAAATATGACTCATCTTTTCATATTGATATGCAGAAAGCAAAGCGCTGGCATGGGAAGAATGAGCCCAAAATAGACCAAGAGTACCATGCAAAAATCACTCCTGCTAAATTTAATTGCTTTTATGTATGAGTCACGCTAATACTACCCTATCTTTCTCTTCTGTACGTGGCACTTCACTGATGAAATATTTCAATATGTAATGAAATAATGAACCTCTTTCTGGTGAGATGTTGGAAAGCTGTCAGTTTTGTGAGACGCTGCAGTAACTGCTGTAATATTCAGTGGGACCCTGGATCGATCCATCTCTATTGTTACGTACTGGATTTTGGATTTATACTAAATCATGCAGCAGCCAGGTGACTGCTGCTTCAGCTGAGCAGTCTGGAGAGAGTTTGTTAACAGCGTTAGAAAGTGGATGGATTCCAGCCCACCCTTTCTGGTTTGCTGTAATGATTGCTGTGTCAATATGATGAATATAAACAAGTAGCCTTGGAAGAGAATGAAAATTACTTACTCTTCTGTGCCAGCTACAGTTTTGGTCTTCTAACCTGTCATAGTAAACTACATGGTTTGTAAAGTTATGTGTTTGGCATCTGAGTGCTGATCCAGGGCTCACTGTATTTTCGGTGGAACCCTGTTTCATGTAAACATGATTTTGAGTAAAATCAAAGTGACAGGCTTAAGGCACCACTGCTAAGTTCTGGGTGGGACTCTGAACCAAAGATTGGTTTTTCCTTTAAGCAGATAGTGTTTATTGTTTCCTGTAATCACCCTAGAAGAGATGATCAGTCCAGAATAATTAGCCGAATACTTGTGTGCAATTTATACAACCTTAGCTACAATAGACAGATGACAAAACTAGGGCCAAAATCCAACACTGAGGTCTACAGTTTGGCTTTCTAGGAGGTAGGGTAGCATGTATTGATAAAACATGTGTTAAACTCCTTTGCAGGTTAACATAAATTAAATGATATGATCATTCCCAGATCAGAATATGACTGCAGTAATCTCGGCTTCCTCTGTGTGCACTTTCACAGCACAAAGATGTGAGCAGGGCTATAGACTCTCCTGACATTCTTTACATTCTCCTTTGCAAGTAAAGCTACTCTGCCTCCTTCTTGCAGAGGTCGTGTCAAAATACACTCATTCCTGCAAGGAGTAAACAGCATTTTTAAGACCCGATTTATCATTAAATAAATATTGTTAGAGTGTAGGTAGCTTGCCTCTGCTCTTGCTCGTAGTAAGGTTATGGTCAGGTCACTCTGTCAGTATCAGTATTTCCTATTTTCTGTATTTTTAATGTGCAGTAGAATCAAGGCCAGCATTTTCTCAGGTATGCTTTCATGCAAAGACGCTGCAAGTACGTGCATCCCATTTGATGATTTAGTTAGAACTGCTGGCACAGAAGACTACACCATGCCCTTTTGCTCCTTTTGGACCTAAAGCAGTGGTCAAATCCTTGTGTTTGAGCCTGACTTTGTGGTGACCCTGTATGGTAGAGGGATACTACTGTGTATCTATTTTGCAATGTCATACTCTAGAAAACGCTCTGCAGCTGAGAAGGAGGACAAGGCAGTCTCTTGCTTAGCAGTCGCTGTGTGAGGAATCTGCATCCTCACGGCTTTTTAGGGTTTCCATGATAGAAAGGGTTCATAAAAGCTCCGCTCTGTAGAGCAGATAGTTGATTTCCGCAGTGACTCAAAGCAGGTTATATTCTGTGTAAGACTTTTTTGGTACCCACTTGCTGTCAGGGTACTGATGAGGCACGAGGGAAAACTTGGGCTTTTATATAACCAAATCCAGAATGGGTTTTTCTGTTCAACAGCCTTATTGTAGCCTACATAAATGTCAAAGGCAAATTACTGAACATTAGCTATTCTTTTTAATTTAGGATGTTAGTAACATATCAAAGGTTTGTATTGAAAGTTCAGGGCATTATCTCTAAAAAAAAAAAAAAGAAAGATGAATATCAAATGAGTATTTTGGGACACCTTCATTAAAACCTTGTTAATAATGAGGGTTTACTAACACTTGGGAAGGGTGGAAAGCCTGAACCCACCTTCTCGTCTGAGGTTCCTGCTCTGCTCGGTGATAGTTTCATTGTCTCCTGTTTGTGTTTCCCTTATTTGCCATTTTCTTAGGCATACATAAAGCTTATGAAAACTCTATGGGTTGTTTATTTGTGTTGTTTTCAAGAGAAACTAAAACATTCATTTGTATACAGGTATCGAACTGGTTTGCCAATGCAAGACGTCGCCTGAAGAATACTGTCAGGCAACCAGATCTTAGCTGGGCTTTACGAATAAAACTGTACAACAAATATGTTCAAGGAAATGCTGAACGACTCAGCGTGAGCAGCGATGACTCATGCTCTGAAGGTTTGTTGACGTTCTTTTGATCAATTTTAAACCGATTGAAAAAGGTTTAGAAAGTTATTGGATCCCCTAAGTTAGCTCTGATTTCTCACAAACTGCCCTCAGTGGATCCGCCTTTACTTTTTGTGAATTAGGTGCCATTTTTGGCTCCCGACTACTCTGCAGCCTTGCAAAGTGGGATTGTGTAGGTTAATCGGGGTGACAGTCTGCTCGCATGTTATGTGCCTGTTTCATATGGCATCATTATTAGAAAGTTAATTGTCCGTTCATTAGATTCTACAAGCCTGTTGCTTTAATCTGCATTAAAGGAAAAAAATTGATTGCATTTGTTGGTTTAAGGAAATGAAAAATCTCTTGACTTTCATTGATGGAGGGGCTATCGCAATATCATATCGTTAACAAGAGAATCTGATTAACGAGAGAATCCGATTATATTCAGTGGGGCTTATTATATGGTAAACTGACTATTACTGTATTTATTTTATGTATTTTACCAGCAAACATTTTCCTTAAAAGGTGCACTGAAATTCTCTTTCTTATCCAAATGAAAAAAGGTAGGATTTTTAAAAATAGCACCCTATAGTTTTTAATAGAACATTTGTATTAATTATGTCTGTGGGTGCTTTTTTCACTCAGTTGTGACATGGAGATACACTGACAGGAACAAAGGCTGCAGAACATTGTCAGACATGTGTAGGTGAATTTTTAGAAGAATATGTTTCAATTTGTAATCAGTTTCCATTCTCTTTGTTCCAATTTCAGTTTGTACTCACATTTCTTTGGTTTGTACTTCCCTTTAAAAGATTGGTTGCAGGACAATGAAAAGAGTACAGCTTAAGCAAATACACTTAAATATGACATAGTACTCAGAAGAAGCAAATTTCAAGTTATGATAGCAAGAACTCAGCTTATTCACCCAGATTTTAAAGTGTTTTTCATTGACTTAGGGCACTTCTCAGTTTTTTTCTACCTGTCTTGTGTTGCTCATGAACAAATCAGACCCAGACACTGTTTTCTACAGTTAATTAACTTGGAATAGCTGGAACATCTGAGAACGCTGGGAACTACTGTGAGCAATGTGTGAACAGAAGAAAATGAAAATAATTTTCTAATGCTGAAGTCTAAAAGTCTTTTGTCTAGTTTTAGTTACAGCAATTTAAAACATGTAGAGAAAGCCTCTTGTTAAATATTAGGTATTTGATGCATTACTGTGTCTTTCCTCCTTTGTTTTCAGATGGAGAAAATCCTCCAAGAAACCATATGAATGAAGGGGGATATAACAAACCAGTTCATCACACTGTGATTAAAACTGAAAATTCAGTAATAAAAACAGGAGTGAGACCAGAAACAAGTGCCAGTGAGGATTACGTGTCACCCCCCAAATACAAAAGCAGCTTATTGAATCGTTACCTAAATGACTCATTGAGACATGTCATGGCTACTAATGCGGCTATGATGGAAAAAACAAGGCAAAGGAATCACTCTGGTTCATTTAGTTCCAATGAATTTGAGGAGGAATTGGTGTCTCCGTCATCATCAGAGACAGAAGGCAATTTTGTCTACCGGACAGGTAAGGGATTCTTTCTGCATCATTTCTATCTAACACAGCTGGCTTTGGTGGATGGTGTCACCTGGAATGAGTGTCACCTGATGGTGCCTTTTATGAGACTGGGTAACTCCTGTCCATCCTCTCAGATGAGGGTGGATGACTCCTGTCCGTCCTCTCATATGAGAGCGGGTCGCTCCTGTCCATCCCTTCATTCACTGGAGAAGTTCTATCAACAGTATTGAATTTAAATGCTGTTATTGACAACTAATGAAGCTGCTTTGCTTTTTGAACGGAGCTATGGGTCTGATTCTTGAAATGCCACTTATAGGCCAGTTTTGTCAGCACTAAGACAAGCCTAAAGAAGGATAACATTCTTGGGCATTCTGTTGCAATAAGGGAGGACTAAAGGGCTGAAGTATTCCATGGCTCCATCTAGAAGAAAGAGGAGGGCTTTGAAATTTCAAGGTGGCTGTTTGTGGCACTTACCTGAGCTATATGCCCCCCAATGGAGTGCACATGAACATCTTCCCCTGTTGTACAGCATTTGTTCTGTCTTCATAGAGCCTTCTCCGGTGCGTGGCCCTTTGGTGCTCATGCATCTCTTAGGAATAAGTGGATTAGTTTAGAGCAATTTCTGCATCACTCTCCAGGCGCAGCGCACTGAACTAAGGGGCCACAGACTCGGCCATTAAATATCTTGGCTTAATGTTTGGTTTTTTTTGAAGGATTACATATAGTGTATTATTTTAATGTTATCAATAAAAATACAAAAGCATGATTTATATCATCCGCTGTGTTACCAGCCAGAAGGTGGCACGTGGGACTGCCTGGTTCGTGCCAGTAAATTGTTGTAAATCAGGGCAAGATCAGAACCTGCTCAGGTCCCTGTGGGGCAGGGATTGCTGGAAGGCTCCTCTGGTGAAGCTTGTTCTGTATTTCTTTGGGGATGTAAGGCAAAGGTCGTTGCTGTGCCCTCATCTTCGAAAAAAATGAAGTCTTGCATCCCAATCTCTGGAGGTCTCCCCCAGCGTCTCAGGTTTTCCACCCATCGCAGTGGCACTTCATGTTGTCCCAGTGCCTTTCTCATGGGTTATTCTGCCAGGGTCCGCCCTGCGGGCAGCATTGCTTTTTGGGATGGATGAAAATTGATGAAAAGTACTGGAGGACTTTGCACTAAAAGTAATACAGATTTAGATGTTGTACTTGGTTCCCCTTGGCTTTCCCGGCAGGCAGGTTTGGGTGCCCCTCGTCTTTGCATCCTCTCACGTTTGCAGCCTTCGCTCTTGCTTTCCTGGCCCGTTTCGTGTGATGGGGCCACAAGGGTTTCAGGAGGCTGTATGTTCTAGTGGGGGTAGGAGGACCTTGGTGCATGCAGGTTGTCAGGGGATGACCAAGGTGGGAGTGGGGACCCCGTAGATAAATGGGATCTCATGGGGAGCAAGAATAGCGCGTGCACAATGAGTAAGTTTCAAAATTAACTCTCTCTGTTCATTTAGCTGCCTTTTTCTTCAACATACCAAATGCATTTGGTCCGCATTATGGGCGTATCGTCTGCCAAGTTTTATTTTTAAGTGAAAAGTTACTCAAGAACAGATGCATCAGCTCAGATATGTAAACTTCTGCTTTTCTGTACTTTTATACCATAACTTAAAAATGGACACAATGACTTTTTAAAAATTGTAATAAATTTGCTACTGGATTAAGCTCTTCTTGCCAGATTTAAAGTTGCACTGAAAAATATGGTCTTTAATGAGAAGGCTGAGACAGGCATGCTGTAACTGTGTGAGTTCACAAGCTGGGCTGGAATGACTAAAACCCAGTATATTTGTCCTTAAAGTTCATAATTGACATTCCTGGAACTCGTCTTGACATCGTAGTTAAGTCAGTTCTTAAGTATCTTTGTTAACATTTTGAAGTGCTATGGCCTTTGCTGAGACCAGCAGCTCTCAGGGTATAGTTTTATTCTCTTTACGTTTCCAAAGCAGACAAGCAGTAGCCTGCTGATAGAAAGAAAAACATCATCTCCACACAACATATTATTTGGCATATCCTTCTTATATATGCATGCAGGTTCAGGAAAAAACAGGTAAAAATAGACTTTTTTCAGCTACAATATTACAGTCCCATTAATGATTTTCTGATGATGTTATAACATGCAGAAATTGAGCCCTTCATTAACAAAGCAGATATTTTTAAGTTATCATCCATTCATGAAATCTATTTACAAATACATGAAATTATCCAAATTATTTTTAGATAGGAAGAGATAAATAAGAATGTTTATTTTTTTATGTCTTTTCTCTGTAATTTAAATACCTGCGATGTCAGTTCTCAGTGCAGTCATGTAGCAAACCTGTATCTCTGTTCTCAAAAATAGCTGCAATCCATTTTGGTTAAGCAAAATACCAGGGTATGTCTGACTGCACCACTCATACCTTCCTGAAAGCAGCAAGTGTATTTTTAAGTGAGATATCACCACTTACAGAGTGCCCTGCTGCAATTTTTTTGTTATGTGAAACAGCTAATTTTTAACACAAAAGGGTTGAAGCAGAATTGTGAAGTCCCTACTAGATGTTTTAGTTCTTATGTAGACATTTTGAGTAGTATTTCAAAAAGCACAGAGTGAGAAACTGGTGGACATTTTAGTTTTGAGAAACATTTGGCAAGGTTGCTGTGCTCCTAAGAGCAGGCAGTCGTTGGTGTTGAAGCAAAATTCTTTATGGTGCTTCCCTGGAAAAGCAACTTTTTGTGAGTAGAAAGCTTACTCACTGCATCTGGTTCGTGTTCTGGGCCAGTTCCTGATTTCAGGTACATCCGTGTGTCACAAGCAACTCCTCTTGCAGGGTGCCCAGGTCACTGTGGCCACGTGCGTCTCAACAGCCTGTGCCGAATTAACGGGGCAGGAACGCAGCGCCCAGTGACAAAAACAAGAAATTGCAGTTTAAAGTTTATAAGGAAAACGGGTTGTACAGTTTCCCATTTCGGTCATTAACATGCTTATAAACACGGGACCATATGCTGCTCTAGCTTCAGGCAACTGGGAAATCCCGTGTAAAGATCGAGGACAGGCTGTACAACCGACTGGCGGCTGTGCTTTGTCCCCCTGCACGAGTACTGCGAGCTCCTGGGGAGCAGCTTTAGTGCTGGGGTGGCAGCAGCAGACCCCGGTCCCGGGTCCCTCGTGGGTACGGTGCCCGCGCTGCTCCGTCCTGCTCCGGGAGCCGGGGAGCTGCTGCGTGAGGCAGGACAGACGGACGGACGGCACGGGAAGGACGGAGCAGCCGGGAGAGCGTGCAACCCTACTCGGGTACGTCCCATGTGTGAGCGTTTCTGTCCTAAGACGATATGCTTATGTATATAACGGAACATAGGCGAATGTGTTCACTTAAGGCTGAAAATTTCAGTTCGGATGAATCCTAGTGCAGGTATAATACATAAATATATATAATTGGTCAAATATGTGTCTTAACCTTGGTCAAATATGTGTCTTAACCTGACCACGGAAAGGCTTGGTTCAGTGTTTTTGTTTAGTTAAAAGTCCATGTTGGAGAACAAGTTTTCATTAACTCCTTGGCATGCTGTCATTCACAGCAGGTTCTCTGTGTGACAGCAATAACTAAAACCAGACTTGCCTATCTGTATTTGTTGTACAAACACACGCAGAAACAACAGTCCGACTGCAATGAGCACTCCAGAAATCTACAAGGAAAAGATCCAATAACGTTTACAGTGAAGCTGGAAGTAAATCTAAAGCGGCAACGTCAGTCTTTGGTTTACGGATCACTAAAAAGCTGACTTTTTCTGTAATCACGCTGCAGTGCTCTGTGAGTACCCCATCGTCGATCACCTGCGGGAACAAAATGTTCTGCGTCGTTATAGCGCAAGGAAATGAAAAATCCCAACTTTCTGGGATATCGCTGTCTGGTGAGCCGCATTTGGTGAGCGAAAGCAAAAGTTAAAATGAGAGAAAGAGGGATGAAATGGCAGAACAGGGAGTTTTCTAACTCCTCTGTAGGCAGATTTTCATTGATTTCACTTTATATGTTACTTAGCACAGTAGAAAAGCCAGAACAAATAAAAATAGTGAGGAAACTAAAGACTTGCAGGCCTGGAAAGGAGGGTGGCTTTTAAAGAAACCCTCCTGAATGACTGGCTGATTTTTGAAGATGTTTGATCTCTATTTTTAGACATTTATACTCAGGAGTGTGCTCTGTTTCTGATGTTTTCATTACTACTGCCTTTTTCTTTCCTCTCGCCTTCCTTTCTTTCTTTCATTTGGATCCTGCAAAGTTTGTGATTTATAAAGCACGATCCTGGGTCGTTTATTGCAGTACGCTGAGCACCTCTGATGAGACCCTCAGCACGCCGCGGGATCAGGCCCACATTCATATAGAGCACTTAAATGTAAGGGTATAGCCATGCCCAGAAGTGCTATAGTGAGACACACGCGAGCTGCAGAACGGTGCTGTGATTTTGTGTGGTCCTTGCCAACTTTTCCTCACAATTCAACATTTTTAGAAATTAACATGTAATTTAAAAATGAGCTATAAAATTTAAAAGCATAATATGAACACAATGGAACCTGTTTTCAGAAACAGCTCGAGGGACCCGCAAAAACCGCTAGTACCAGCGACTTTTGCAAGTTTGATCTAAACGGTGCTGGAGACCTTGGGGATACTTTAAAATAAATGGTAACCTGGGAGAGCTGAAGGAGGTCCTTGTTGCAGATTCTAATGTCATCCAGAAGTGAAATGGAAAAGGGGGAATGTCAAGTACAGTATTAAATGCACACAGCAGCATAACTGCAATTGAAGGTTACACAGTTAAGATCATATTTCTGCAGGAATTTTATTATTACATGACCTGATTCGACAACACTGAAATAGCATGGAATTGAGAATTGAGGAGAGGATTGCGTTTAATTTGCTGTTCTGTTTTTTTTTTCTAAAGAAAGATTAAAAGGAAACGGCTTTACTGCAGGGACAGCGTCAGGTTTAATATACCAGATGTGATAGCCCAAACTTGAGAATTTTAAAGATCCTGCCCGCTCCCTGCTACTTAAGTTGGTTATTCACTTTTTGCATTTCTTTGCATTTAAACAGCAAAAATCAAATAAGCTGGTTTTTAATTCCCTTTAGTTTCTCAGTATTTGATCTGTGCAGAGAACGGGTCAGGATTATTTCCACGTGAAAACAGTGCTTCATCAAAACTGATTCCTTTTTTTGTGGAAAGGGAGCAGTCTCAACCTCTCTGAGGTGGGGGAACGGAGGAGGAGAGCGCTGGGTGGGCTGGGAGCATCGACGGGGCTGGGGGCAGAGCACCCTCTCAAAATCCTGGGCACCCAGGGGCTGGCAGTGGACAGGGGAGAGCTTTGCCTGGAGCCAGCCCCACCGGGAGGGAAGCGGCGTTCCTGGCAGTTTTAGCCTTTCTGAGCCATTTCTCTCCGCTCCCTGCTTTTAATGGTCAGTTTTGTGGGAAAAGAGAGTGCTTGTTTTCTCACAGGTGCTGGGTGCAAACACTGTGCATCCTTGTTTTATCTGTTTGTTTTCAGATGCAAATGGATGTGAATGTTTCGGGCGCTTTTTTTTTTGCCTTTTTTTTTAAACCAAAATAGTAAAGATTCTGGAGATTGGGCTATGTGCGAGTCAGATGTACTTGTTCATGGGTATAGCAGCATGTTCGTGGGTATAATTGCCACGGAGACCCCACGGAGCAGAGGAGGCGCGTGTGCACCTCTGCTGGTTTTGCTTCTGTTGATGTCATGGCAAATTTTCCACGTACTTCAGTAAAAACTAGCTTGAGCCAGTTGCTTGGCTGCAGAGGGTTTTATTCAAGTCAGCTTGCTTCAGGGCAGCACGTCTCGGGACTCCTGACAGCTTTATCATCGCAGAGAATGAGATGTTCTTGCATGAATGATTTGAAATGGAAAAGATGACAACATCTGACCAAAAAAATCGGAGAGACCAAAAAAAAATCAGGGGATCAGCCATGTTTCCATGGCCACAGGTTGCTGCTGCCCGTGCCGGTACAGCAGCCCGCCTCTGTTTCTCCGAGACCATTAAAATTTCCCCAATGCAAATATTTGCAGCAGCAGCCAAAAAAGCAGCAGACCCCTGCGCTTGCCCAAGACCTTTCTCAGACACAGCAGGAAAAATGTATGGTGCTGTCACTGATTGCTAACAACTATATATTTTAATACTCCTCTTCAGAGTTAGCCAATGCTCCAGGCCTCAGCAAGGGCTGTTCCCTGGCAAGCCTCGGGCCTCATTCATTTAGCGAAGGTGTGTGTTCAAAGAGAAAGAAATATTTATCCCCATTTTTCCCATTGTTCAAAATGTCTTCAGAATTATGCTTGGTCTTAAAAACCTGGGGCCAGCCCAAATGCGAATGTTTCAGGAAATTATGTGGATGGAAAAGCACATGGTCATAAATCAGACTGTTTTCCAGCTTTAGCTGTAGACTGCATGGCTAGTAATGAATATAATAGGGAAATTAGTAAGAAAATTAGCAGTTAATTTAAGGAGTATTTAAAGAGTGTGTGAAACTACAGCTTGGGAAAACTGATTTAGTGGAATGGATGTGATTCCTTCTCCCCTGCCACTGCCTGAGCAGGATTTTCCCCGCTAGCCAAATTTCTGTGCAGATCTCTTACTGCAGAAATGCTGGGCTTCCATGCTGCCTTGCAGCGCATCAGCTGGCCTGGCTTTTGCACCGATTCAGGGCATCCTCAGCCTTGCAAACACCATCATCCGGCTGCAGCCACTGCCGCCGTGAGCGGTCGTGTACCTTGCAAAGGGGAGCACGACTCAAACGAGAGAGACAGAGCGGGGTTCAGGGGGAGATAACGAGATGAGATAAAGGGGGAATGCACCAGCTGGAGTGGAGCAGCAGGAAGCCCTGGGCGCTGCAGCCAAGGACGGAGCGGTGCAGCATCGGTCAGGGGATGTAGGCCAATGAACATGAAAAATATGGCACGATTTTAAACAGAAAAGAGAAGAAGAGCGCTTGCAAAGACAGAAACACAGAGACGTGTGCTGTCACCCCATCAGGAGTGGCTTTGAAATCACGCACTTAACTTTATATATCAGTGTTTGGAAAGTGCTTTTGAGTGCAAAGCCATGGCTGGAGGCAGATCACCCCAGTGCTGGGCTGCGAGCAAGGCTTGCTCAGGCTCTGACGCCAAAATGTGCCTGTTCTGCTCCTCAAGGCTCACGTGGGTCTCCAGCTGGCTCTGCCCCTGCACCGAGACATCTGCCCGTAGCACCTGCATGGAGAAGAAAGAGAAATTACGGGGACAAAAACCTTCCTTTTTGCCCAGTGAATTACTTTTACATATGAAAAGTAATCTATCATCTCCTTCATGAGTAACCGCTGTCTTCAGTGGCACTTATTAGCACAGTAATCTCTGTGCAGTGCAGCAGTGTGCCCAGGAGGGGACGGGGCGCAGGTGGGACAGGGTGGTGGCAGGAAGGGGGACGAGGGCTGGGCTTTTCATATTCTGGGGCAGTAAATTTAAAGGAATGGCGAGCCCATAAAAGTTTCACTTCTTTCTGGAAAAACATCTGAATTGAAACTTCATACCTGGCGTGGGGTTCCTGCGTGTCCCAGCCTCCTTCCGCTGCTGGGGAGAAATAACGCGACTTTGGGTAACATCCTTGTAGCGTGGACCGTCCCCCGCGCAGTGTTACAGTGCTGCTGTTCATGTTGCTGTAGTTAAGGCTGTATCTGTGTTTCCATTAGAACCCTTTTAATCTGCAAATTTATGACCCAGCTGTAAAAATTCAGTCCAGACTGAAACTTGGCATGGGCAGCGTTCGTTCTCCCATCTGTGGAAGGGATTTAAGCAGGTACATCCCAGTAATAACCCTCTGAGTTAGGCTTGTAAATTTGGAGCATGATGACTGCTGAATAAAACTGAGAGCTTCTCAGTAGTCCTGGAGTTTCAAATATTTTACACCCGTGGTGAGACTAGTGGAAAGCAGTTTGTTTGCATTCAGTCATATAGCTGTAAATAAAGAAAATGTTTTGGGTTTTTCTGTGTTTGCTTACATGCACAAGCATATGCCTTTTCCTTACCATGGCAGTATTTTGATGTGGGTGGCAAACACACGAATCTCTGCAGGGTCTTACTCCAAAGCAGGGTTTGATCACTCCCAGGTGTAGCATAAGAAATTGTATTCACGCTGGTGCAAACAGTAGAATTTATCTATTGATTGTAATAGAAAAAAATTGGGAAATAAAAAGACCAGATTGTTTTCTTTTGAGTGGGATTTTTGATTGGATTCTTCTTAAAATATCTTCAAAACTGATTCAGCATTGAACTGCGAAATTAGCTTTATTCACCGTTACTTCCTCCCATTTTAATTTTCTAAAAAGCTACACACCGACCGTCCCTTACCAGATAGACTAGTGATCTTATCTGATCCAGCAAATCCTATTTCCCTTTGCAGGTTTGTGGTTTTTGAAAGTCATTCTGTAACTTAAAAAAACTCCTTTATGTGTTTAACTGAAATTTTTTAGGTCATTTGTCCATAATGTGAATACCAGAAACATAATGATGAAAGCAGTTTAGCGAGACCAGACTTCTGATCTTCCATGTGTATTCACAGAGAAGCTTTTGGGAGGGTTTTGGCACAATTTGAGAAGTGGATTGAAGGGATCTCTACGTGGGCTAATGTTGAGCTGCGGATGACTTTATACCCGTCCACTCGGAAAACTTCTTGACTGTATTCGGAAAATGCAGGGAACCTATGGGTATTGTTTGTGAATGAGAGTTTTGCCATCCTGATGGAGGAAGGGGAGCGCTCATAAAAACACCGGATCCAGAAAAACGTCCCTCATCTTCATCTGTAGAGTTAAATTTATAATTATCCAAAACCAGAAAAGCAGAGTTGGATTCAGTTTTATTTAATCCACTTCACCACAAACTTAAAAATTTGGGTATGAGATACAAGGGGTAGACGTGGAAATTATCAGTGATCACTAAAGACCATTTGAGGTCTTTTATGCCGTATGGCATTAAATTGGCATCAGATAGCCACTTCAGATCTATTAAAGGAGAAATATGTCCTAACAGTCAAAGCACGCAGAAGGCTTGTATAATATAAGTGAGTTTTATGTGAGCTACAAAAAAAAAGGAGCAGGAGTTTAAAGCAGGAAAGTAAGTTGGAGAAGTAAACTGCATTGTAGAAAATCTGGAAAAAGTAAAAACAATTCAAACAGAAAGAGATCAGATAAACAGCTAGAGCTGGAACAGCTGAAAAGAAACACACAAAAATAGGTAAAGCAAAATTCCAATGAGCCATGAAATGTGTTTTCCTTAATTTTTCACAGTGGCCTTGAAACCTGATGTTGGAGACTCTATCTCAGTTCTTTCACTGATGGCCAGAAGTTGAGGTTAGGATGACCAGATCGTTTGGTATGGCACTGACATTTCAAGTTAACAGGGATTGCCAAGACTCTCAGTTATGACACTAAAATATACCGCTATTTCTAGGGCCAATTTTCAGTCCCTCCCTCATGCCTCCACATTGATTTAGGCAACAGATGCGTGAAAAGCAAAGCAACATTCAAAATAATCCCTTAGCTGAAGCTGGGGGAAGGCTGGCTAGTGGTCTGTAGCCAAAATTCCTTAAATGTTACAATGTTTTACATTTCTAAATGTAAAAACTTTCTTTCCAATGTGAGGTACCAGCCAAATGTCTTAGTTACGGTATCTCAGAGTAAAAACTGGCATGTGGCCTTGTGGTCATTTGTGGGTATTGACAGATTTACACCATCGAAGATCAAGTTAAATGTTGTCGGTTTCTCCATCTCCCCTTTACTTCGTCAGGCTTTTTTTTTTTTTTTTTTTTTCTCTCAGTTACTATTTGTCAACTTAAATCCAGTTTGCTGGAAAAATGAAGGCACTTCACGACCTGGCTCTTCAGGAGCGAATTGCCTCAAATTCTTTCTGCTAGCCAAGGTATTTTGTAATGCATTGCAAAACAGCAGCAGGATTGCTCTGCTTGCACTAGATGTACTTTGTGGGCTAGACACTGTGGGCAGTTTTAATGAGATCTTAGTGTGCTGGAGAATTTGTCTCGCCCGTTGACTTCACGGAGACTTTCATCCCAGGTCCCTGCTCTACTAATTGCTATTCCCACCCCAAGGAGTGGATTCTGGCTTTGCCCCGTTATGGGCTAAGCCGTGGGGAGCCTGGACCAGCGGAGCTGGTATGCAAATTCCACGGTCTGCTCCTGGCTGTTTGTGACAGCTTTGCCCAGGAGGGGTGGTGGGTTGCCCGTTCCACAGACACGCTAAAATTCATGGTCCTGCCTTTCTCCCTCTCGTGTTGTTTCGCTGGTGTTGCTGTTGGTTACTGCATTGCTAATTCATTTCCCCTGGATCCTCTTCAAATAGGGGCTTCCTCCAGAAGGCAACGGCCTCTGTTCCTTTATCAGGGAAAGCGCTGGGTGGCTGTAGCACTGTTTGCGCCAGCAGCGAAAGCAGTAAGAGCCCAGTATAACCTGTGAGACTAATGGCAGCTGGGGCAAGCTAATGGTGCTGGGCAAAGCTGGGGCCCTTCCCTCTCCGCAATATCCCTAATTATTGAATCTCAGTAGTACTGGATGTTGAGAGACACTTTTTGGGGAGAACCCAAAAAAGCTGTCCTGCTCCAGCCAGCTCCAGAGACTGTAGTGGTGTTTGTAAACCATACAGTCTTTCATACACACACACATATATTTCCTCAGTGCTCGATTACGATGATATCTGTGGAATTCAGGCCTGCTGCTTTTTGCTGTACTTGCTCCTCCAGCTGAGAGCAGTGCAGTAGTTCACCGTGGCAGTGAACTTTGCAAAGACAGAGGAAAAGAGGCTCCTGACTGTGTATTCCACAGATGATGAGATCTCTCCCTTTCAAATCCTGTACCGCACTGAGGTGCTTACTCCAGCTTGCCCCGCAAAGCCCAAAATCCATATTCATGAAGGTCAGCAGAGAAGACGGAGCTGACCTGCAGGTATTAATCCCTGTGATCCTTTGTTTTATGGAAAGGCTTTTTTTTTGCTGGCTAAACCGAAGTAAAGAAATGCTTGTTTAAACATTCTAAATTAATAAAAATGGCAGGCGTCTTTGTAAGCCTGTTTAACTTTTGGTACTGTCTCGCAGTATTTCTGCTGCTGTTTGCATTCCTTGTCTAATGAGGCTGTGAGTGATAATAATTTCTCCTGGCTACAAGTGCACATAAGCATTAATTTGTGTTTGTTACATTTGCTGTGGATCTATATAGAGAAGACATCATTAATATTTCTTATTCCTCTCTACCTCATTCAAGTCCCAGGTTCATACCGCTGGTTCTCTGTCTTCTTATTTCAAAGGGGCCTAATAATTACATCTGATGTCCGTCTCAAAGTGCCTTTAGCTTCACCTGATAATCGATGGACAGGCACTCAGATGTTTTCAAACCAAGCCTTTGGAAGTGCTTTATGTTTGACAAAGCAGAAATCCAGTGTGCCAAGATCTGCTCTGGTTTTTGAGTGTTTTGGCCCCAAAGCACGCTACATGGTTTAACACACAATGTTCATGTATTTGCAAAACTTTCCAAACTTAATTTGGTGAACTCCAGCTGCTTTCAGTGGGATCTTTGCTCGCAGATCAAAGACTGTGACCCTCGGAGAATGTAAGTGCTCATATTTGGGTACTGCTCTTCCTTCATTCCTTGCACAAAATAGGAAAAATAAAGGCTGTGTTCAGCCCCATGGTACTGCTGCCCTTGCTGAGGTTTGAGGAGCTCTTGTCATCTCTCTGCGGGTGTCGTGGTTGCTCAGAGACACCCGTTCCCTGCCCAGAGCAGCAGCAACACCCACCCCGATGTGAGCCCACCAAACCCCTCTTCTACCTTATGGCCTTACCTTCTTTCTACCCCACCCCAACAGCATCCAGGCAGCAACTCCATGTTCCCCCAGGACCAAAAATCCTTTAACGGGCAGTGTGGGACATGGCTCTGCTGGGGCAAACTCTGCTTGAGTTGCTGGCCCCTGCCCACCCTTACCCATGGAGGGGCCGTGTACCACCACACACCACCTCCTGTGTACGAAAAACCATCCCGCAGCCCCGGCTGGGAATGGGAGGTCTCGGTAAAAAGCCAGGTCTGGGTGAGCTGGGCGAAGGGCAGCAGAGGAGGGTCGGAGCAAGGTGTGTCTGAAGGGGGTAGTGGGGAGAGGTGGGTTTGCACTGCCCCTCGGGCTTATCCGGTGACAGGGCTCACCTTCGTCCTTGGCGAGCTCTGCTCCGTCCGAGGATTTTGCTCCCTTGGCCCCTGTGTATCTTTACAGCTGGATTATGGGTTTAGGAAAGTCAAATGCCCTGAGACCACAGATACAGGGTAACTGTTTATAGAGGAGAGGAGGAGGGCAAAAATCAACAAATTCCTGTGATATATTGTATGTCATCTGTACGTGACACTCCAAGACCTTCAAATGCTTAAACTAAAGACCTAAATATAATTTAGTTAGTAAAAATATACCTTAGTTATAATAAAATGATAATAGTGGAACTTGGCAACAGAGCAGCTAATAAATACTACGCTTTTGAAATGTGCCTGGGATCCAAGTACATACTCTTTTACTGTGTAGTTAAAGCATGTGGCAGGACATGCTAGACCAAGATTTTCTTTTTGTCTTTCCAGTGGAAAACTAAAGTTCTTTGTTTAAGTGAAGCCCGTTGGGAATTTTTCTTAAGTAAAACAAGGAGCTAAAGAATTCCATTCCCTTTTGCCAACTTTTTTCCTCCTTCAAGCCAAATTATCGATTAATGGGGCATTAAATATCAAATACTGCCTAGTTATATTCATACCCTTTTTTATTTAAGCTCCTTCAATGCTTTCTTATTGGTGCTTCAAACACAGCTGAATTAAAAGATGAGATACTTTATTGGGAAAAGACTACCCCTTCTAAACCTTTTTTGCCTTATAAAGGTCAGTAATCTGAAAGTCACTAAATTTGCATACTTAACCCTATTTCTGGTTTTTTGAAAGAAAAAATTATCCGTACTCCTTTAAGATCTTCTTCTTCCCGAGCTTCATTCTTTGCCTTCTTCATTAGCTGTCTCCATTTCGGTACCCTATCGTTTTGCCAGCAGAGCAGCCAAGTGAATGCTTGACCATATTTTTGTCTGGCTCTAGCGGAACCGTGATCTGACAATAGAATACTTTTCTCTGGGTTTTCCTTCTTTCCCCGGGGAACCATACTTCAAGGGCAACCTGCTTGTCCAGCATATGAACATGTGGAAAATCCACTGCTATGCACTAATGATTTTCAGATGGGCAATTGTTGCTGAAAATCATCCCAAGAGCAGCAGCTTCTCCATTGTAGCACCTAACCACTTTGGGATCGCATTGCTCGTAGCTGATCTGGAATAAACCCTTTGCATTTATGTGTAAGGTGGTGACATGTGCTGCATCACACATGTAGTAGCAAAATTCAGGGGGAAAGGAGGTAAAAGTTACAGTTGTGGTTCTTTTTTGGCCATTGCAACGCGCATCAAAATCTGACACTTATTTTAGCTTGAAAACATAAATGTAGGAAAAAGTCGAGCTATGCCAAAGATCCACGACAGCAAGGCAGAAGCACCCTAAATATTGTCCACAAATTAATCGCTTTCAAACTTTTGTTTTAAATATTTACAAGGAGACTTATCACATGCTGTGAGAGAGAAGAACGGGTTTTAAATTTTGAATAATTTCTATTACCGTTCTTCTCAGAACTGCATTCTTTTTAAACAACTTTCGCTTTTAATCTGTAATTAAAGCCAAAGTTTTCTTTAAATTTTAAAAGCTTGTCCTTGGACTAAAATAACATGGAACATTTTTAAACATTGATCCAAGCTGCTGTAGATACATTTTATTTCAACCACAGAGCCTGCAGTTGGATTCCTGGCTTTGCCAGATCGGCTACGACTTGGGAGTGTGGCAGTAATGACTCTGGAGTCCTGGATGCTGCGCTACCAGCGAGGAGGGTTGTTTTTCTGGAGTTGTTCCTCCCTTTGGGCCTTATTCATGAATGACTTAATCTCTGCGTATGATCAAATGTCGTGCAAGTTACTGTGCACAGAAAAAAATCAAGGAATGCTGCTCTTCCCCGCGTTCCTTACATGGAATTGCTGCGCCTGCCCAGCAAGCAGTTGGAGAGCGGTAAGGGTGGGAAGCGAGCAGCAGCAAAAACACACATAAAAAACCACCAGAAGCAATATAAAAAGAGGGAGACGAAGAAAACAGAGAAAACTCTGAAGGACTGGATGTGCAAGTTGGATTGGGCCGTGCGTAGACAGCTCTAGCTTGCCCAGGCAGCACCAGCTGGAGGGGGGAGCCGGGCTTTTGACTGGGGGGTGTTACAGGGGCAATACATTCACCGTGAAAAACAAAAGTGTTCCCCGGTATTTTCTCTGGAGCGTTGGCCATAAAGCTGATTTCTAGTGCATGTTTCTATTAGCTAGTTTTGTCTTGGAAAGCAAGCGTTTGCTGTTTTGATGGGCAGATCTCAAGAAGTTCAGGGAATCAGTGCTTCTTAGTCTTTTTATCCTCTTGACCTAATTGCTTGTGTGGTGTTATTCTGTCCTTTCACAGGATGTTAAACCACTTCAATTGAAGCCAAGACAGAGATTTTCATTAGTTGTGATATTAATTACATGATGCATGCCATACAGGGAACTTTTCTTGTGATGTTTTGATATTTTCTTAGAGATCCAGCAGAATACGGGGGATGAAGCGGCACATGACTGTCTCCACAGTTTTACAGACCTCTTCCTAATTCTTTTAAGTTCCAGCAAAATTTTAGCTTATGTTAGGTGCTGTTCTCAGTTACAAGTGAAGAAAGGACTCATATTATCTGGGTTGTTTTTCTCATCACCAACACCCTGCGGCCTCTGCAAGAAATTCTGTCTGTCTCTCCGTGCCCTGGTGTGGGGACGGATTGCTATAGCAGGACTCCCACGCCAAACAGAGACTGGTGGCAAATGGGGAATAACTTGATTCAGGTGCTGAACTCCTCCAGCTGTCAATGGAAGCTACACTTGTTTGTCCAGGCCAGTGACTGGAATAGTCATTTACCTCTTTTTGAGACACTTTCCATCCCTTCAGTACCGACAATGGACTTAAAAGATGTACCTTGCCTTTCAGGCAGGTTATGGCTGGAGTAGCATTTTAGCTCTAGGAGGCAAAGGAGAGAACAAAGGATGGGGATAAGGGGAAAAGGAAAACTCACAGCCAGGAAATAAATAAATAAATGCAGGTGGAAAAATAAAGGACAGAACCTTTAAAGACTGTAGAGAGAGGAGAGTGCTGAGAGAGGGCGAGGAAAGGGGAATGCAGAATTGAGGACAAGAACAAAAAAGAAGAGGAAAGGGGAGAACGATGGAGGGGAAGGAAGAGGAAAGAAGGATCAAAGGGATGAAGGTAAGAAGAGAAAATACTGGGGAAGCAGATACGATGGAAATACTGGTAGGAATCTGGAGTGTAACTGGAAGGGGCTCTAGAATAAATTAGGGAAGCATAGGAGATGTTAGCATTTTTGACAATTCAAAATGAGAAGTTTGACATTGCTCCCTTTCAAAGTGTTTGACAAACAAGAATAGATAAACGTTCAAGATATATATTTTACCACTCTTCTTGGAAGGCACCTTTGAGTCTAATTACTATATCTTGGCTTTTTTTTTCCATGTTACATAGGCTAAGAGCAAATAAACTTCCAGAAAAGGGTATGACCTTGCTTAGAATACAAAGCAAATTAGTGCAAACTGTTGCTCACAACTCAGGGAAAAAACAGAACTTAGTCTGAGACTGGGGCACACTCTAGTCCTGGTGGCAGTGGTGGTGGGGTGTTTGTGTGTCTGTTTTGTGTGTGTGTGGGTGGTTATTAATTTCTGAGTTTCTTGGTGCATCCACAATCCCTGACTAAGCTGGACACAAAAGTATAGAAGAGGTTTCATACTTTGACTTAATCATACCCAACCCAGAGTTCGGCGAATCCCACCAAGACCTATTTTGAAAACTGTACCTAGTTTTCAGGCTGCTGTAAGACGGTTTGGTCAAATGTGGAGGCTTCTGTGACCCAGTGCTCCTGAAAGTTTGAACTTCTCCCAGGTCTGCCCCGTTCTGTACATTTTGCAGATCAGAGCTCCCATTTGAAAGTTCTTCAAGTCATCATCTGTAAGTTGCAGGCAGAAAATCTTCTTAAGCTATTGCATAGTTGGCTGAGGACAATGTCTTTGTGCTCCTCTGAGGTGATCATCAGTCAGTAGCATAGAAAGGACATCACCTGGGATGGACCAATAGTCTGATCCTCAATGGCAAATCATGCATTCCTATATAGTTCATGATATATATGAACCTAAAATATGTCATGCCAGATCAGATTATACGTATAATTTTCAAGTTCAACAAAAGGTTTTGTTTCTTTTTCCCCCATCATTTTTTAAAGAAACAGAGTTTATCTGAATTAAAAACATGATTGGTGATGACGAGTGGGTGGTTCTGTTTACCCTGCCACATTATATAGTACCACTTTTACTCCTTGTTTGGATAGCAGTCACAAGACCCAGATATCAAGCTGTGAAAGTATTTTTCTTGCAGCAGCCTTTCTTTTTTTGGCAGGCAGTGGCTTTGGAGATGCCTCGCATTTTGTCATGTGATTGGACTGCTGATGAGGTTTCTGTGCTGCCTCATTTTCTTGGATTCCATCTGAATTAACTCTTCTTTGGGTCACTATTGTTAGCACACTTCTGAATGAGCGGGGTTTTGCATCATGGTGTAATGAGCTCCTAATACTTAGTCTCTGTAAGAAAACAGACCGTAAAGAAGGAATTTGCTGCATTTGTTCCACGTGACAGAAATCTGTTTTCTGTACCTCCAGCTGTCCACATCGAAAACACATTCCTTCTTCACAGTAATATTCCTTCCTGAAACAAGGGAAAATGAGGGGAAATGGCTAGTATATAATCGTTCCATCTAAAAACATTCAGTTTAGTCTTGTAAACACATAAACTAGTTCTTTGTAAACAAATATCTTAATTTTCTTTAAACTGAATATTTAGATGTCAAAGATAGAGAAGCTGGATATGTCAAACACATATGGTTCCTATTGCATCAGCGGCTTTCTTAATTTTGGTATTCTAATTGAAAAGACATTTTTGAAATCATGCTAACTTTACAGAAACTAATCTGTCTGACCCTCTGCCTGGTCTAGGTTTGATTCTTCCATCTATCACCATACTCAGGAAACATTACTTAAAGGGGGCCTACAGGAAAGAAGGGGAGGGACTCTTTATCAGGAAACGTAGTGATAGGACAAGAGGTAACAGTTTTAAACAGAAAGAGGGTAGATTTAGATTAGATATTAGGAAGAAATTCTTTACTGTGAGGGTGGCGAGGCACTGGCACAGGTTGCCCAAAGAACTTGTGGATGCCCCATCCCTGGAAGTGTTCAAGGCCAGGCTGGATGGGGCTTTGGGCAACCTGGTCTAGTGGGAGGTGTCCCTGCCCACAGCAGGGGATTGGAACTGGATGATTTTTAAGGTCCTTTCCAACCTAAACTGTTCTATGATTCTATGAACATCTTCCACTTCAAATGTACAGCAGTAGTTATATCCCTCATGGACTTTGAATTGCCCTGGATACTTCCCAGTGCTTGACGTGGAAGCACTTTTTGGGGTAGTTGATGTTGGGGAGCTGACAGGGGCTTCAAGGGACAGCCTTAGGAACTGGGAAGGCATGGGAGTAGGGACTATAATTTATTCATAAGTTTTTACCTTATTCCTGAATAATTTATAATACAAAATGCCTTAGACTAAGTAATATCTTTAACTGGACAAAATTTCTATCCACATCAGAGAAATACCGCAGGTCTGCTTTAAAATATAAGCTATTTTTGTAAGTGTTGTGAAACAACTACCCGCCTTGGATAAGGCAAAATTTCAGTTTGGCATCCAATATGTATTCATTTTTCATTCTACAAGTAATAGGCAGAAAACTATTAAGTTTACGTCTGAAATAGGTACATTTGAAATAGAAAACACGTTTGTATTTCAGGCGCTGCCGTTAGGTTTTCTGCCAGCGTGGGCTTTAGCTGCAGGTGCATGCTCTGCAGCGAGCTGAGCAGTAGACGCCTGCTGGCAGGTTGCGATGGGGTGGGATGTCTTGTGCAGCTGAGGTAGAGCCCCCTCTCCAGCAGCACAGGTGCTGGGCTCTGACCTGCTGCAGCGAGTGCACCAGATGTGCCACTGGCTTTGGTCTTAATTATGTATAAATCCACCTTGTCCAAGCATACAGAATATTTAACAATAAATTGCCTTTTTTAATACACTAACGTGTACAATATAAAGTCCACAAAGGTCACACAGGTCAATTTATTTATTAAATGGAAATACTTGGGTCCAAAAAACATTATGAATCATTTTGGTGTTTTAACTTCAGGATGCAGAGTAAATTATTCCAAAAATAATGGTAGCCAAATGTCATTCCCTCCAAGCGTTTGTGTAATATCTATTTATCTGTGGGCAGATGACTGCTATGTATAATCAGAGGCAGACTTTTGTCAAATTGAGACTAAGTAAACACAGCTGAACACAAGCAAGTTGGACTACAACTTTTTTGAGTTTTGCCAGCACTGTTATGACCTTGAAAATCAGCGTTTCTTCAGAGCAATCTGCTTTCAATATGGGAGAACTTTTAGTGTTTCAAATTAACAAGTGTTGATTAGAATTTTTTTCTGTTTTCTTTTTTCTTTTTTTGTTTTCCAAATAAATGAAAAGTGTGCATTTGCCCAAAGGACAGCATCCTTTCTGCTGCTTAGAAAGTAGGAATGTTTTGTAAAGGAACATTTCTTGCACGTATCAATAAGAACAAGAACAACAGTTAGAGCTGTAAACTCATCTGAGGTTTCATTATTTAATCAGACAAAATTTTCTACTCTTTCCTTGCAATATAAATGCTTTTTTTTTAAATGTGCCGTGCAAGTAAACGTAGCATTTAGGCAGATTTTAAACCACTATGTATATAGACACTGTTTTCATTGTCCTTGGAAAAGTAGTACTTTCATTTATACATATTGCCCATTTTTCTACAACTTTGTGTCCTGCTAAACATTTTCTACAGGTCCTATTTTTCTCTGTGACACAAAAAGAAACAAGTCTGATTTTATTGACAAACAGGAGTACAATTTAAACCTTAGTTTTGCTATGCAAATTTTCTTCTTTTACATTACCAATCATTTAAGCAGAAAGCATTTTGCTCTCTTGATTTTAAAGGCCACAGCATTTGGTCGAGGAGGCTTTGGACAGAAGTCAGATAGGAGTCTTGCTCAAAAATCTGTCTTTCAGTAATTACAGCAAATGAATCTCATCCATTGCCAATATCTCTGTTTCAAGGCACTTCTTTTGAAGGGATATTTTTTCATTTTAAATGCTGTATACAAACCAGCTTACACACCAGATTCAGGGGTAGGACACATGTGCACAGCATTGTGGCCAGGGGAAACTTTCCCAAAGTCCTTGTGCCCTGTATCCACAAGTCATACTTCCAAATCTGCTTTTTTGGGGGTAGAAATTACCCTTTTCAAATTTCTAACAAATTCTTACAGCAATAATAGTTTAATGCCAGCAGCCAAGCATACACAGCACCTTGTACTTGATGGGTTGCTACGGTATGGCTTTGACTTTGCAAGTCAAGTGCCATTCCAGCAGGTAGTCTTGGGTGTTTCTTGAAAGAACCGCAGCAGAAGTCTCTTCTTGCTTCAGTTTTCTCTTCCCCTGTCATTGTAGCAAAAATAAGATGAGGATGCAGTTGGAAATGGGGGGAGATGGGAGAGGAAGAAGATGATAGAAAAGAGGACAACATGGCTAAGCAGCTATTTTAATTGAGAATTGCAAACAGTCGATATGCCTATACATTTCTTACATTTCTTTATGTTCCTATACTTTGTTCTCTGTACCGAAATGCAGATTTCAGAAAAAAAGCAGGAGATACTGCTCCCAGGCCTTGGTGAGCAATGCTGCTTCTTAATATTAACCAAAATCATCTGGAAAAGGCCTTGATGACAGGGGGATTAGATACTTTGTTGTTTTCTCTGGGCAGCTCCTCCTTGGAGGCTAAGGGTACAGACACTCAAAGTGTCATCATCCTGGTTCTTATTCTGGGATTTCTGCTTCACCACAAAGGCTAATGAGGCTTGTAAAAATAAAACCAGAGTGGGCCAGGTGTCACCTAAGCCCATGGAGTGGGCCTCTGCGTGTTTGGAGGGTGCAAAGCAGGTACTAACTGCAAAGTTTTGGGCCATCAGGCAGGACTTGCCATGAGTTCTCACAGCGTGCGGCAGCTGGCCGTGTTCGCATTGCAAGAGGAGGAGGAGAACCTTGGTGGCAATGGGGGATATGGTTGGTCAACAGCCTTCAGGGTGCGTTGAGCTGCCCTCAAGATGCTCCTACCTGAGATGGTAGTTGCCTAGGAAGTGCTGTCAGGAGAATATTTTAAGAAGTTATACATAGCCTTGAGTTGCATTTGGGGTTGGTGGTTTATGTTACCTGGTTCTAAATTTGAGATCTGGATCTCAATTCTAAAATGGATTAGATAATGTGCAGCATTTCAGTTCACAGAGCTTAAAGCCTTTGTGTCATAGCTGCCTGGCTTGCATGGCTGCTCAGAGTCCTCCTCTCATCCTCCGTCCAAAGGCTCAAAGCCTAGAGTTGGACCGTGTTGGGGAGGATCAAAGGATCTCATTTTTTTTCACCAGTTATTCCCTAACAAGTATGAATGTTATTCATATCTGGAACCATGGCTTCCTATCTCGTTGCTTTTCTCTATAGAAGTGGAATTTTAAATGGGAGGGGAGGATGCAAGACTGTCTATACAAATACATGACTGTTGCTTATGCTGCTTGCCCTTAGGAAAGCATCTAAGCAGGTCAGGGAAGACACAGAAGCAAATTGCAGAAGTGTGAGTTGCTCTGAGATGAAGTTAATTTGGTTGCTCCTTGAGCAAAAAGTCCACAGTGATTTCCAACTGCACCCATGAGGAACTGCATTCTATGAATGCACATGTTTTCTGTATTTGTATGCATATGTATGTAGCCCCGTTGCCCCTGATTGCAAACCCTGCTGAGTGAAGGGGTTTTTTTGATTTATGGTGACGGGAGGGAAGACTGGTTATTTATACATACTGATAAAGCTTCTGAGTCATTTTTGATCTACAGATCTTTCAAATTATTCAAAATTCATATTTTTTGAAGTATGTCAGTTGATTTAACCATAAATACCATATGGCTTTACTATAAATATGTATGTGTGTTTTAAGTCTGATATAGCAAACTGCTGCAGGAGAGAATTCCCTAAAAGAAATCTGACTTCCAGGAAAACGTGTATGAGCTAATGTAAAACAAATATGTAGTAAATTTGATATTATTGCCTTCTGCACCTGTCTTACATATTTTTGAAGCACCCTACGTTTGCACCAACCTGACATTTTTAAACAAACAGTATTCACTCTATTTGGGGGAAAAATGTTATGAGGGGCTGCTTTAGATAACATTGTCTTTGATCTTGGAGGCTGATAGCCAGCAATTCAATTAGGTTTTAGAGGAGGCTATTGGCTTTAACTGTTGTTAAATCATGTCCACTATTGTGACTTGGGCTATGCTGGTCAAAGCAATCAGTGCCTTTTTGGGAGAAATATGTTTAATAGTTCTGGATAATACATTTTTCCCCTGTGGTAATAATACATTGTCCCTCGATAATTTGTCATCTTATTAGTACAAAGGCATGGATTGCTTTTTGTCACTCATGATTCAAAAGATATGTGTTACTACTGTCACAATTATGATTACTACTCTTTTGGTGTAGTTGCTATTTATGTATAGTTTCCAGTGGCCAGTGTAGCTTTTTCAGGTGAGAGCTGTTTGCAGTGATCTCAGAGCATCGGCATCTTCACTCAGAGAAACAGCCTGGGCATATTGCCCACGGTTCGGATACTCTCTATTGGAAAGCAAATTTGTTTGGCTTGAAATATTGTGGCTCGGGGTCCTCTACAGCTCAGTGATTGCATCTTTGCGAGCTGCTCTTCCTGGGATGAATGGCAGAGGGTTTGAATACGCCTCGTTGTTATGCGGCGGGTCCTAGAGTTAGAGGAGATGAACGGAACAGTGATAATCTCTGCAGCATCACGGAGTGAGTTTTACAGAGGCCCCGAAATTCATGCAATTGTGCTATACCAAGAACTGCAAACAGTATATCAAGGTCAGGATGAGCTAGTGAGCCCTGTCTCTCCGCAGCAATCTTTGCTACAATATAGGCCTGTTAATGTGGCACAGCATTGCTGTGCCACGTGGATAGACGCTGCCCCGCTACGTGGTGCACATTGGCTCAGGCATACCTCAACGTCTGAGGCCCCCAGTGCTGAGACGTCTGAATTCAGTCCCGTGTCGTTATCAGTTGACGACGCTTCCCCGCTGGTTTCTTGAAACTCGCTGTCTCCAAAAGCAGCAGTGTGTGCTGAATAACAAACCCCTTCACATTCAGGCTCTTCAGGTTTGGGAACGGAGCCAACATTCTTGAAGAATGATTTAGTGGCCAATAAACATCTGCAAAGTCTGTAAGACTGTCAGAAGTAGTAACATTGAAAGTAAAGATCATATCAGTAGCAATTCCTCTGTCCTGACAAGGCACTCACTGCAAATATTTGTTCAGTCATCCTTGCTCTCATTCCCGTTATCACAGACAGTTTCACATGTTTTGCCAAAAGAGCAATTCCATCTTCTTCCACAAAGCTGTTCACATCCAAGGCCTTTGCAATGTTAAATACCGGCCTACTACTGTTTCAGGACCTCCCACACGTGCTCCTTTGGAGCGCAGGAGCCTCATCCGTCTTATGCAAAGACTCTGCTGTGAAAGGCTCTTACAGCTTCCCGCTAGGGAGCATTTGCAGTGTTAGGGTTGTCCTGCTCCTTGAGGATTCAAGCTCGGTCTGGCTGATTTATTACAGTACACCAATCTTCACGGTAACCAGGGTAGTCTTTGAGATCTTCTAAGTATGACTCTCCTGCTGAGCCATTGAAATTGCACTGCGCTAGGATTCAAACCATTTGTAAATACAAGGTGATGTTTGGAGAAGGAGGAGGTGTTTCTGCTTCCTCAAAACCTTTTAGCAAATGGGTACACCTTCCTGAATAATTCTGGGAAGGCAATTCTCCTGCTCCAAGAGCCTTCCCCCTTTTTGCCTGGTTTGCTGCGCTCTCACCTGCCTGGTGAATAGGAAAACTGAAAACACAGCCCTTCTTGAGATACCTCCCAGTTTACTAGAATCTCTGAGGGCCTGTTCAGAAGGTGTCTGGGAATATTTAGTTTTGGGAAGAAATCCTGTAATGGAAATAATAACAGTGCAAGTTGTGGGGAGCAGGAACATGAAGACTGCAGTAGCTTCACAAGGGAAAGCAAAGGGAGCAGAACTAAAAGCTTGACTCAAAATAAATACAATCAAGCACTAAAATAATTTTTGTGCAATCGGAGGTGAGAATAATCCACAGGAGAATAATTCCCCCTGGGGCTCACTCAGCAACATTTATTTCTGCTCGTTATTCTGCATACGGTCAGGGAGGTGTGTGACAACAGCTTTCTGTATAATTTCCTGTAATTCTTCAGGATGATAAATAAAGGGGTTCCCATCACATTTCTAGCTAGGTGAGGAAAGAGATGTGAGCTGGCCCAGTTTGAAAGAAGCCTCAAAACCCAGCTCACTTCTCTACCAGCAGAACATTAACCTGAACACAGCTGAGCATCTCTGAGCACAGGATGATTAATTTTGTGATGTGCTGTTCAGTGCCATTTGGTACTCTCCATCCTGTCCTTCACAAACTTTAATAAAGTTGTTCTCATAAGATGTCTGTAGGATTTCACAAATGGGCAACTGAGGCACTGAACAATTACAATTTGAAGTCATTTTAGGTACCTAAGACCTTGTTGGATGCTTACGATTTTGTGGCTCTTTATACATTCGAAGCACAGCTCTTGTTGACCTCATTTGCACCTGCAAGTGCTCAGCACTGCTGAAGGTGGGAGCCCGGGCTCTCAAGTTGGGGTCCAGAGATGGGGAAATGTACTGTGGCATCTGTGAAAAGGTCGGTTACAACAGCTCATCCAGCCCCACAGAAACCTGTAGCACAAGCAGAGAGACTGTCCATCACTAACTTGATTTTCTTGGCATCATTAAATCCATCTGACTATTTTTTATCTTCTTGCATTCCCCTCCTACAACAGCCTCGGAGCTGCTGTGCCATGGCACTGAAGTTGCGTGTGGCAAGGTCTCACCACTGCTCTGGGTTTGGCCCCGGAGCACGTCCATCCTGTGCCTTCGGGGTGGCAGCAACCACAGAAAATGCCACATGTGACTGTACTCAGCTGCATTTAAAGTATGCTTAGTGGGAAGACAAATTACTTAGCCATTCCCAGCAGATACAGGTATATACATATGAATATATCTGTATCTCCTTATAAATAATTTTTAAAATTTCACATGTAATCCCTTGATTTGTAGGATCTGTGTGCAACAGTTGTCTGGGTTACCGTGAGGCTCTTTAGCAGCCTACAGCCGTTTTTACGGCTGTTTGGCTGTTGGAGCCCTCTATGTGCCTATGTATTTCCTTACAAGCTGCTTGAATTTTTATGCTCGTGATCGCACAGAGAACGTTAAGTTTGGAACACAACTTAGGCACCTGGGGTTTAGTATTTGCGCATAAGTATTGTGTGCATCCTAGTACTCCATGCAGTGGATGGAAGTAGCTATGTTTAAAAAGGTCGTATTTGTCAGTCTCTTCTTTATCTTACAGGCGAGTGAAAGGAACAGTGAATTTCCTCTCCCTGACAGACTTAGCCATTCTTTACTCCATGCTGCTGGCTAAACACACCCTGGCAATCAGTTCTGGCATTCACTGAGAAGTTCCTCCACTTGCCTGAAAATACAGCACCTTGTAATTTAAATTGCCTTTGTGCAGCATATGCCATGTCTGAGCCCAGTTGGCTCCCAGGGGCAGGAGAAGAGCTGGCTCCTGCCGGGAGCGGGGCCGCGGGAACGGGGGGCACGTTTCTCCGAATTCTGCAGGAGGCTTCTGAAAATATCCTGTGTGCACGCATTCATATCGTAATGTTACACCGCACATGTAGGGTCTGCTCCCAAACCCACAGCCAACTAGCATAACAAAATCAGATTTTACTGCTGTAGTGTCAGCCTAGGGTTGAAATATGGCTTTGAAACCCTCCCTTTCACCCCGCTTTTTTAATGAAAAACAATCGGGTTGGAGTGTAATAGTGCTTACCCTGGCTGCATTTGACTTTAGCTTTTTACTTTTAAAGCCTTATTTTGGGCTTTAAGAGCTCCCAATTAAACTTTTTAGATCCAGAGTGAAAGCCTGAACGTGCCTGCCTGCACAACAACGAGATTCCTGGGTGGGAAAAGGATATTTTTATATTAAAAATAAAGAAAACTAACACAGTGATATGTTTTCTCCTGTCATACTCCTTCCTCTTCTTTTCCCTAATGAATCTTCATTTGTCATTTTCTCATTTCCTTTTCTTAAACATCTCCCGTGCCCTTTCCTTTATTTCTTGGTTTTTCTTCCTCTTCTCCTTTTTCCTCTTTTCTTTATTTCACCCTCCCCCTTCCCTGCTGCCTAACTAGGTTTTTACTGTTAACCCATAAGGGTTTGCAATAGGAGGGCTAACGACTTCATCCTTCCAGTCAGCACAGCACGTGCTGTAAATCCCTTTCTAAATAACACCCAGAAAAAAGAAGCCTAGGTCAGATATTTGTTTATCCATTATGAAATGCTTGTGGGAGACCATCACCAAGGAATCTGACAACATTACACTATTAATTACATGCCAACTCAATGAGGAAAGATTTGATTTCAGTCAGCTTTGCAGCAAACTTGAAAAGAACATAATACCGTATAACCGTCAGTTCGTTAACAACTCGCCTCCAACACTACACAGCCCCGACTCCCATTATAAGCCCTGCTAAAGTCTGGCTAAGAAAACAAGTCTCAAACAGTGCCCTGCATCTCACCAAGGAGAACACACTGTCACTGGTCATGGGAAATTTAGAGCCAGCCATGACAGCCCGAACAATGAAGTGATTTAGACCAGGTTTGTATCTAGTTTGCTAACTCATAAATTCTTACATGCAGGTGCATAGCCCAAGACTGTAAGACCATTTGCACCGTGCCTACTATTATGTGGGGCTTTCAGGGCACTTATTAATGCAAATGTTAATATAGACCTGCAAACTCAATTCTCTTTTATGGTTTATAAAATACACCTATCCCAGTCTCTGTGGGCATGTACACTCATTTTATAAAAATCACATGTATTAAAATGTAACTAGATGCCTACTCCCACTTCAGCAGGCTCCAGGCTGCACAGGGAAAAAAAATCTTCAAGTTCCCAGGTACTTGGGGAAAAAAACTTGAGTGGTACCAGTTAAAGCTTATATCTGATATTTTGATGCAAGAAGCAAATTTCAAAGACAGATTTCCCTGAAAAGCTTGGTCTGAGGTGTGATGTCAAAGGGATATTGCCAACATTGGCAAGACCCAACCTATGGGTCTTAACAGAAGAGGTCAGAGCAGGACTAAAGCTGTTCCTGGTAAAAAATATGTGGGAGAACGGGGGGAAATATTCACTCTAGCTGTCACTGTGGACATAAATTATCATTATGCAATTTGTATGTTTGAAGGGACGTAACAGCTGATGACAGGTCAGTTGTTATACTTGGTGTCACTGTGAAGCCAAAGGAATGAGGTAACAGGGTTGTGGGGGTGACTTCATTACAAGCTGCTCCATAACCTCTGCCCGTAAGAAAGAGAGAGCAGTGGTAAATGAAAGCTTTGTTGAAAAAGAGTTTTCTCTAGAGCCTGGGCCTAGACCTTGTTCCTGCAAGTTTCTGACAGCTTTCCTCCTCCCATCCAACAAAAGGACATGATAATAAATCTTTGTCAGTAGCAATGCGGTACCCCCCCGAGATCGGAGCAGCTGCCGTTGGTATCACATGCACTTCCAGGTCGCAGTGCCTCACTGTGTCTTCAGCCACAGGCCATCTGAAGCTCAAACAGGGACTTTCATCCCTCCACCAAAAGCCTCTGCTGCACAAGCGCTGCCAGTCCCCACCGGGCAGTTTCACATGGACCTTTCCAGTCCAGGACGTGCTCCAGGCCAGAGTGGCTTCACGAGGGACAACGTGGAGTGGATCCTGTGTGGAGGTGGCCTGGGGTCTGCAGGAGGTCAGCCACCAGGGCGAGTTTGGGGAATGTTTCTGTAGGAGACTCTGTGGTTTGGAGTCTCTTCCAGCACAAGCTTTCCTGTCTTTGCTTCTCTGTAATTCTTCCTTAATAGGTCTGGTGTCCCTGAGGAAGCCTGGGAGGACGGTGCAAAAGGAAAAGGGTTTTAAGAGTTGCTATGCTGGATCGGATGAGTCCTGGCTGTGTCTGGAAAGCCTTTGGTAGTGTGGGTCTCTGACTGAACGGTATCTGCATTCAGAAACTCAGTTGTCTGTTCACATCAGGCTCAAAATGGGATCACTGCAAGTGTAAGCATGGGAAGGCCAACTCCTGCCTCCTCCAATTCAAGCTAGGGGAGTTTGAGGTTTGCTGTGCCTGGGTTTTTCAAAGGTGCTACAGTCTTTGTACCAAGATTAAATGACATTTCTTGTAAGAGGAAAGGGCCTGGCCTGGTGAGCTACAGTTTCCCCTGCCTTGCGCTGCTGAGCAGCCTGTGCTAAGCCACCCTCCCGCCCCAGATGTGGGTAAAAGTTAGTGATGTTGTATGATTAGTTAGCTTGGGATCCTTCGGGAGGAAAGGAGCTGTGTGAATGCACAGGGATATTAACTCCGGTTAACCCAATTTTATTCTTGGAGAACCAGAGATCTGAAAGTCTTATGTGCCCTGAAATTGTGGTTTGGAAAATACTACAGTCAAGGGGTGTGTGTGTGTGTGTGTGACCTACAGAAATACCTCATCTCACCACTGATTCACTCACACATGTAAACGTCATTTTTCATTCAGCTGCCCCGATTTATTTCCTGTTCCTCCCTCTTTTTCCTCCTCTTGCTTGTTTTGAAAATGCTGGTCAACACATGTTAAGCCAGAGTCTCCAAAACCAACAAAAGTAAGTTCAGGAGAGGCAGGGAGAGAAACAGCTGAATAACACTGCCAATTTTAAAATGAAGATAAGTTATATGGGACCTTTTACTGAACCAACAAATATTTTATAGTGTTCACCATTTGGGGCCAGCAGTTCTTTTTCCCCCCCTCCATTTTGAGCTAGAATAGAAGGTGTGTAATTCATCAGGAATCTGTACACATTTAAGTAGCTTTAAGAAATACGATGGTCATGTGGGACTGACCTACTGTGTCTTGACTTCCACGTCCATTTTTTCCCCACTACATAACGTTCTGTACCCTTTCGTCTCTGTCTCGTTCCCTCATTCACACGTTCTTTCCCCTGTTGGTTTCAAGCCATCTTTGCTTTGTCAGTGTTACCTGATAACACAAAGCAGGGTTTTAAGCCAGTTGTCGCGGTTCGACTTGAGCTGTATATAACACCGAGCGGGGGAGCAACGTGGATGCTTCTTGGTCCTACGTAAGTGGTCGGTCTTTCCTTTGCTGTTCCCGGCAGGGCCTTTAGGTAAAGTCAGTTCATCACCACACACGTGTGATATTCTTAGGTCAGAAATCTTAGATCCAAAGAATAAAACGTAACTGTAATTAACATTATTTAGCACACCCCTGAAGTCATCCAAGTATATAAAAGTTATTAGTCTGGACTCGGCAAACTGTGAGGGTCTGAATTGTCCTGATATATTTGAATGTGCCGTGTAGCCAGAGTCTTTGTATGTTGTAAACTGGAGTAGACATATGTGCTACGGCTTTCATGCTCTGGCTTTCTTCTCTAATACTGGATACAGTATGTAAAAGAACACTGTGTATGTACTTAGATATATATCTTCTTGTGAATTATTTGTACATTATTTTGAAAACAGTCAGGCGTAATGGCAATGTACTGGAGGTAAGTGATGCTGTTGTCTAGTTTAAGGATGGTTTGCCTGCAAGAACCCTGGCGTTTATTTTCTTCAGGTGGGCCTTTCTGACAGCAGAAAAACAAAGGGAAACATTTTAAATATAGGAGAATCCTGGAAAATTCTGCTCTTAAATGCTTTTGAAATGGTCAAAGTATTGCCTAGGCATGTTGTCTTTGGACTTCTGAGACTCATTTCCATCTCCGCTAAAACGGGACTGCAAGCTACCTTGCAAGAGAGCTGTCACGATCAGCCAGTGAATATTTATGAAGAAATTTTGTGGCGAAAAAAAATAATATATGCTACATATATTATTAATAATTATGTGAGTCCTGAAAAATACCATACTGTATCACAAAGCTGGTATTGTCCAGTGACTACACTCTTGGCACTGCGTGCTACAGTAAACTGTATACCGAAAACTCAAACTAATGGAAAGGTATACAGGATTCCATTGGTAAGTGATTTATAGTGACTTCCTATTATAAACAAGAGGGAACAAATATCCTGCCTTGCTGGTTTCTTTGGGCGGATGGTGAGAGCAGAATGAGACATTCCTGGCGAGGCAAAAGCTGATTCTCTGGATGCTTGCAACTGGGAGCAGAATGAAGCACCAGAAAGTGAGGTATAAATGACAATCCCTAATTTTAAATGATTGAGTTTCCATTTTCATAGTGCTTAAAACTTTCCAGTTGTACAGCAAACAGCCGCTGTTTTAAGTCATTTCCAAACTTGTAACGAAAAGATGTTTCTGATGTTTAATATTAAAGAGACTTACTGTAGGACCTCAATATATGCTGAAAGCCTATCAACATCCTTTCATAAGAAACACATTGCTTTCTGAGACAGAACAAAACACCTTCAGCAGCAGCTTCTTTTTGGGTTTCAATTAATAAATATGCTATTGAGCACAACTGTAATTTGTTTAGTAAAGTTATTTTTGCTGGCCAGTGGTATGCTGTTGATAAACTTACCTATCAAATAAGTCTTGGGAACAGTGTGAATATAATAATACATCAGCATTGGCTTTCTCTGGAGTCACTTGTCTTGATCTAAGCTTGACAAGTCTGTAGGGTTTGAAATTTGTGCCACAGGCTGCCTTGATCCAACTAATGACCACACTTTCAGGAGAGACTGGAGGTGACAGTGCTTGGAGAGGGCAGCTATGGAGCATCCTTGGTACCTTTTATAAAGTGCTGCCTCTCATGTAGTGAGAGAGGGCTCATGAGTGAAGTGGGAGGTCTGCCCATCAGCACTTGCTCTGGGGTGAGTCCTTAGCTGAGGCTGCTTAGTGAGGTTCAGTATGCTGCATCATTTTTCCATTCCTTCCGTCACCATTTCCAGAGATGTTGCCGAGTCCCAGTGCCATTTCCTCACTGCCTGACAGAAGAAATAAAGGAACATGTTGTGCGATGGTCAAGAACTCAAACACTTTCCGCATTGAGAATGCTGTTTGGTTATATTCATGAAACAGTCTCGCCAAAATGTTGCTTTTACAGTTGAAATATACTTTGCAATTGTTGCGCAGGTATGTCAAATATCAAAAGCTTTAATTATCAAAAGCTTCAATTAGTAGTTGGGGGTAGAGCAGGTAGATTGCAAAAGATGGAGAAAAAGCAAAATGTCGAGCAAGATTCACCTTTTATATTTTAAACTTCATAAAATTCTGTCATCTACATTCCCTCTCTTGTCAGTGAAGAGACAGACATGGCCAGATTGTGATTTTTAACTGCCAAGCAGTTAAGGTTGTAGTTACACCATCAGTTTAATCTCCAAAGGAGAGATATGGTCCTTCCTCATCCAGCTCACAGCATTTCCACATGGATGTTAATGCTACCAAAGGGCAACAGTGGGAGGACATGGCCATGGAAGAAGGCTTCACAATCTGGTTTTGCAGCAGCACACAGGGATGTTGGACTGTGGCGTTAGATGGGTGGGCTGAAACCCCTTCTTGGAGGGCATGCCTGGTGTTTGTGAACGGAGTCTGGACAACTAACCTGGATAAATACATGAGTTGGATGGCAGGTTCATGGCAAGGTGAACACTGCTCTTCCTTTTGAGTTGGATCAAGTTGGTTTCATCGGCAAGATGCCAAGGAGAGCATGGTAAATGGTCTTTGTTTCTCTCAAGATGGTTATTCCCATCCAAAAAAAATGGTAGTAATACTTATTTCCTTCACCAAGGGCTGTTCAGGCATATGTGAGCCGCTTGGATGCTATGGTCATGCAAACTGAGATATGCTGTCAAGAGTTTGGTATAGCAGAAAAGGATTTTTGGCAAGAAAAACAGGACCTGTGCTTTGAAATGATGGATTTTAAGACTTCATTGTACTAACATGCTTTTACAGCAGTTATTAGCAAGAGCTTTGCAAATTATCAATGATGGTTTTATTGTAACCCAGTTTCGAGTTTCTTTGACATAAATTATTTGTTTGAAAAAAAAATAAAATCTGAATGGAATAAAAAAAGACTTGTAATTCAGGAAAAATCTTCAGCAAAGTTAAAGAATGGGTAGCTCTGCCTCTGGATTGTATATTTTAGCTTTTATATACCATGGGCAAGCCACTTTCTTTTAGAGTTGGCTAAACACCAGTAAAAAATATTTGCAAATACTCCTTCAAATAAACGCTGGAATTGGAATGTGTGTCACCATTCACACCTACTTTCTTCAGAAGTTTGTACAAGCAATTTTTTTGTTCGTAGGAAATATTTTCCACAGCAAAAGAAACTGACAGATGCTTGAGAGAGGTGTATTTATATCCAGGTTTGCTCTGGCAACGACATTCTCTATTACTTACCATTTCCATTTCTATACCTACTGACCTATTCAGTCCTAAACCTCCTCTTTAAAATTGTCTCTATTTAAAAAAAAATGAAGCAGGGATGAAAAATTATTTGTAGCCAAGTACAGCATGAAGAAGGAGACTTTCGGTATCACGCAATACCTCTCCCTGGATAAAATGGTTTCTTTTTTCGTTCGTTTCCCTCTCCTCTGTATAGGTTGAACTTCCTCCTCTTGAATCCCATTCAAGCGTTGATCTAGGAGAGCTTAAGAGATAGTGATTTAAGATGTGCTCTCTTGGAACAAAATGTAAACCTTGGTCACTTTTGGACATTTATTTATAAAGCTGTTTTGCAACAGGATGGAGGCCTGCTGAATCAAACAGCTTGGCAAACATCCGACCTCTGAAATTACAGCTGGCCTCCCTGCATTTCTTTGGTGAGACTGTGGTCTTCAGTGGTCACCTCCAAGTGCTGGGGAGTGCGGCTGGGCTGAGTTTTTTGACACGGGTTGGCTGTGTGAGAAAACGGGCTGCTGGTCGGTGGTGGGCATAAGTGGAGAACTACCAAGGGTTGCAATGTGATTCGACGGCTGGAAGCTCTGCGTAAAGAAAAGATCAACTTTTAATTAATAATCTGATGAAAATCTAGCAACAAGGTTGATTTTTAGTTGGGAATCTAGTTCATAAAGAGGTGCATTACATTATGAGAATTATGCTGCGTTTGGGAGCTTTTTGGGTCCTGTAGCCATTAGTGCTCATGCTGTTGCTGTTTCTTTTGTTTGACTGGTTCTCCGTAGGTATTGCAGTAGGGCACGGCTTCTCGCTCCCCTATAATGCGTTTCTGTGTCAGGATAGCAAGCCCACTGAATAAAGCTTATACATTTCTGCCTGGTAAATATTTCTGGCTTCTCAGCGACATGAGGACTTAATGAATGAACAAATGTGACTCTTGATGGGAAAGTGTAGCTTATGCCTGTGATGCAATTTCATCTTTGAAGGCTGTTAACCAGGTGTGCTTGTTACTTGTACCCTTCTCAGCCTGCCTCTGTGACTGAGTCGCAGCCTGGGCAAGGGGCGCATTAAAAACCACACACATCATCTGTATATGGGTGAAAGTCCTATTTTTAGCACATACAAGAAGGCATTCACTGAAGGGCAATGAAGCTGATTTTTATTTTTAGGTTTTGCAAGTCCGTATGTCCTTGTGATTTATGTTTTGAAAAACTAGCTCTATCACGCTGTAAAATGTGGGTGAACCTCCAAGACCAGCTTTATTCTCACCATTGCCAAAATAACCAAAATCCTTTTTCCCGGACAGGGCTGGTGTGGGATGCGCTGGGCGGGGTTCAGCACCGGTTCTGCCAGTGCTGTTCTGGCGAGGGTCAGTGAAGTTCTGCCTCACCAAAGCCTATTTCTGTCTTAGGAACATCCGCACAGTTGAAATTTCCCCAAAGCACTTACTTTTGCCATGTGCCCTGCTCTGAGCTTGGTGTAGATTTCTCCAGGCAGACCCTTGTGTGAAGCAGACCCTTTAGATGTGTCTAAACAAAAATTTTATTTGGAAATCTGGTATGAATTTTGGAATTAATCTTGGGTTATTTTTCTATGTGCCTGTTCCATGAACTTGCTTGTTTTAAAAACTATTAAAAGAAAAGAGGCATCAATTTTTTTTTCTGTTTTCAGAAACTCTGGAGAATGGACCAAATAAGTGTGAAAGGTGAGTAAGGGACTTCACAGTTTTCCAAAATAATAATTATTACAGTTTTCCTGATATCACGTAGCTATGTAAGCTGTACATGTAAATATTTGTTATTGCTTGAATCTAGCGCAGCTAACAGAAAAGGAACCAGCAAAGATGAAACATACTGGAAGGAGATCAACGCAGCTATGGCCCTAACGAACCTTGCCCAGGGGAAGGATAAACTGCAGGGAACTACCAGCTGCATCATTCAGAAATCATCACATATATCAGAAGTAAAGACTGTTAAAGTGCCATTAGTTCAGCAGTTTTAAGAGATGGGTCCTTTTTCTTTTTCCTGTCAAACGGACATTTTCCTCACAGGATTGGTTTTCATGAAAATCAGATTCACAGATATGAGGCAAATGTGGAAAATAGGCCCCCTTTTACAGTATGGTCGGTTTGAAAAAATAACGTTCCTTCTGACTCAGACGTTTTCATTGTATTAAATGAAATGTTCAATTGCTTCTATAAAAGGCATGTAAATTATAAAAAAACTGTTTTTATCAAAACATTAACTTATTTTATGTTAATCAAAGTGCGCATAAGATGTTCGCATTGCTATTACAGTAAGTGCCTTGCTTTCAAAAAATAAGCTATAACGTGGGCATAGTACAACAGTATTATGCCTCAAAATGACAATGCCATATTGCTTAAACTTTGTATATTATTCCAAGTGGGCTTAAGCAGCCCAGGGCTAAACACAGTACTGCTGGAGGCCCTGGAGACTTGTGCTTATTTGACTTGTACCAATTGACGAGTCTTAATGAAATTGTTACATCATTTTCTCTCTCTTTTTTTTAATCAACAGTGTTATAAAAATTGTACAGTATGTTTTGTCAAAGTGACAATGAGGTTGTTATGCATGTTTCTTACCTGTATATGCAGTATATTAAAATACCAAAATCATTCCTTTGAAAAGTGCAATACTCTAGAACACACAAATTTAGGAAATAAGTTAATTGTTCAGATTATTTTGAATTTATACATACGCTCCCAGCTATGTTGCTTATTAAAGATTTGTAGTTGAGAAGGTTCTAACCAGACTAGCTGTAAATTCAAGTTGAATTCTTATAATTTTAAAGCTTTGCTAGTGACTTACTGAGGTTATGGTAGAAGTAAAATTGATTTCTTCGTGTACAAAACTAAATCTATAGTGCCATCTATTATTTGCAGTGGAGCTAAAAAAAGTTTCCATGGTGGAACTTACTACTTTAATGTGGTTTAAATAGTTTTATTTTGTAGGTACTGCATAAATGAGGACAGTTGATTGACAGTTCACATTTCAGTGAGAAAAAGCTGTAATATAAACTATCAAAGCCCAAACTAGAAACACAAATGGGAAGTGAAACATTGAAAAATCTCAATATTTAAGGTGGGAGGGTTTTAAGTAGATACTAAACCATGTATTAAATGACACTTCTCTAAACTTGACTGCTATTGAGTGTAATGACTGGCATAAAACCAGGTTTATTTTTACGTTTCATTGGGAGCTGTACAAGTTATTCTGAAGTCATATAACAATAGTCTAATGAGGTTTACGGTGCTTGAATAAACAGTGGCAAAGTCAAAACCAAGTTATACTGAATCAGTTACGGAAAACTGGAAAAGAGCTGATTGTTGCTAGGATTTGGATTTTTTTTCCTGTGGGTATCCTGTCAGGTTCTTTCCTACTTACCCCTTTCCTCGTTTCCCTTTTTGGTGAGCCATCAATGAACAAGACAAGACTCTAGTCCTGCTCCCACTGAGTTTCATGGCAGAACTCCCACTTCAATGGAAGCAGGACTGTGCTAATGATGACACTAACTTGCAAGTAGAGGCTGTTCCAGTTGCACTAAAATAGTCAAGATAGATACATTGCAAGTATCAGCCTTGGTGTGACTTCTTAGGAAACTTCTTGATGTAACATAACATGTTGTTGGGTTTATTTAGTGTACAATGAAAATGATTTGATATGAAAATATTTTGTACATATATATTTTTACTTTGTTTTCTAAATTGCTGATTTGCATTGACTTAAAGTGCCAAGCAAGAAATGTATGTCATGACTGTATGAACAGTTGAAGTATATGTTTTACTGACTTGCATCATTGTATGTCTAAGATTCCATGACATTAATTTTTGATACTTTACTGGATTTTGACATAATAATGTGAGTTTATAACTAATAGCGGAGAGTTAATACTTCACTTTTGTTCATACTATTGTAAGTTATTCTGGTATTAAATATTTTGTGACAATAAATTGATGGTTTTGACAAACTTTTTCTGTTAGAAATATTCACGGTGGTTTTGTCTGTATAAAAGACAACAAAATTTGTCATGTAAAAAAGGTACTTTTGGGGACTTCTCTGGAGTAAAACTGGAGAAGACAAGCCATTGTATAAACAACTTGTTCATGGTTCTTTTTTTAAATGATCAAAGCACAAAGAATAATCTGTAAAACACATCAAGTGGGTTTTAAATTTAAGAAATACTTGGCATAATTTCTTGTTACCATTTCCTTTAATTTATTTTTTTTTCTACTGCTGCTTTAGAGTTTTCTGAAAACACAAATTCTAATGAATATGTGTGTGTCTTTTTTTAAATAACAAAAATCATGATCAGTGCTGAGCCAACAGCTAATGAAGACTCAATAATTATTTATGATATTGGAAAAACAAACATTATTACTATTGCTCTTCTTTGTTTCAACATATGTAACCATTTTAGTAAAATAAATAACTGCAAACAACATCTTGTTGGTTTGAATTAAATATTCATTTATCTGTCCTTAGTCATTTGCATTTCTGGTTTCCTATTATAGTCAGGGTTTCTCTATACTGCAATACAAGCATGCGAGAGGCAAAGACAAAAGAGGAATGCTGGTCTGTTGATTAATACACCTCGTGGGGCACAGTTACGTGAAGTAGTTTAGCACATCCCTGATGAAAATGACTGTTCGGCAAGTTTACGCTAATGACTGCTAATGACAACATGGCATGGTGCTTATAAATCCTCTACATTGGAGGAGTGCAGAGGGAAGCCATAGCTAATCACCGTCCTCAGTCACTGGTGAAGGTCCGTGAGCTGTGAAAGACTTTGGTTGTTTAGGTTGGTTTTTTTTTTTTATTGCAGGCTACATTTGTCTGCAGTACCATGTACCGATACGGTCTGTTTGTGCAGCCGTGGTGGAGAAGGAGATGCAGTCAGCCCATATGGAAGTTCAGTGCTCATACTAATGAGAGCCCAGTACAACTGGTCTCCTAACTTTTGTGCCTCAGCAAAGTTCCTCCAGTTGCATGGGAGGGGTGATAATTAAGGTTTTGGTGGGCAATTGGCACTTTCAGGTTTTATGTCCTGCTTATCCGTGATATGTGTATACTGCTGTAACATCTGTGGCCAGCGTGTCAGTGGAGATTTGGATATTCAGTTGATATGCAAGTTCCTGAGGCAATATGTACAGCCTGACTTTTGCTGTTGGGAATGCATAGAAACACCCACATCCTAATGATGCTGAGCTGGGCATCTACTTTTTATCCCTGTCTGACAAGAAGAAAACAACTTATTCTGCTCCCATCTACTCTGTCACATCATTTGCAATAGCTGAGCACTCCCAGCCTTTTATAAACCATTGAGAGTACGGGGAGCTCCAATTTTGCCAGTTGTGCAGTAGTTAGTATACACATTGGGATCAGGACTACAGTCTCCTCTTCCAGCGTCATGCAAAAGCTACAGCCAGAGCTATAGTTCTCACTTCATGGCCTCATGTTCTCAGTTGGTGGCCTCATGTACGAAGCAGTTTCACCAGGGAGACCGAGAGCATGTCCCGGGACAACACATAGGCTGTTTTGAGGACATTTGATAACTTGGTGGCTTAAGTTTTAACTTGGAGTTTGGCAAAGGATGGCAGCTAGACTTGGATGCCCACCTACAAGTGCATTAAGTAACCACTGCACTGTGGGTGAAGAAGATGGGGAAGGGAGGTTGATAGCACTTCTGTACTGTGCAAGGAAGAATGGATTTAGCTTAGGCTAGGGGAAAGGCTATGTGGGATTAAACCTGTTTCTTCATTATCGCTTTACTCAGCTAGTTTTTCATTATGTGCCCTGGCTTTGATGAATGATGTTTTTGTCCACCTAAACTGTCCATCAGTGGAGATCCGCAGCACTGAATGTGAGATGCTATTACAGGAATAAACCTTGATTATAAATATGAGTGGGATCTCTGATAATCATGAGCTTCCAGAACTCAACGTACTCTTAATGCCCAGAAAGTCTTTCTTTGTACCCCCTGTGACATCCCCAACAGTGTCAGAGAGTGTGGGAATCGTTCTGCATTAGTCAAAAGGAGACCAGCACCAGGAAAGGGAGTTTGTGGCTGCCATGGAGATGCTCTGGAATACCAGCAAACTTCCTTCTGTCCCTGTTTCACTGCAGTGAGCGAATACTGGTGTGAGGAATCACTCAGGGCCAGTCAGGGCTATCGGGTAGCGTGCCGGTGGGGCACACCACACCCTGCCTACCAAGGCACTGCCAAGCAGCGGGGCTGCAGCCACCAAGCACAGACCCTCCTTCAGGAATCCTTACAGAGGTTTTCAGCATCAGTGGTACCTCTGTTTTCTCTGTCTTGAGGAAGCCTTGGGCTGTATTCTCCCGCATGGCTTCCACGGGCTGGAAGACATGGTGGGTATGTGCTAGTAAGTCTCCTGTGTGGGGTGAAAGATGAGACAAAGCGTGACTAGTCATCCAACCTCCCAAAGCTGCGACAAAACCCCTATAAATTGAGCTCCACCAGGGCTAAACAAGTCTTATTAATTTCTGCATTCAAAAGAGCACTGAGGACCTCAGAGTAGCCCTGGCACAGCCAGGATGACAGTACTGCCAGGAGAGAACAGCTACAACAGCAAAGCTTGACACTGCTCCTTGGGCTGGGTACTGCATCAGATGCCCACTTGCTAGGTGGCAAAGGGAAGGGTGCAGCTGTCTTCTATCATGGCTGACTTTCTCACATATACCAACGTTTTTTTGCTGTGAAATCTCACGTTCTGCTATGAAGCCTTCAACTCACATTGTATTTCCACTCAGTCCTTAGCGTGACTACACTTTCTTAAACCCTGGCCTGTTACTTGCAGGAAAATGGAGTTCGTACTTGGCACAGACTGAGGACACCAGACCCTCCAGTGCTTCACAAGCAGCTCTAAAGTCCAGTGGACACCAAATCAGTGGTCACGGTGACAGCTTCAAGCATGACAGACCCCTGTTTTATTCCTGTGCTACTATGACCAATCTATGAGACTTGTGGAGAATCGTAAAGAACTGCAAAGGGGTCCAGGCTCCTAACCTAAAAATCCAAGCATGTTTGAAGGTCCGAGGGCCAAAGCATGTTTCCATGGCCAAGTGCAGACTGTTGCCTGCCTGCTTGGAGCCAGCTGGACAGAAACATGTCTAGTTCAGGAACTGGGTAACCAAGCTTGGCGTGAAGCCTGAGCTGCTACATCAAGGTTCCCAGCAGCGAATGGACTGGACTCAGCATGGTATGAATATGTCTGTGCAGCTTTTGGACCATTTCTTGTTCTATGCCTTCACTTGTCCACAGCAATGTCCTCAATTTTCTCTGTGCTTTGATGCAGCATTTCAAAGAGGACAATAATACTGCTCTACATGGTTGAGCTGTTATGTGTAGAAGGACACTGAGAGTTGGGAGCTGCTCTGGTGAAATACCTACCTAGTCTAGTTAGGTAGGGCAGGAAAGTGAGATGAAGCATGATCATGGAATCATAGAATGGTTTGGGTTGGAAGGGATCTTAAAAATCACACAGTTCCAACCCCCCATGCCATGGGCAGGGACACCTCCCACTAGACCAGGCTGCTCAAAGTCCCATCCAACCTGGCCTTGAACACCTCCAGGGATGGGGCAGCCACAGCTTCTCTGGGCAACCTGTTACAGTGTCTCACCACCTTCACAGTAAAGAATTTCTTCCAAGTATCTAATCTAAATCTCCCCTCTTTCAGTTCAAAACCATTACCGCTCGTCCTATCACTACATTCTCTGTTAAAAGAGTCCCTCCCCATCTTTCCTGTAGGCCCCCTTCAGGTACTGGAAGGCCTCTATAAGGTCTCCATGGATCTTTCTCTTCTCCAGGCTGAACAACCCCAACTCTCTCAGCCTGTCTTCATAGGAGAGGTGCTCCAGCCCTCTGACCATCTTCATGTCCCAACTCACTCCAACAGGTCCATGTCTTTCTTATGTTGATTGCCTGAGAGCACTGCTTTGACACGCTGCAAGGGAGACTACAGGAATCCAGCCTGGATGTGAGTTCGTATTGTACAAGCTGGTTTGCCAGTGTGTGGGTGTTCTTGATCCCCATCAGCAGCAGAATTGAGACACAAACCCATGGATTTCACAGTGCTGGGTTGCTGAGCCAGTGTTTAGTTTTGGGCCCCATCTTGAAACTCCTCTTGTTTAACAAGAAGGGAGGAGGTTGGCATAAATACAAGTACCTTGTGAAAAACAGAAGGGGAAAAGAAAAAGAAGTGGAAAAGAGACACGAATGCCTAATGCAACAGAAAAAAAAATCCCAAACCTCCTTAATGTTGCTGTTATGTCAGCTTGGGTTATTGGCAGTGGAAGTGGTTATTGGCAGCGGAAGTTAGACCTGGCTCGAGGCTAATATAACTTGCGCACCTGACTTTTTAAAAGGAGCTGAGATCTGGTTTCTTTATGGATGGGCTTTTTTTCATTCGTGGTGTTGGTCCCTTCTTCAGATTTCCTTAACTTTCCTTTCAGCCTGTTTTGGACTTGATTCTTCTTCTATCTTTCTGCCTGCCTAAGTCTCCTGTTACATGTAGACAGCAATGGGATCCTTCATGCCAAAGCTCATTCTTCTGGCTTTGCAGTTTCTAGGGCCATGGAGGTGAAGGATGTATGATTCAATAAGCTGGTGTTCAGTGACAAAGTCTGGTATCTCCCTTCTCCCAGCCCAGGGCCAGTGAACATATGAAGTCTCAGGAGTGTGCAATAGAGGCTCTTCAACCAACAAGCTCCACCATCTATCACTTCACTCCTAACTACTACTGCTTTTGGCTATCTTAACTCCCAAAAGGACTGTCAATTTAACCATAACTACCTAAGAACTGCCAAGTCTCATTTTATGAGCTGCTGTTGAGAGTTTAGCTATTTAAGGCTGATTTTAAACAATTTTTATTGGTACTTCGTGGCATGTGCCTGATTTACAGTGCTGTAAATAACCACAAATTAGGGACATTTCTTTCTTTACAGTAAAGGCACATTATCTTGAACATAAGAAAGATAGTTTGTTGGTGAAGAACTGGAGTGCAGGCCCTTTTCTGCCGCAGGCTTCCTGTGTGAGCCCAGGCAAGCCTTGTCCTGGGTTTGGTCCATGCAGAGGAGCTGTCTCCCTCCCCCGGGGATGCTCTAAGCACCAGGGAATGTGGGATGAGGATCCCATCTAAGATGTTCCTCACTGCTCACCCTGCTGCTATGAGGCTCTGAAGGTAGGAGAGAGCAGTGCTGTTTTGTAAGTGGCACGGTCAGTTTGATGCACTGAAGAACTGTAAGTATCTGATGTTAAGTGTTATTTAAAATTGCATCTCAGGCACGTGTTACAGAGCAGGCATCACCTTCTGCAGCATTTCCATCTCTTGACTGACTGCAGCAGGAGAATAAGCTACTAACTGAGACCAGATACCCAAACCTGACACAGCTAAAGTCAGGGAAGACAAACCACACTCTGGAGAAACAAGACATTAGATCCCACACCATGAAGAGGCCTGGTGGGCTCAGGCCACCACTACCTACCTTCCTTTGCAACATCAACTGAGGAGCACAGTGAAGCACCTGGAAAGCATCATCCTAGGAAGGGGAAAATGTTTCTTTCCAGCTTAAAAAAGGCTTCTTGCAGTCCAGGAATTCGTTGATGTAGGAGTTCAGATGTAAGATAAGATGTTTTACTCAGGACCATCCCTGTGACTTGGGGATGTTCAGCAAAGCTATCAGAACTGTTAACTGGTTAATTATCCTGTTAACTGGTGTGAGGATAAGAATCTTCACTGTCAGGGGTTTTAAGTTCCTTTTTCACACCCTTTTAAGAAATCGTCAGCCAGACTTGAAAACTGTGGAATATGCTCATCACATTTAGAAGAAATCCAGAAGCCATGAGGCAAAAGACAACCCTGGCCTGTACTGTCGTGTGGGAGAGGACAGCAGACCCATAGACACCACGCTGGGGGCTTCAGTGCCTTCACTGCACTGCACAGATGGGTTCCTCTTCAACAGTACGTTTCCCATTCATGTTTGCTGTCTTCACATACAAGAAAAATGAAGCCAGCCTTCTATTCACAGGGAGGCGTGAGGGTATATAACTGAAATCAATGGCTAAACGCTTTGGGCAGCAGTTAAAACGTGAATCGAACTTTGGGGATCTTGTAAGATGTGGCTGGATTTTAAAATGTTCCAAGTACTCAATGCCAGCCAGTGTAGTTATGCAAAGGGGTCAGCAGCATTTCAGCTAGATCTTTGCAAATGAAATACGAGCAAAATGGAAACATTTTGTGGAACAGGACAACTGCATTTAATTTCTTTGGATTTCTTTTAAGAAAGCGTGGAGATGATGAAACCCCCAAATTTCTTCCTTTTTTTTTAAATGAAAATATCTAGTTTTCCAGATTAATATTTTTTCTTTAAATGTTATTCTTTAAAGATAATTATAGCAAAGAAGGTCAAAATCAAGGCCAAAATAGAAATCATTGAAATTTATCAAAATATTGAGGTTACCAAATTATGTTTACTGACTTTTTAAAAATTTTCTTTTGGTTATTCATATTAATTTGTTTCTATATTTACACTTTCCAACCTAATTTGAAACAAGAAAGTTTTAACATCTCAAAAACTTCCACACGATGGAAAAATACACACCCCCCCAGAGTTGCATGGAAGAATTTTTAATGCTTAGTGTTTTGAAAACAAGAGTAGTTTTGCATGGTGATCTGTGGATATTAGAAGTCTATATCCTGGTACTTCATTTTGAAAGTACTAGTTTTTATGCTGAATCATTTCAGCAACCACAATGTGGCTTTTGCTGTAGATCACCTTTGTGTCAGTATCCTGTTGCCTTCAAAAAAATAGGGTTTAAGGGAAACTGTGAGACTTTTTCTGCTTTCTGGAATGATAAAAAGAATTTGCATTTGGCCAGAAAATGAAGACAGTGGGCATAATATTTACTTATACTCCTCATCCTTGGAGAGCAGACACCCAGAGTGGTAATGGAAGAACCTGTGTGATGCTAGTTCATGCCTGCGCATCATAAAGAAAGCAAGAGAAAGCAAAGGTGTCAGACTAAAGATGGCATCCCCATCACCTAAAAAGACACTGCAACAGCAATAATAAATGCATTTCTCAGATGGCATTGAAGAGTGTAATGGCAATCAGAAAACTCAAAGTGGTCCAAGATTTGCTGCAACCACATACAAAAAAATGCATCAAAAAAATAAACAGCCAACAGTGACTCTCCATATTTTAAGATGTAGAACAAAGAAAATCTTAGTCATTTCCAGTCCTTTGAACCCCTGACTACACTCCCAAAGCTGATGTCTGATGAACCTGTAGGTGAGCAGCAGAACAGTCTTCTTTAGAGCAGCCTGCCCGGGGTGGCATAACCACATCAGGCCATGCCCAGGGCCAAATTGGAGGGGACTCTGGCTGGAAAGTCCAGTGCTTTTGTCGCTTTGAAGTGTGCAAGATGTTATACAGCAACAAGTTATTTTTACCCACTCTCCCTCACCTTCTAAATCAAAACTTTCCTTTATGGTCTTAGTTGCTAGAAAACCACTGTTACTGCTATCTCAAACAAGAGTACTTGCAATAAAAGTGTTTACTATGAAAACAACTGTATGTGCATCTCTATATAATACAGTCAATATCAAACATCTTCTAAGAAGCATAAATCAGATTCCCTTTCAGGAATAAAAATACAAGAAGGTTGCAATCTTGTTACAATTTCCTAATCGGCAGCTGAGTTGGGAACTCAATACCCAACTTATAACATGAAATATTCCCTGTATCTGTTTCACAGGGACATATACCGGCATGAGAGTGGGATTTGGTGGAACCTGGATTTACAACTGGAAATTAAATACAGGCATGTGGAAACATTATTATGTAAACTAATACTTAGCTACTTCTTACTGCATTCCCTCAACAGCAACAAAATGGTAGCATGGAAACCAAATGCTAAGTGTAATTTTTTTTAACCTGTTCTATGAGAATGAAAAGAAAAACAGTCCTATGTAGAACCAGGAGGACTCATTACTTTTTCATCTGAGAAGTCTTAAATGTCACAGCCCCTGGGCTGAATGCTCCTTTCATCAAAACCAATGGAGCTTTGATATTGGTTTCCACTTGAGCATGAGAGATCCCAGAGATTCCGGTTTTCACCTTTTACTGAGAATCCTGGCAACGTACTTTGATGTCTTACTTTTGGTAGTTTGTTTTGGTGGCTCCCATTGCTCAGGTGCTACGTACACTTCAGAGAGGCTGTAGCTCAGACACACGCAGAGCAGCGAGCCCTTGGGCGCTGGTGATTCGGCATTGCTCTAGCCCGAGGCACTGCTGCACCAACCCAGACAGGAGGGCAGATCATAGGCAAAGTGCTCTAAGATATAGCTGAGTCCTATTCACCTGTGTTTCACCTACTTCTCCAGTCCCTGCAGTTCAACCAGGAAAGCACCAGAACAAACACTTGAGGCTCACTTGCACCCAGTTCCTTCCCATGCCTTCTTTGTAATGCATGTAGCGGGGCAGTAAGAGAGGTAGCTGCTCTCAGTCCAGTCAGGCAGCATAAGTAGCCCCACATCTGGCTGTTTGCACTGTACAAGGCTGTCCACTGCTTCTCCAAAACATGTGGCACTCATCTGCGTAAGGGACAAACTGGGGAAGTCCAGATGGTTGGCTGACATCTCAGGGAACCACAGGAAGAGCCAGTCAAGCTGTTCATAAGCACCTAGAAGACAGCAAGGTGCTAGAAGTAACAGTCAGCATGGGCTTCTCACAAACAAATCACATCAAGCCAATTTGATTTCCTTCTGTGACAGTAGAGCAAACTGTGCGTATGGAAGATTTGCAGTAGATCAGACAGCTACGGGGATTCCAGTTAGGCTTTTTGTCAACATCTTACATGACATTCTCATAAATAAGCAGAGGAAATATCATGGAGCTGAAATTACCATCAAGAGTGTATAAAACAAGTTGAAAACTCATGCTCAGAGAAGTTATCAGGGACCCCTTGTCAAAATGGAACTGTGCATCAAGGACTTTCACAGAGGTCTGGCCTTGGACGTTTGTGCTCAGTATTTTCATCAATAGCTTAGCTAAAGGAACAAATCATAGGTTCACCAGCTTTGGGTATGTGCTATTAGTTTTATATAACCAGTTCCTTGGGACGATATATCCCAGAAAAGGCCTCTGGCTGCTGCTGCCAGCGTGTGCTCCCTCTGCCTCTGCTGTTCTTCATGGTGGTCTTGAGCAGAAAAAAGTGGAGCTGTTGCAACGCAGAATCTTGTTACATTTTTTGTTGTCAACTTGGTGTTCCTTGTAAGTACATCAGAGGCCAGGGTTAGAACTGAAAATTACCTTGATACATTGGAGAAGTGGCCTGAAAAAATAACAGACTTAATCAACTGTATTGCAAGGACCTGTGAACAGAAGTGGTGAACTGCACAGAGCATGGGGATCTGGAAGGAAAGACTGATTGATCTCGGGTTATTAAGTGTAGAGAAGATAACAATCTTCAGGTATATGTGGCCAGCAGAGAGATGAAAGAAATAATCTGTTCTTTGTACCATAGCACAGTCAAGTAATAATGGGTTTTAATAGCAGCAAAGGAGATGGTAGGTGAGTTACTGGAGAGAATACGCCAACAGAAGAAGGGGGGTCAGATGGGGAAGCACTGGAGTATGTCGCCTGTGTGGGTGGTAGACTTTCCATCCTGAAGATTTTTTAAGAACAAGTTAGAGACATATTAATCAGGAATTAAATAGGCATAATTGATCCTACTTTGGGGCAGGATGGCCCTTCGAGGTCGCCTCCCCACCCTTATTTTCCATTTCAGCAGTCTGCCTTATAAACATGGCATGGAGGTCTGTTGCTCAATAGATGGTTAAAAGAGTGAATAGCAGCTGGTTTATTCCTCTGTTTTTGGGAGGTGTGTTTACATTCCAGACGTAAGAGTGGAGGGGAAGGACAGCGAGTTCTGATCGCACCAGCCAGCCAGCGGAGGAGACCGGGCAGCCATCCATCGGAGGCTGTTTAACTTTCCCAGCCTTTCAGAGCCTAACATAAAGGACAAAGGTGGCTCCCAGATGGAAGACAACAGACTTGAAAAACATGGAAGCTGACAGAGAGGGATGTACATTTAACATGAAAGTTAAAATTGCCAGAAGAAGAAAGCAAGGAAATTTCCAGTTAGGTGCAATGGAATGACTCCTGAAGGATCTGTAAGTACTTTTGGCCTCCATAGAAAATACTTGGGCAGAAACCCTCCAGAAGGTATGTTTGTTTTGAGCAGAATCTGGAGTTCCTGCACCAAGCTTTCTGAAGGCTGCGTTGCAGGATTAGCCTATATTCTCTATACTCAATGTCATGGGAGACTGAACGTTTTCACTGTGTTCTGGAGCCTGACACGGGCAGACAGACCACAAAGAAAAACATGGGAACAGATCCTATAAGCTGCTTCAAATAACACTTGCTTCGGAGCCTCTGGTGATTGCTGAGAAATTCTAGTTTCACAAAAGATGCCAATAGGGGAAGAAATTATTTCACAGTTTGCCTCAAGCTTCAAAAGGGGTTGCTGAACATGTTAAACGACACCCTTTTTGACAGACTGGTTTGCGGTCAATGCCACTAACTAACAGGAAAACAAATGCCTGTAGTCTGAGTAGGGAATCGCACTGTGTGCCACAAAGCCAAGGAAATTGCTGCTGGAGGATCCCCAGAGCTGCTCTGTGAGAGCACGCAGGCCAGCAGGATGTGTGAAAAAACATCAGGAATGTTCCTTATGTGACAAGATGGATCATTCAGAAGGAAGGCTCTGCCGGGTATGAAAAGACTTGGTATATTGACTCAAAGGGACACTTTGAATATGTTTCTAGGTATAAGCAGCTCACTTCAGAAAGAAACTAGTGGATAGGGAAATGGGGAGGCAGGAGTAGGAGGCAAAGCAGAGTCAAGCTATGTACGTAGATGGATACTGAGCCAGAAATAGAAAGAGGGGAGGTAAATCAGAATTTACGAGTCTTGCGTATATTCATTACGGTAAGATTTTTTGGGGTGGTTTTTTTGGGGTTTTTTTGCAAGCACTGGCAATTCTATTAGCCAAAGAGATAAACAATCGTTTTTGATACCAAAGAGACAAGAATTTTATTATCATTGTATCAGATCCAGTGACTATAGCAAATTCAATCCCCTTCCTTTGCCAGCTACATGATTCACAAGGTGTTCACTGCAAAGATTGACAATCCAACTGTTTGTGTGTGCCGAATGAGCTATTCTTGATGTCAAGGACATGCATAAGTGGTCAGAAATGTTCAGGAGGATGATGAAACCTGAAACGGATCCAAGTGCAGCATGATAGAAATAGTCCTTGGCTCTCAAGGTAGGAAAGAAGAATATCACAGATACCGCTAACGCGAGCTGGTTATTAAACTAAACTACCGAAAACTGGAGGATGGAAACCAGTCAGATGTCCTAGATGTGAAAGGTCTGCCCAACATGGGACATTACCTGTTAGTGACAGAACATGGATTCCTCCCTCCACCTCCACCTGGAGCCAGGGATTAAAGAGACCTTGATTGTGACTTGCCAATCTATCAGTGAGACTACAAGTCTAGTTCTTTATTTTGGCCAACATCCATTTTCTTGTACTAAGATTCGTCTCCTTTAACAAGATTTGCAAAAACCAACTTATGAAAACATACTTACTTATGGAAATGGCAGAAACGTCTCATGAGATCCTCACAGAAGCAACACATAGTACTGATACTTGTCTGTCTCTTGGCACCAGCTTTATATCAAATGGCTTTTGAGAGGTCAGCCTGGAAAATATAGAATTAACTCCACGGTCAGAATGAAAGACAGTGAAACGTCAAGAATCTGTAACCAGTCTTCTAAGAAATTACATTCTGGGCATTACAGTGACATTTTTTTGTCTGTTTCTTACAATTGCTGGACCACCTATTTTTCAAATTACCAGCAAAAGCAACGCAGCAATAGATGTTCCAGTTCCTGTCAATCATTATTACTGTTAATTATTTAATTACTTTCTTAGAACTTCTCAATTAAAGTGCAGACTTCATTCCTCGGTTAATTACAGGTCTGAATTAACTCTGACCTTTAAACCAAGGGAAAATGTAAAGCCCTAAACTGTTGCAACACATTTACCTGTAAATTCCCTCCCTCCTCCCTTGCACTTCCCGAATCATGTTAGCCATCTTGTAGAGGAACATTTTCAGGGACGGATTGACTTTTACAGAGCCTGGCTCAATACAGCGCAGGAATAAATGGTGACTTCTTTGTGGCAATGTTTACTACTAAAGAAGAATAAGATACTAAATTAAAATAATCTCATCAGTTTTAAGCACACGTTGGTATTGATTTACCAAGGCACTGACTGTGCCATACATTTACATTGGGTGGAATCTGTGTTTTATGATGACGGGGGCGGGAGGGAAATCTTCAAAGGTATGAACATGTGGATAAGAAGATTTGTATTTTGAGTGCTGATGAGTATTCGTGTAGACAAAAAGATGGTGCTTTGGAGATAACACCTGAGCTGCACAGAGGGCCTGAAAACATAAAACTCAGCAGTGAATGGAGCCTTGAAACACGAATCCAAACCCACAACCAGCATTCACGATCCAGCCGAGAGAGGCTTGCTATTTACTTTTCCATGCCATTGAGTGCAACAATTCATTTACTCCCAATGTATAAATACATACACACACGACACTAAGTAATATCCTGCTGATCCAAAGTGCTCCCCAAGCCTCACGCCCTCCCCACTGGCTATCCCCCTCCCAGGCAGCTCTCTTCCGCTCTGCAACGGCGCAGCCCCGGGGTACGTAACTGAGAAATCTCTGCTTCAGACAAGGGAGAAAGCTTCATGAATCACCAAACAACACTTCTCAGGTGGGAAAAGCACATTCTTTGTTCCTCTACATGGAATTAGAAAAATATGTGTAGAAGTAAAGCCCTGAAAGCCCCGGGAGGGCAATTGCTCTCTTTCTCTTTCTTTTTCGGTTTTGTTGAACTTGTGAGTTTTTGGGGTGGTTTAACTAAAGGTCTTAAAATTCTTTAACACTAACATTCAAGTGCTTCGTATTTTTGCCCCAGACTCACAGAGTTTCCGTCCTCCTCCTCTCTCGTGTCACTTTTACTCTGCAATAAAACAATTGAATCACACACTGGTACATAAATATTGGCAGATCTTTAGGTTTGCTGTTTTTTTCACTCAGCCTATTGGGCAAACAGCCTAGAAAGGCTAAGTTATTTGCCAGAGTTTGAATTTCTGGCAAACAGTGCAGATCCAGTACAAATCTCAAATCATATTTCAGGAATGCCGTGCTTCTACCGCACCTTTCCAACTCTTCTCTCTGTGCACTAATGACTATTATGGGGAAATGCGTTCCAGAAATGTGAAAATCAATGTAGTGGGAAATGTACCAAAACCACCTTTCCACTTGTACAATCTCAGTTGTCCAAGAAACACAATTAATTAGTGTTATTGAGCTGTTTAGCTCCCCAATAAAAGCTTTTTGAGTGATTATATGAAAAACCATTGGTACTGGAGGCTTCATACTGAAGTAATTAATGGAAGTTGATTATATTCTGACAAGTTAAACACAGGTTTGTTTGATATTACACACACATGGAAAACACATGCGCTATTGAGCTCAGTACCTAGGAGTTTAGATTAATGGTGTTGATGAATTATGTGGAGATTATATACTTTGCAGACACATCATGGACCTGATTTTGAAAAGCAGGCTCTCATTTTTCTCCTGCAATTTTGAGGGTGTGAATAATTGCAGGTGATTTTCTAGCAGCTAGACATCTCACTGCCTGGTTGAATTCCTTCGGGCAGAGGTCACGCCTGGTTTTGTGCAAGGCACCAGAAGGCACTAGGAGAGCGCCTGCAGACAGTGAAGAACAAGCCTACACTAGTGCTGCACGCTGGGACCACAGTGACCAGCAAGGACAACTGGTTTCATGTGCAGCTGTGGCAGCTGAGTTGGGACTTTCAAGAAATACCTTCTCTTTCTAAGTTCGGGGTATGATGTGAACTTGAGGCTCAACCCCAAAAGGGGAAAGAGAAGCTGTCACTTAGCTTTCTCCTGCCACCAAGCAGAGGCTGGGGACAGACCCGACACTTAGCCAGGAGACTAGCTCTTGAAGCAGTGTCTGTGGGACACTACTCAGGTTCAGCCTAATATCTAAGCCTACCACTTGGTATCTTTCTCTTGAGGCTCTATCTAAAGGCAACTGAATGTCATTGGGGTGAGGACAGAGGTAGCAACTGATGTTAGGGTTTAAGAGTTGCAGGAGATAGCCAGGAGGTAGAAGGCCAGGTTCAAATGAGTGGCTTGATTCAGGCAGGGAAAGGACTCAGGTTTTGTGCACTACCCTGCCATGTACAGCAGCTTGTGCAGAATGGTCAAGCCCAGATCTGATTCTTTCCCACATTGTTTACCCACAGGAACATGTAGAGGTGCCCCTGGGATGCCACAGCTGGTATTACAGGACATTTACTGAGTGCTTAGAGCACCATCTGGACATGCTCCCTTGGGCTTTTCCTAGGAATATGCCCAGAAAGAGCTGGGACCACAGACACCCTAAACCCAAGCTACAAAGACAGGATGACTGCAAGCTGCAGATAGCAGCCCGGCTTTCGCAGCACTCCTGGAACTGGCTTCCAGGTCCATGAGCCAGCCCGGAGCTGGGTGAGCATCTCCTCCTGAAAGCAGATTCTGATGAGCCCCCCCAGGCATAATTCAGTTTGAGACACCAAATCTGGGTGTCAAAATGCAGGTTTCCATGTAAGCCAGCCACTTAAGCTCCCACTGACCTGATGGAGATATTGAAATTGCCAGCGCAGTGTGCAGAGGGATTTTGTGCTGAGCTGTCTATACCTCCCCTCTACCTCAGACATCGGTGGACACCTACCTTCAGAACCCCCTATTTAGATGTCAGTGCCCAAGTGAAACCCTGCCCTTAGAGACACGTAGCAGCTACAGCGCAGTGGCAGCAGGCTGTTTCCAGCACCACTGTGATCACAGACACACATTGACTGCTCTGCCCATCTCTCTCCTGTCCCCTGGACAGCACATGCCCAGTGCCCTGCAAGAGCAGATCACCAGCACCGCACAGATGGAACCAACAAGGAGAAGCAGCCCTCTGAGGGCTGCTGGCTGCAGAAGCAAAGGATAATATTAACAGGCAGGAAGGAGCAGCCAGCATTCCTCCTGGGACTAGCACACCTTCCTCAAGGTTTTCGTGTGTTCAGAGCTAGAAAATATTTACAGCTTAGACATTTCAGATCACCCTGGCTGAGACATGAGTTAAGAAGCTGCATCAAACTCCATATTCAGTGAATGTAACCAGAGACTTCTTTTAGACTGTAGTTTAAAGTACATTACATAGAGAGAGAAAGGGGAAAGGTATTCAGACCTCTTCTGCCTTGGATCTTGAAGTCATCTGAGGAACAAATATGACACACCAGCACGTGCCTACAGAAGTACGCTAAGTGGAAAGTGGAAGGCCACACAGCTCCTCTCTTCTGCACTTGCAGTCTCTGGATCCAGCACTTGGCTCTCTGTCTGTGCATCATTAATTGTTGACCACTACCATGGTCTATAAACAAACATAGAGCATGCATTAATCATTACAAAAATGAGATCACAAACATAAACCCCAAAAGAGGCCTGTGGTCCTCAGATAGTCAAGCTCCAGGTCCATCTGAGATAGGCTATGTTGGCATGTAAGCCAGGCAATGAGACAAGCTGTGTGGCTGGCACCCCACCATTGGTGGCTCTCCAGTCTTCAGAGGATATTTCAACATCCTCTCCACCCTGCCTGATCCTGGGGAACCAGTGAGAGGTGACCATTTACAATGCCCAGAGATGTCAAAAGGTCTTGTGGTATGTGGTACTCTATGGATGTCCCGGACAGTGCAGATGTGAAGGAGGAACTGAGCCCCAGGGGGCCATGGCCAAGGACAAGCTGCTCTGGCTTTGTCCCTCCACATGGAAGAGAAGACTTAACACACCAGTGGATGCTGAACAAGTTTATTTGGCTGTATAAACACCTAACCTTTTCCTAAGACTGCTGCTGCTTTGATTGTTCACCTAGCTGCAACCCTACAAGAAAGACAGAATTAGGGCCTAATTCTGTAATTGTTTGCTGCCTCCAGGAAGGAGCAATCGTTGTTGGGAAAGGGCTTTTAACTTACCCCCCCAGTGCTGGCTGTCTGCTGGAAGCAGTGGATAATCCCAGAAGCAAGCCCCAAATCTTGTCGTGCTGGTGGATAGGAAGCTGTCCTTTCCGAGGAAGGGGAAAGGTCTGGCTTCAGCTGCTGCTTCTTAATTAGCTGCTGCAGGTGGAGAGCTGTGCAAGTCCCTCACATTGCTTTTATAACTATCACATCTTTATGTGGCTGAACTGTTTTTTTCCACTGTAACTTGGCCATTTTTGGAAGAGAAATATTTTGGGTCACATTATCAATTTTCCCCCCATGGAAAGCTTATAAAAATTAATCTATAAGCAAATTGATGTGAGGAAAAACGTTAGCAGAAATGTTTTCAAATGGACAACCTTCAAAGGATTTGAGCTCATTCCATTTGAATTACAAAGTTAGAGCTTCAGTCCAGCCACTCTTCGGTTCCCTACCTCTCTTCCCCACCCATGCTGCTTTGCATCACACTTGAACAGGTCCCCAGTGAGTACTTTTTTCCTAATGATTGAATTTAGCATTGGCAGAAGTACCTTGATAGGCTGTTCTTGAGGATGAAGAATCCATTTGCTGTCCACAGCAGGCACAAGAAGCCACTGAGCTGCCTTTCTGATGGCAATGTGCTGACCAGTCTCAGACAGACAGAGGAAGGTACTCCTTCCCCCAGACTTACTCTGTTAGTGGTCCCAAGATAGTTCTCAACTAGGGCAGCAGTTTTTCTGCAGAAGTCAATCTAACTGGACTAGACTAAGGCCACCATGAAGATACTAGACTTCGTAGTAATCTCGTACCTTTTCAGTTAATGGTAAAGCAAATTAGGGACACTGAAGCTATATGGCTGATATACCCTACAAAACCACAACCCTGCCTTTTCTTTAAAGTGAGATGCCAATTGCATGGCCAGGCAAGCACTGAGATTGACCTCAGAGGAGTCAAGGAGGACTGTAACCACCATTGTCCCTTTAGGCTAAACACAAGAAACAAAAGCCTTCAAGGTGCTTTGTGGAACCAGAAAAAACGAAGCGGCTTCCACACAGAGACAGGCATTCCTGCATAAATAATACAAATAAATTACCTCTACTTACAGGTGTCTCATACCTCAGTGGTTATTGGTTTTGTGTGTTTATGGAAAGAAGGCAGAGCAGATCAGAGAAGCCAACGACAAGCTAAACAAACATTAGGATTATGGCTCCAAGAACAGAGAGAGAGAGATTTTGGCTGAGCTGATTAGAAGACAATTGTAACATGAAAAAACAGCTCCTAATTCCTCTTGTGTTTGGAGATTGTGGAGAATGTGCACATCGCACATTCCTTGTAAACAGAGGACCATAGTAAAGCAGCCTGACTCTTTCAACACCTTCATTTCCTAAGCAACACAGCCCACAGCACTCTGAATTTTAGTGAGCAACCTGGAGGGCAAAGCGTTACTGTGTCTGTCAGGAGCAAGAGCCAGGCTCCAGGAGGAGAGACTGGGGAGCTCTACATGTGCAGGCTCAAGAGAGATAGGGTAACGGAGATGCCACCAAAATGAACCATGTTGGAAAAAAACCTGAAAGCCAAGTGGGAAGCATGTGGCTCAAAGGCTGCATCCGATCTGCCGCTGCATCCTGTGGAGCCTGTGGGCAACCAAAGTCCTTGCTCTACATCAACCCCTTCTCCATCTCACCCTCTGCCACAGTCCTGCCTCCTCCTTTCCACAGTGCTCCTGTTCCCAGCCAGCCTCAACTCCTCTTGACTCCATGGTGCCGAGTCAGGGGGAGGACAGAGCTGTCCCATGTCAGCCATGGGGCTGTCAATGTGACCTGTGTTGCTGGTGTGTTGCTGGGAAAGGTTTGGGACAACCCTCAGCACATTTGAGCTCATTCAAGTTCCCCCAGCAAAAAGGTCTCCCTTCAGCTACAGCCAGCAGCACTAAGTATCATTAAAGAAGAAAGAATCAAATAAAAAAGGAAGAAGAATCCAGAAGTCTCTCGATAATTGTGGAGAGGTGACTTGTAGGTGGAGGCAAAATTGCTTTTGGAGCAACAGCTACACAGTGTCTAGCCAGCCTGGGAAGCCCCATAGCTGGGAGCAGAGACCTGTCTGCTCTGAACGAGCAGGATTTCCATGGAGCCAGGGAGACTCAAAGGTGTCTTGACAACCCAAAATGTGCTAATAGACACGAGTAGCAGCAAGGAATGGCAGATCTCAGAAACTGTGTTGAGAAAGCAATGAAAGGGGCAGAGGTCAGAGCAGACCTCACTCAGCCACCTGGCTGCACAAGTGGGTTAGCCAAATGACCTCAGTAAAACTATTTTCTACTCCATTTGTAACCCTCGGAGGCCAATCAGGGAGAGGAGAGATTGTCCAGTTCAAATAATGCAAAACTTGATTTCTTTGAGGGAAAACTCCCTGACAGGCTTCTTGGCTCTGCTCAGCGTCTCACCCAAGTGAGTGGCGAGGAAGAGGAATAGGAGAGGTTTCCAGCAGCCAGCCCGCGCACGCCAGCTCCGTCCGTGCTACAGAGCAGCCCACGACAGACGGCCGAGAGCTCCAAGTTTGCAGGAGCTGTTGAGATGTGGCGTGCAGGCAGCCATCAGGCAGAAAGAGCCAGATCAGAGAATAAGCAGCAAGGGGAAAGTTGAGTCCTCTGGCCTGGCTGAGGACCAGGCAAGACCTGTTCTTGGCATAATCCGGTGCAAACAAGGATTCCCAGGATAAATGGGCAGTGGAACAACTTAGACACATTTAGCTGGACTTCAACTTGCAGAGCCAGATCAGGAAAAGAAAATCAGACACCCCAAGGGCTCGGGGAATTTGCCCCACCATTTGAATTTTTCTCTGCAGCAGCCAACCAGGAAAGGAAGCAGCTGCTAGCGAGAAAGATGGACATTAATTGCCATGAGCCCCGTAAGCGTAGATATGTCAAATGGAAAAGGTGACTCTAGTCTGGTCTGTGGCATTTTTGAACAATTAGAAAAAGTGAAAGATTTGGTTTGTAAAACAAGAGAAGTTGGCAATAATGCAAAAACTAAAGAAAGCAGTTAAGTGCTGGTACAGTGAAAAAGTTCGCTATAAAACGTCAACTTGTTATAATAGGAGGCTGGGCCAGAACAAAACATCACAAGAGCCTAGTAAAAAGCCTCTTTCCCAGTCTGAGTTGCAAGGACACCACGTTATGTCAGTGAAGCCCAGAGGTAGACAAATGAGGCCCCAGGTTGTTTAGGTCCTTACAGTTGAACAACCCCAGGAGGAGACTGGCTACAAATCATCCGCTGGTATCTGTGAAATGCATGGAAAAAGTGGACACTGCCTCTAGGATAACCATTAATAGAGCAGACATGCTAAAAAAGGTAAGGCATAGGCTGCCCAAAAGTGAACCAACTAATTGGTCTCAAATGGAGACAGTGACAGTGCCTTCGTCCAACAGTTGGGAAAGTTGGGTTTGCAAATTGGACGTCTGGAATTTGAGCTAGATTTCTGGATAGCCGAGATAGTGGATGAGCTAATAAACAGTTTGGATTTCATTATGCCTAATAGCTGAGTAAGTGCCAGGAAACCATGTCTTACAGACCCTGCCTGTGAAAATTCTTTATAAATGTGTGGCACAGGTGAGCAAAATGATTTGTAGACAACTGGTTTGCAGAGGATGGGGAACAGCACTGTTATAAGTGACATGCCATGGGAGCTTTAGAGCCAAAGAAATCTCTTCCCAGAGGCTGAAACCTGTTTTGAGACCTAGGATCTCAAAGGGATTTTAGCTGCTCAAGTGTTGGTATATTGAAAGCAGGAATCTGTTCCCCTCGTGTGCTAGACATTTCTGACAAGGAGCAAATGAAAGGAGGGAAAAAAGGACTGAGGGCCAGAAAGCATGATGAAGTAAACAGAAGTAGTAAATATACAGACGAAAACTAGCAGGGAAAGAAGACTGGAGATAAATTCAGGGAGCTTAGCATTTGGTGCTGAGGATGGTTTATAAACCTTTGTTGATGAGGTTCCTGGAGTTGTCCTCCCTCTCATTGACAAAGAAGCACAGGACCAAAATATAGGAAGGTGACCATGGAGCAGCCACTTCAGTGCTTAACTGAAGCCAAGTGCAGGAGATATTCTGGGCAACTGGGAATTTCTGAGCTCTCACTTCACCTTCACTGGTTGTTCAAAGGAAGGAGGGCAGCCCCATGTCCTTTTCAAGGCTGCAAGGACCACTGCAGTTTAGTTTTCCACTCTCAATCTGACAAACAGCTGTGGACCTCAGTAGAAAGATGTGCTTCACAGTGGCAGAATGAAGCCCTCAGTGGCCACTGAACACGGCTGCTTACCCCCCCGCCGTGGGGCAAGGGGTTATACCTCAAGCACAGCCCTGCAGAGACACAGTCAAACTGCTTTTAAGCATCTCCACATGACACTGGTGCATTGGTCTTGCAGATGTCCCAGCTCACCCTGGGCGCAGTGACGTACCCTGAGGGAGCCATCTCCTCTGGTTCCTCAGTGGGGCAGTTCTACTGACCACATCAAAAGCCGTGGCCACTACCTGGTAGGTTTACAGATGGTCTGAGACAAGCTTAAAGTCTGCCAGGCTGCAATAAAACTCCAAAGAAAGAGACTATTTCCTAATAAAAAAGCAGTATACTTTGGGTAGATGGGAGTGAAGGAAGAATTTCCACTGACACAATGACAGTGGAGATGTCCAGAAGCAGATGCTCCTCCTGCGTCTGCAGGATTGTGGAGGACTTTGTTACCTAACACGAGTTTTACTTCTAAGCTTGCAGATACTGCACAACACCAGCTAGTTTGGGTGAGCTTGTGACTGAAAACCATTGCAGTGGTCAGCAGAACATAATTTAGCATTTGTGGAGTTACAAAGGTTCTTGTGACCGTTCACAGTTTTTGTATTTTAAAATGCCTTTCATATCAGAAACAGATACTGAACTTATAGGTTCAAGACGGTATTGATACAGCAACACAAAGGATTTGAAAGTGCCCCAATTGCAGCAAAGGTTTCAGGTCTCTCAGATGATTTATTGTATTACTGAAGCACACCTTGGGGTAAAAGTTTTATTTATATATCTTCACCTCTCCTTGAATGGGACTAAAATCATTGTGGAAAAGCAAAATGAAAATACTCTGACAAGAGGGCATTGCGTAAGTATGTAATAATTTGTTCTTTAACAGTAACTATTTAAAATATTATTAGATTAGATACCATTTTTCTTTCTGTCTAGAACATACTCTTTATACTACCACTATTGTAGACTCATGACATTGGTGACAGTGAAGTAAAGGTGCTTTTACGGATTAACTGTAGCTTCTGCCTTTCAACTGGAAGGAGTCAAGTCCTTTTATGGATCCCAATATCAACAGCCTCCATAAGAAACACAGGCATCACTACACATGTGTATATGGAAAGACAAGTATCTCTTGGTCTTCCTTTGTGAGACTTGGGTGTCTGAAGTAGGGACAGAAAGGACCAGAAGAGCAAGAAATTAAGAATCTTGATCCAACAAGCTTGGTGAAAAGCTCAAAAAAAAAGAGAAACTCTTTGGCCAGGTGTCCTGCAAAAGAGACAAGAAGGTATGAGCAGAATGCTGACCCCTTGCTGTTCAATTCCTCCTGTGTTGAGGAAAAAAGCTTTAGGTGCTCACTGTGAAAAAAGAGGCTAACCTCAAAACCATATTATTTAGTGAGCAATTTTTCTCCCTAACAGTAAGTTGTGACCAGTCAGGTCAAAAAGGTAGTACTTTTATTTTTTCTGAAACCTTTTGAAAGCAGCATTAATATACATGAACTTTGCATGTAAGTGTTCAGCAGAATTATTTATAACATTGTCTTTAAAAGACCCTCTTCACCTGTGTAACTCAATGTCAGATTCCCTAAAAGCAATTAATCTACATTATAAAATCAACTGATTGCTGATAGAACTACCACTCTACTTTTTTCCCATCAAAAAGGACTATCAAACCCTGTTTTCTGTAGCAGTAACAGAGGCAAGGCAGGAATCTGTCCTTGTCCAAAATGAGGTGATATGCATCTGTGTGCTAGCGGTAACTGTGTTATCTAGAAATTCTTTCAAGACACTGAAATTCTTTCAATAATCTCTTTTAGCCATATTTTATTCACAACTTCATCTCCATTCCTCTGCAAGAAAACACCAAATTGCTTTAAAAAAAATAAAGTATAAAGTTACATATTACCATTGCGCCTTTGAGAACTATGGTTGTGTGCTATAAGATGTGGCAAGCTTATACTAAAACAAAAGGACTCTCTCTCCATGGCATATTCATTATTCTCCCCTACTGAGTAATTCTATCACCTGCTCTCTACGGGTTCTTTATGCTTCAACAGAGATGCAATTTCTGGCCAGAGCAGCTTCAATATAGAGTCTTAGCTTCCATGGGTGTGTAATCATTTACACCTGTGCAAAGTAGATGTAAACTCACTTTGCACTCACTTTACATAGGTGCAAATGACTGCACAAGGTGAGAAGCAGTGGAGAATCAAGCCCATAATGACTGCAAAGCACTTAAGCAGGGTATGATGGAGACCAACAGAGGCACATGGGATACAGCGATCAGGAGGCAAGCAAATGTCAGCAGCAGTTTGGGAGTCTATTCTCCCTCGTTGAGCGAGCAGCGTCTATTATTAGCAATGGAAGCCATGCATGTGTGCCCAGAGGATAATAAATCAGCCGCCATGTGAATGATGCAGGCCTGCCTGCTCAGGCTTCTCTGGCGCTGCTGTAAGGGTCGGGCTGCAGCAAGAAACCTGTGTTGCCACCTGGGCTGGAAGATGCCAGGTGACTGTGTGGTCGTGAGATCAGTTTACATGGAGAATCAGGCTAAACCTAGGGGCTCTGACTTGGTTTAGGGCATGTTTCTTGTGAGTCAAACAGGTTATCCAAAAACCTGGCTCGATCACTGCTGAAATAGTACAGGTGCTCCTAGTCCTTTTTGTTATATTGCCTCCTAAAACTGCCCAAGAGCTGGGGAGCACAAAAGCTTTCAAAGGAAACTTTACTTTTTATGAGCTGTTGGACAGGAGAGAGTAGATAGATCCAAAATTAATCTGCTGCCCTTTGTCAGAGCTCTCCGACCGTAAGGTGACAGGCAGTAATTACCACGATGGGCTATTTGGAGGAGGTTGGATGAGAAGGGAGAGAAATTTTTTCATGCTGACTTTTTTAGCCTGAAGATTGGGGTTTATATAATGACTTTTCTTGGTAGTCTGAAAAAGACCTTCTGAAATGTGTTCCTCTTAGTCTTACACCTGCCAGCTTTCTTCACTCTTCTTTCCCTAGCCTACTAATAGTGATGGTAAATGCATCCAGAGAAATACGGTTGCTATAAAGTACTGAAGTTTCTGTGTAGCGTGACATAAAATTACTGAATCTGAAATAAAGTATGTGTGTCATTTTTCCAAGGGACTTTTAAAATGTGCCTCTGGATATGTGTGAAAATATAAAATACTGCTCACAAAAAAAATTAAAGCAGAAAGCATACGCTCATGAAGGAAAACTGTTTCATTTGTTACTGCTATCTTTTCAAGGCAAAGCAGTCACACCCTGTGCATGGCAGGCTGGAAATCTACGTGTCCCTGCTGATTTTGCTGTGTTTGCAGTACCTGGTGTGGGAGAGGGCTGGCCATCGGTGCAGAAGTGTTTCCTCATGGCTACAAAGTTCTGCAGAGCCGGCGCTGAAGTCAAGCCCAACATTCATTCACATCCTACGACAGTCAGGCTAAATCTGATTCACAAGCAAGATGACGACAGCTAGGACAAGGGATCATTTTTAGTTGTGAAACAAGCAATTTTGAGCACGTGATTGTAACAAATAATCCAAACAGTTTCTTATTTAACGAAAGCACTTACCAATGACAGCATCAAAGAGTTGGTGTCGAGGGAGGGTGGGTGAAGCCTGGTACTGACCCGTTGTGGGTCCCCCTGGGCTGGGAAAAATCAGACTTTAGAAAGGGAGGACTGTTTCAACACTTATATTAACAATAGAGTGAAAGAAGTCTTTATTTTCAGTAACAGGCTTTCAGCAAAGGACTTTTACCTTCTATTCCTGTTTTCCTAGTAAGTTATGAAAGGTTTATTTACCCCACAGCAAGTACCCTCAGTGGCTTCCTCTGTAACGGGCTTTTCGGAAAGCCTGATCTGGCTTTCCAATGGGATAGAACATCGGACCAACCTGGCCAACCAGGCCACCTTGCCCTGGTACGGGCTCCTTGAGCCTGCCTGTGGGATCCCACCATGCCACCTCTCCCAAGGGTGTCCCACATGCTGCAGCCAAAGTCATAGATATGCTGCAATGGAGGGAGGATGGAGCGGAGCAAGCTCAGCTTCCCCATGGCTCTTCTGCTGTCCTATAGGATGTGGTACCTGTGGTGTGGTGCAAAGCCACCACTTGAGGCTAAAGCAGCTGCTCAGAAGAGTGCTGCAAAGAGCTGACGTTCCTTCAGCTGCTCTTCTTGCCTCATCTTCTTTGCCTGCAGTCCCAGATGTAGCATACTTCAAAGCTGCCATAAGCATGTGGTTCTCTGTAGCATAGGAACAACAGTGAAACTTCTGTACTTGGTTGTGTTGAAATGCCTGGAGGCAGCTGAGATAGATAGGTTGTGAGCTACTTCACTATATTTGGCACTCGTTGTGAGATCCCTTCATCATCTTCTTAGTCACAACTGACCTCTGGTACCTGCTGTAGTGTCCTACTAGTCATGGTCAATGGTGTGCACACTTTTCAGCTTCTGTGGAGGACAGTGAAATACCGTGACTAGATCCTTGTAGATTTATTCATTTATCTCAAAGGTCTACTCAAATGCCACTAATTATAAAGGCAGGTTTACAGCAATCTGGTATCAGCAGCATCTTCTACAGCTGCTCCCATGAAACCATTTTCTTCTTCTGCCACGAAATTAATCTGATATTTGCTGAAGGTGTATTTAAGGTACTAAAAGATACTTCCTTTTAAGTGTTTGGGTATTTTTCCACGGGAACACTTATCTAGGGCTGTGGTGGATTCTCTATTACTTTACATTTTTAAAGCCTAGAACCAAAAAAAGATTTAAATAGCTAAGTCTAAAACAGATTCTCTTGAAAACAGTTCCTTATTAAGAGGTGACCCTCGTAGTGCCTAAGTCCCCTCTTCACCCCCCGCTTACTATTTTGGTACCCCAAGGAACATATGTTTGGAACCATCTTAGGCCAGCAGTCCTACCTTGTACCTAAAACTACTTGGAACACAGGGCTTGAGGTTTTTCTCTTCCTAAATCCACAGAGGATTCAGTTTGCCTTCAGAGCATATGTACATCCTGGAGCCTGCTTTAGCAGAAAATCATGGAAATTTCTTTCCTTAAAATGTGTCCAGTGATATGTCCCCTGATGCTCCTACCTAGCCCAGTGGCTGGAGCATTTTGCTGGGGACTAGAGGACCTGACTTCAATGCTGTCGCTGGCTGGAGGGGATTAGACACAGTATCCCATGAGCATGCAGGGTTATCTAGCAGCACTGTGTGGTCACACACAGTGGGAGTGTTGCTCTGCTCCTTTTGCTGAAATGGAGCAACTCTTGTGAGAGGAAGGTAGGGATGGGGGTCTGGGAAGAAGAGATGGAGAAAGGGAGGAGAGAATGGGAGCAGGAGACAGGAAGCAGCTCTGGGAGAAAGAGGGACAGGTCCTGTCCCTTGCAAGGGAAAGGTGGGAAGCCCATGTGCCCTTCTCTCAGCAAAGTGTCCCAACAAGTGCCAGCAGTCCGCTCCTTCCCTGGGGGACAAAAGTTGCTGCATAGAGGATGTGCCAGCTGCAGAGCCCCGTGTGGTTTCTTGTGCCCGGGCTATCCGACAGCCTCCTCCGAGCTACGCACACTGCCGGGAAGCTGCTCACTGCAACTGCCTTCTGCAGTGCAACGTCATTATTTACTTTATCGTTCATGCGCTTGTGTACATTCCTCACATTTTAACTATGGAAGCAGAATAAATTGAGCATGTTAACCTTCCTTCCCTCCCTCCTGTCATCCAGTTTGCTTCTACGCTTTTTCCCCACTCTTGAAGCAGTGTGTTAACAGATCAGTCTTCAAGTATTTCCATTTACATCTTTTTTCCCTCACTTACAGACTTAGCAATCTATAGGGTAAGCATCCGGCAGGCCTTAAAAAACAGAGTATAGCAGAGAGCATTGCTTCTGTGACCAGCTTCTGTGTAAGAACAGATCTGCTTAGTCTGGAGTCACCAACACTGATTGCAAGCCCAGCACACACAAGCTACCACATACCTTTGCTGTCTATGCCTGCAAAAATCAGGGGGTGCCTGTCTAAGATTTTCTATTGCTCTGTCTTGCCTCCTGCCCTCCTTCAGTCTGCTCTAGAGAGTCGCTGAGCATGAACAACAGCCTTTTCTTTCTTGATGGGTTCCTTGTCTCTATGTGCCAATGCCACGTTTCCAGATTACAACTTCTGAAACGCCTTCGTAAGCCTGAAGCTGAGCAGGTCAAATGGAGACCACTAAACCCTAATGCATCTATCAGCCAGAAGGGCACCTCTTTTTCACCCGTCTCTTCCCTGTCTTAAAATATGTTTTTACGAACACGTGCATAGAAGCATGTGTGGGTGCAAAGGCAAGTACGCAGCCTGAGACAGATCAGCATGCCCGGTCCTCAGCTTGGCTGCCCCACCATCTGGCTGCACTTGCACTGCCTGGTTCTGGTCCTGCCCGTGGCTCAGGCAGGTCTGAAAATGCTGCCCTTTTATTTTTTTTTTAACCAAAATCACTGCTATAGTCCAGCAATCACTGACATCCAGTGGCGGCTGAGGATAATTACAAATGTTTATTTTCTGAGAGTCTTGTTTGTTACCTGGGGAAACCCAAGTTAGGATGAAGGCTTGCTTTTGAGCTCTACAAAAGGAGGACAAATTGATTGAAACACAATATTGCTCCTGTTAGACAGGAGAGGGCAACCACCTGAGAACCAGTATTGAAAAGCATCTCTGTTCCCTGCACAAAGGGGCTCCAGGTCCGACGGTGCTGCTATATAGTTTGGGAGTAGCCCCAGGTGGGAAATTGAGTTCTGCCTTTCGGAAGTTGCCGTGAGACCAGACCTGAAGTTTCCTGCCCCAGGCAGTTTGGAGTGGGATAAAATTAAGGCTTGAGCAACAGTGACCCCACTATGTTGGTCTAACAAAAACACTGTGCTGCAGGGTGAGCCCTTCAGGCCCCCTCAGCAAGGCTCAAATATCAATTAAATCCTCTGGTGGGTGATCCTGCCTGAAAACAACATCAAAGTTCCAGTTTTGGCTTAATTCCATTCAGCACGAATAATTAACAATTTCTTTATGGTTGGAGAGGGAGGCTGGGAGAGCGTTATGTACCTTTTCTTATCCCAGTGCAAACGTTACTTGTTCATAAATGCTTGTATAGTCTTATCTTTCTTCTGTATGAAACTGTTGGGCTATGGTGCAACTTCTGAGAGAGTTACCTAATTTTATTATTTATGTTTTCCATGCAATCCCTCTCTACAGTGTCTGACCGCATTTAGGGAATGCTTAGGAATAAACTTTAAGGAAAAGGGGTCAGATCCCCATAGAAAGCATGGAGATAAAGTCTCTGGATGGCATAGCCTGTTGTAATTACTGCAGGAAACGTAACTTCATCAGTGAAAGCAAAATTATGAAACTGAAACATTTTTCAGGACATCTTTGATTTTTTCCCCCTTTTTTGGGGGGAAGGGGGGTAAATCCAAAAGAAAATAAAGTCGTCTAACCTTTATTTTTATTTCTGAATTTCTTTCAAGAGTATTGGAGCAAGAAGTGAATTTTGACAAACATAAAATACTTCCAGTGCAGCAAACTTTAATGGTTGCTGACACCACTATAATTTAAACCTTGGGCCTTTGTAAACAGTTTGTACAGAATGCCCTGTAAGCAATCTGAGCTCGTTGCAAGGGCTCCAGCACTTTCTGAATGTGACACTTCATCTGTCTCTTCCCCGTCAGCCCCCAGTCCTTTCTGTACTGTTTCCACCCATTCTGATACCCCTTGCAGAGAGAATATTCCTTCCTCCAATTTGGTTGCCAGCCACCACGGGCCCCTTAGCATTGATGTGTATTACAGTATCTTAAAGCTTTGGCCATAAACAACACCCCATTATGGAGCATTAGCTGTATAAGAGATGCTCTCTGCTGCAAGGGGTTCAGAGGTGAAGGACATCCCCAACAAAAAGGGGACCTATAGCTCATGCTAAGGTCTGGCTGGGATTTGAAGTCCCTTTTGCTCGGGTGTCCTGCCCTGCATAAGATGCTGCCCTTAGCAGCAGAGAAAGCTGGAAGGGGAGAAGCAGCGATGCATCTTTAAAGCGACAGATTTAAAGGTAATGAAAAGGAGAAATTTCACTTCTCTCCTTGCCTTGAGTTTCGTAGATTTTGCTTTGTGCCTTCTGCCTGTGTGGGTGGGGATAGTTTTCTGTTTTGCACTGTCTGTAGGGCCAAACAGAAGAGCCATGGCTGAGAAAGTGGGGGAAAGGAGTGACAGCCCCTGCCTTACAAGATCATCTTGTCTGACAGTGCTGGGATGCGAGCAAGGGCTCTCATCTTTCCCTGCTCTGCTTCACAGACAGAGAGAGACTTTTCACGCTCATGGGGAGCGTTAGGAGAAAATGACAATGACCCAGGACACGCTCAAAAAACTGAAGGAGCTGAGCTTGCTCCGAGGCTGATACAAGTCTCCACACAGCATCACTGATGAAGGATTGCTCTGCCCGTAACTGGGGAGAAAGCCAGAATCTCTTCTCTGATACTGAAATAAAGCAGTCCCCTTTCAGACCACTCAGGAAAGTAATTGTTCATTCCTCAGGTCGAGCAGCACATATGCAATCTCTTTGTTAAGTAGCTTTCGAAATTTCTGCTCTTTGGCTCTTGCAGTTGCCGCCTGTGTGATTGCCAGCCCCCAACGCCGGCCAGGAAACCCCACTCCCAACCCAGAAGGGGAGAAGGCAGCACACGGCACTTACAGCTCAGACAGAGCTATAAACAGGCCGCTGGTTACAGCCACTGGAGAAGAAGGGCAGGGAGAGTCCACTCTTCCCAAATACAGCTTCTTAAATTCAACAAAAGTCCTCTGGTTATAGAGCACGCAGAAACCTTAATTATAAGAGAAGACCAGTGTGTGGAAGAGGAAGGGGAGCCTTGGTGGCTACTGCTGGCAAAGGTAGAGACAAGATGGATGAGCTGGAGAACACTTTTTCTTACAAAATAACTATCAGCCACAACGTCAGCATGCTTTAGGTAAACATGCCCAGGCAAAAAGCCCAGCAGTGAGAAAGAACAGGATAACTAGATCAGATAGAAGGGAATTAAATTTGTGGCAAGTTAAAACCAAAGCCAGATCTCTTTGCAGTATTGAAATAACTTTGCTACTGCCTTGAACACCAATCTTCACAGTGCAAGGACTGGAACACGCTGTGGGGGAGACTGGGTAACAGATGTCTTACAGATACCTGTCCCTCTTCTACATGGTCAGACCTGCAAGGTGGTAGTCTGTTTCTAGGACCAAAATCTGGTTCCTACCTAACTTACAGCTTGCAAAGGCATCCGTGCAGTTTTGCTATAAAACACCACCATGCCAGCAAAATAGGTTTTATACTGGTTTGTATAGGCATAAGGGCTTCATGGACCTAGGCTGAGAAGAGAGAGATAAGTCTTTCTCCCATATCATTATCAGTTTCTTGAGAGTCTTGGACTGGAGGCAAGCAAACAGCATTGCTCAATTCATTTCCATTAGAAAATCAATATGCTTGCACATTCCTGGAAAGCAAATGACAGGAGGCATTGGCTCATAAGGAGCTAGCCTGTGATTTCACTGTGACTGGCTCAAGGACTTGGAAATAAAAAGTGTTTTTCCGCATGGGCCCTACTGAAACATGAGCCAAGAAGCTTGTCCAGCCAACAGCCGGCATTCACACCTTTCTTTCTGTACCTGTATGTCTTGGTCCCTCCAAGGGTGGGTATTATCAGCTTGCTTGATAGCTTTAAGGCTGGAAAAAGCCTTGGCTGAGCTGAGGGAATCTGCCTGAAAGCAAATCATAATGTTGGGGTTAAGAAACAGGCAACATTTGTTGATGGTGCTGTACTCTGATTGCAAGAATGATCTCATCATTGTGTGTTGAGCATCCCAGGCCAGTGGCTAAGGTACCAGGCTGCTAGGCAACATATTCAGGACCGGCAAAAGGGGCCAGAGATAACTTTTTTGCATGTCTCTTCTTCCTAACATAATCTATGATTGGTTCCCATCTTCCGTGACCACAAAAACTCCTGCTCAGATTTCCAGCCTCTATTACTTCGGGGAGATCTAAAAAGATCTTCCTCAGAATGAAACAGTTATTTCACCTTTTATGTAGAATCAGAAAAAGTGACCCTGCAAGATCCCTGATCCAGAACACCAGTTCTGAGGCTGTTTACCTCCTCTGGGGAAGACCTGCATTCAAGTCCCTCTTCTTTCTCAAATGAAGGAGTTCGAAGTCTTTGCCTCCTTCCGAGCAAGAGAAGAGCTGCTTGCTGGCTAGTGACTGTTGTGAATGGATCCATGGACAGACACTGAGCTTGCAGCTCAGTGGTTGCATTTTAATCTTTACTCTGGTTAATTCTTACACAAAACAGAACAGCTCTAATGACAGATGATGAACATGAGAGTGCGCAAACCCCAGCACTCCTGGCAGCTGGGTCCTCGTTTGGGATACGCCGCGCAGACAAGCAATTTGAACATTCCTCCTCCGTGTGCTAAACAAGTATTATGCCCTGCTGGGCTCTTCTGAAATACAGCTGCTTCTCTCTAGCCAGAAGTTTTGTCATGGCTCTGAGAAAATATCCCATGCAGTCAGTATTTTCTTCTTGTTTTGTCCCGGCACTGCTGGTCCGGATAAGTGGTGTTAGCACATCAGGACTCAGTAGCGGAGAACATTCCATTCCTGCTGTCCTTGTCAGGACCACAAAACCGGAATGATAATTAAAAAAATTCCTTTGGCTCAGACCCAAAGTTTCAATAGTTCTTGAATTTTCAGTAAACCAGAAACCCTGCCCCTGTTTGAATGTGTCGTCCTGTTCCCCTACAAGTTTTTTTAAAAAACAGCATTGATTCACCAACGGATCCATGCACACTTCACAGCGCAGCGGATGGTATCTCTCCTGCACCAGCCTCTGGAGCAGAAGCCAGGGGGCTTGTATGGGGAGGGTAGATGGGATTTTACATCCCTATGCCTAACTCAGAACAGGGTTTCCAACCAAAGCAGGTCTCTGCACAGCATACCCTAGCCATGTCCCAAAGATGAGTAGGAGTAGAGCAATTTCAGTGTCCCCCCCTTGTATTTTACATATATCATTACATATCTGTTGCAGGAGGAACAAGAAGTTGGGTTTGCCATTCCAAGGTTCTTGGGTTATTGTTTGCTGGGACAAACCAGCACACCAGCTGTCACACCTCTGATGTCCTTAGTTCCCTCTGGATGAAATTTACCTTGGAAAGGTAAAAAAATAGTTTCATCACTTCCAAAATTTTCACTTCATATTGCTTATTCTTTTGGTTTGACAAAACCTGCTGTGTTGCTGTTTCTCTCTTTTTTTTTTCTTTCTTGTTTTTAGCAAATAAATGAGGTGGAGGGGGGGAAATCCCTCAGCCTACTATTTATGACTCTACACACAAGGCTGGGGTAAGATTTGAAGGAAAAGCAGTGAGAAAGACCATCTCCGCTGACACACATTAATGGAGAGTGTGCATACGTATGACTGAAGGCAGACTTTCTGTTTTGTTATTTTCTTTCTGACTCTACTCAGCGCTTTATGTTAAGCTGTGCCTGGGAGGAGGGAAAGAAAGCAAAAGGATCCTCAGTCTAAGGTTTGGGGTTGGGAGGCAGCTTGGGGGTTCTGTGGAGTTGAGCTCCATGGGGTGATTGGGGCCACCTTCAAGAATTCTTGGTGGCTTTGCATGCTCAGCTTCTTCAGCACACTAACCTGTGTCCACTGGCTAGTCTTTATGAAGCATTTAATTCTGTAGTTTTAGAGCTGTTGAAAAAGCGAAGGAAAGATTTATAACAACATTTGCTAACTCTAGGCCAACTGGTTTGGCACAGGAAAGAACTATGTTTTTCAGAACAGCTTTTCAACATTCCACTGTTAGCTAAAATGTATGAAAATTACAGTTTTGAAATGACCAGATGTTTTTGCCGAGAAAGAAATAGATGACCTGAAAGGGGAAGATGAGGCCTGAACTCGGGCTTCTATGCTACAACTGTCAACTTTTCAGCTAATGGATGACCTACTACCATCTAAAACTACTAAATTTGTGTGATTAATGGTGCTAAATTGCAGCCACAGTATATTTATAATTTTCTCCGTCAGCTTGATACCATTTGTGCAGCATCACTATAAAAGGTGAAGGAGAGAAAAGATGATTAATCTGGTGTCCTTGTACAGAACAATATGGCATAGCTCTCCTCAAAGCAGAAGCTTTCAAGTGAAATAAACTAATGGTTTCATCTGTTTCATTTCCAGCTCTATTTTTTTTTAAATCAAGAGCAGCAGATCCTTTCCATGTTGTCTGCTTTTCTAGACAGAAACCGAGACTAGAAACTTTCTTGCTTTCAGCCTGAAATTTCTCACTACAACTTTATTCATGTGAGTTATCAAGAGCATGGGGATCTTATTTTGGCCACCCGTAATAGTTTAATTGGACTGGCCTGTGTTAAAAATCTGTGCTGGCTTGATGGGATGTTTCAAATGCTTTTCTTATTGCTCTGTTGAGCTGTTACCAGTCAAATGAGATTAAGAACAAAGAGAAGGACTCTGGAGAGAGATGTGATGGTGTTGGGTTGCAATCCTCCTCCTCTACTTTATAGTCATTGTTTAAGGTGCCCAAAAAAATCCCATAATAGAAAAGCTCTTTTTTCCTCTTCTCTTTCAAAGCAGACATGTGTTAAAGGAGGAATTAAATGAAGCTGAAGAAGGTGGAAGAATTATTGAAACTATAATTACTGCTGTGCAATGTCATTTTCCAGTAAAAAGGAGTCAGTTCCTTCATGAGGCCCAGCTGGCTGCCTCCATGCCCAGTTACCAGGGGTTCCTGTGGTGCTACCATTGCACTATGCGTGAAGGTAGGAGCACCCTGGAGCTCCCTTACCAACCCCCTGAGAGGTCCTGATCCCACAAGGCACAGCTCATCTCGCTCCAGGCGACAGCGGGAGAAGCCAGGGGCAGTCAGCACCTTGGGGATCAAGCCCAGAAAGCTGCTGCTTCTGCTCCTGCTCCTGAAAAAGTATCATCAGCTGGCTCTGCTCCTCTTCCAAGAGAGCTGACAAAAAAGCTATTTAAAAATCTGTTTAAAATTACGTATTCTCTGCTTTAGGGTTTGCTAAGCTCATTATAGAAGTGGAATGAAATTCCACAGCACGTTTAACATTTTTATTGTTCTTATTTTCTGAGCTTTTCCAACCTAATAGAGAATGACTGATCCCACTGGTGATCCGAGAGGGACGAGGTGCAGGAATCGCAGCAGCCTGAGCACCATAGCAATACTGTGACTACCAGTTTGGCTACTTCATTGTGCAGGCTGATCCAAGGAGGAATTAAGAGGATTTTGTTTTCCATTTTTTAAGTTGAATGGACTGGGACAAAAGCCCTTTACTGCATTTCTGAACAAGTCAGGGTATTTAGAAAAGCAGTAAAAATGGACTTAAGCAGAGTTGGACTTTGATCAATATAAAATCATTTACCACAGGAGATTGACTGTATGAAACCACCCAACTTCCCCCTCTTTGATCCTTTAGTGGTCACTGATGACCTTCCATCTTTCTCCATTCCTTACAGCCTTCTGCAGGGAGCCACCCAGCCGCTGTCTAGCAAGTAATGGGAAAACACAGCCCTGGAACACCTGATTGCCAGGACGCATTAAAGTCTGAGGAGTGTGTGGTGGCTCAGATCAAATACAAATCAAATATAAGCCACAGCTTAAATTCAAGTTGACCTTCACCTTCTGACAGGTTTGAAAATGATTGATTGTTTTTCACTTGCTTCCCCCCCTGCTTCTCCCCACAGATTCCTAATTAAGGGCAGAAGCAAAGGGAACAACTAATTGTTATCACCAGTTTGGATTTCCAGACTAAGAAACTTCAGTTCAGGGAAATGCGGTCCAAATGTTATGCTAAACTGACCCACAGCCAGGAATTTTCAACACTGCGTTCTTTGCTAATCTATATGCATCAAATCCTGCACATTTTTCCCTTTTAGCACCTACCACTTGTGCCTGAGGACCATTCAACTCTTGACAAAAGCTTCTGCCGAAGAGGCAGTGTTTGCCTTTTCCACTAGCAAAGGGAGCACAGGCAAGGAGGGAGTAAGTCTTGCATTTAAAGAGTGATATCTCATTTTGGATGACCTGTAGTGCCTGCTACCACAGCCAGCTGAAGACCTTGTTGACATTTTTGCAAAACCAAAGCCTCACTACCTCAAAGGTATTGGCTTTTGTGACCCAGAAACTGAGTAACAAAGCCGTACAAATGGCTAGTAGTTCCAATCACACTTTTGGCTAAGCAGGCGCTCAACTGGGCAGATTGAAAAGGGAAAAAAAACCCACTTGATTTGGATCAAGCGAAACAGTGTCCAATTTGTGATTAAACACCTATTGCAATCCGTGGCAGTTTATATGGTAGTACGGGCACATTGTGGAAGAGAATGTTCATCAACTGGCTCCCAGAAGGGAGAAGAAGGTGGATTTGTCTTCTTTCCCTCCCTTCCCCTGTCTAGCCCAGCAGTCAGCTCAGCTGGCTTTTATTATAAAAGACCCAACTTCAAATCTCGCCTGTCTGATTTGGAGGGCTCCAGAGGGTTACCCCAGCTTTTAGCTTCTCTCAGAAGGAATACCAGACATCTATACCAAGCAATTATATTATATAGCTTCCCTTTAGGCCATCTTGCAGCAGGCTGTTCCTCCTGCCTGTGGCCCACCCTGGGAATCACTCCAGTCCTAGCACGTGAGGACTCTCAACAGGCCAACACACTGAGGCAGTGTTTCTGCTTTAGGCACTAGCAGCAACAACCTGGGCCAATAAATCTTCTATCCTTTACAGATGTAAAATAGTACAGAAAAATCTGTACAAAATCTTATCTCAAAGTAGGTCGCTGCTAGGTTGATTATCAGATGTATTAAAGACCATTTTTGTGCTTATATGTATTAATCAGAAATCTACCAGATTTTAAAAAAAAATGGAAAGTTCTTTTTAATATGAAGATGGGAAAGGTGTCAGAATGACAATAGATACTGCCAGCAATCACATGTAATAATTTGGAAGCACCACTAAATGAAGCATGTCTATTAGAATTCAGACACACAACAGTGTCTGAGTTTATAATTAAAGATCATAAATCATTATGTAGCGAAAGTAATAAAGTACATGCAGGCTTCTAACCTAGAGACAGCAGGACTATACTAGTCCTAATTGTCAGCTATAGCTTACGACTCTGCAAAATTTTGGAAACAAAGAGTGTGAAAACTCTCTATCCACAAGTAGCAGAAATTTCTTCTACTGGCTGAGATCGAGCATAGACCTGAGTCCCATATGTGTATGTGTGTGTCTACCCACACATACAAACATGTATATGCATATACATGCATGTGTGCATATCTGTAAAACCTAAGACCACCAAAGATATTTTTTAATTTTGACACTTTCTAAAGCTAATTTAGGTTTTTCTTTAACTGACGTAATGAATGAGAAACAACGGAGTTTAAATCATTATCAGTATAATCCATTACCATTCAAAGCTTTGAATACTAGCCATAGTTTTTTAAAAAACATTTAGCAGATTATGACTGAAACACTCACATTCAGCCTATTGTTCAGTACATCTGGAAGCTAACATTTAGTAATACAGATATCATACAAATGAATTACAAAAGAAAACTTAGTGTAGTCAGATTAATCTGTATGAATGGGATTATATTTATAAAAGCACATACATATAATATATATAGTTAAAAGATTACGTACAAATAAATCTCAATAAATTGTGTCAAAATCTAAATCTTTTTCATGTATTCTTTGGAACAACCCATACAAACTTCAGCTGTGGGTTTGATCACAGCCAATAGAAGAAATTTGTTGATACTCTAGGGTAGCCAGTTTTCACAGTTCTCATTTCCAAACTTCTGCAAATAAATCACACCCGACAATTACTACTCGTTTATTGTATTTCAAAATTACTTTGTTCAAAAATCCAAGTAAGCTTGTGAAGTGATAACAACAGTACCTTGTCATTAGTTCAGATTACAATTTTCATGGAGGGCATTTCTATTTGGGTGTTTCGGGTTGTCGCTGTTCTGTAATTTTATGTGTGATAAGTAAAATTGCCCAGATCCACAAATTGCTGTGGTTTTCCTGAAGACGGAAGAGCTTTCTCCACCAGACAGTGAAAGGCCCGGGATATTTCTGAGCAGACAATGTAAAGCTGATTATAACCTTAGAGGTAATTCCCTAACATTTAAGTGGTTGGGTTCTGTAAAACATGCAATAACTGTGCCCATCCTCAATATTAGTTTTAATCCTTTAGAATATTTTTTAAATATGAATATGCATGTTCGCTGGTTTCAGTTTCCCTTGTTTTGTATTTGAAGTCTTTAGATGTCATTTTGAGGAGAAACATTCATTCCCATCGCCTATTGGGTTCTTTGTTTGTAACCAAAGGACAAAATCCCCATCCCTCTCAAATCACTGAAGGTTTGACTTCTAGGCCAGAATCTCTGGGGCAGCGTGTTTGCTGTTCATCGCTTTCTCTCGGGTCTTTGTGCTGTTTTGGTGTCGGCTGTAGGCAAGGGGACAGCAGGAAATCAGAGCCCGGCCTGGTGCTGTCCAAGGTAATGGCGTCCTCCTGCCGCTCGCCCGCACCCAGGGCTGTTCCGGCACGACACGGCACGGCACGACATGGCACGACACGGCATGACACGACACGACACGACACAACACGGGTGTGTGCTAGACTGCCAACGCAGCCGGGGAGAGCATTACTTAATCAACAAAACCCTCCAGTGTTTTGGGGACTTAGGTATCAAAGTCATGACTGGGACTTACTCCTCAGTTCTAAAGGCAAGACAACATGCATGGACCAAAGCGCCTTCTTCTGAACCTCTCTGAACCTTAACAGGCTCCCTCAAAAAAACCCAAACCAAACAAAGGTTAATATCCGTGTTTGAAAAACCTGTGCAATTTTGGCCATTGTCTAATTACAGTAAGTTAAAATGCATTCTACATTATTTTAAGTGTCTTTAAACTTCCCAGAAACATACCTCTGTGCTGCCTCAGTAAATCTGTCAGGTTTGAAAGTAAAGCCAAAATTACAGGGACACAAAAGTTGCATTTTTAACAGAGACTGCATGCAGCCACAGAGATCTATTTGGCAGGGGAGGAGAAAAAGAGATCTGTGTGTATGCTCGCATACACCTTCACTGTTTCAGGCAACGTATAATAATTTCCCTTGTGAATAGCTATAAAGTTATTGTAGCATTAAAGCTGGATAGACCTACAGTAATGGTATTTCCTGACGTTTCCAAATGTTAAAAGGTCAACAAAAACAGTACGTATGGAAACAATCTCTTGTCATTACATTCTATAGCACGAATTAAATAAACATTTCCTCTTTTTTGTCCCTTCTCCTGTCATTCAATGTAAAAATCTAAACTATGACACCAAAACAGCATGAAACCAGTAAGAGGTTTAATTAAAGAAGAATTCAATAAAAGCCATCTATTTTGTTTTAGTCAAATCCATTTTTTCTTCACTTATTGAGGAGTTAATGAAATTCCAGCAGTAACCACTGTCTGAAACATGAATCTGTCCAGAGAAAGTCTTCCTCAAAGGAAAGCTTCTAATAGCAAAAGCCACCCATCCCTAACCAGTACACAGACTGGTGTCCTCCAAGGCAATAATGTTTACTGCCTTTGCTTCATACATTGTGCAAGAGCACAGCTCCAGTGAAGCAGTAAGTTCAGCTACTGCCTCGTATGTGCTGACAAGCCCATCAGCAATAACTTTTCAACTGCTTTTGAAATCAAAGTGGGATCTAGCTGCTCCTAACATCAGCCCTAATCTGTATAGGTCACATATTAACAGACAGCTCAGCACTGGGGTGCTCAGTGTAGCTGGGCACTGCCCATGAGCAATGTCACAGCCTGCTTAACTGCCCAGGAGAGAAATGCAGCTGGTTTTGCTCTGAGACTCCAGCTCTGCACAGTGGTTGCCCCTTCTTAATAACTTCTTGTGTTGCCAGACAGCATGGATCATGTTTTCAGAGCCTCAAGCTGTAAATGCTGTTTCATGCAAAATCTTGGTGGGCACAGTGATGATGTACCAGAGTACGATTGGGATAAAACAGCAAAGGTGTGACTTATCTGATCTGATACTGTGGTCACGAGTTGTCTGGCAGGCTGGAACAAGGAGAGCAATTAGCACAACAGATTCAATGAAATTCTGTCAATAAAGTCTGAACTAGACTGTTCGCAACAATGCTCACCACAAAAGCCACGGAACCGCGAAGTCCCCTTAACCTGGGGACCGGCACCCTCTTCCATGATGAGACGGAAGGACTTTGGACGGAAGACAACCACAGCAGCTGCAAGAGAAGTGGACAATGACGGACTGACCTGGTGTAACACACTGGAGATCCCACTGCGTTCAGAAATGTAGAGACTAGTGTGCAGCCTGTGCGAAGAACCGCAATGATAAGAAAGGGTGAGAGAGAACACATTTTTATGAAAGCTCCTCAGCTTGAGCCACTGGTATCGCTATTGGTTTTGTTCGTTGAAGTTCAGGGTGAAAAAGCCAGCCTTTATCTGGGTCAACCACAGAAGCCGCTTAGCTTCTGTGTGGGTGTGACAATAATTCCTCTTGTGGCTCTCCGCTTTCACCATTAGTGCTGCTTCTCTTGTCCCACATCTGAAATAGGGCCTGCAAACTGTAATCCTCCTAAAAAGAAGTTATTTGCCACACTGGCTTTGGCACTTCTTGGCCTCCTAGACATCTGATCAGTTATCTTCCAATTGTTTTCCATACACAGAAAATGCACAAATCCGTGCAGTGGTTGCATTGTGCAGTGTTACCTTTGTCACTCTCTCTGTTACAGGGTAATTTTTTTTCCTCTGGAGGACAAATGACCCTTGCAAACATCTGGAATAAGGCACTCTTACTACTTAGACCCACTACCCACTTCTCTTTAATATCTTTATCAATGACCTGGATGAAGGGATCGAATGCACCCTCAGTAAGTTCGCAGATGACACTAAACTGGGCGGGCGTGTTGATCTGCTTGAGGGTAGGTTGGCTCTGCAGAGGGATCTGGACAGGCTGGACCGATGGGCTGAGACCAATGGTATGAGGTTCAACAAGGCCAAGTGCCGGATCCTGCACTTGGGTCACAACAACCCCATGCAGCGCTACAGGATTGGGGCAGAATGGCTCGAAAGCAGCCTGGCAGAAAAGGACCCGGGGGTGTTGGTTGACAGCCGGCTGAATATGAGCCAGCAGTGTGCCCAGGTGGCCAAGAAGGCCAACAGCATCCTAGCCTGTATCAGGAATAGTGTGGTGAGCCGGACTAGGGAAGTGATCATCCCCCTGTACTCGGCACTGGTGAGGCCCCACCTCGAGTACTGTGTTCAGTTTTGGGCCCCTCACTACAAGAGGGACATTGAGGTGTTGGAGTGTGTCCAGAGAAGGGCTACAAAGCTGGTGAGGGGTCTGGAGGACAAACCTTATGAAGAATGACTGAGGGCACTGGGGTTGTTTAGCTTGGAGAAGAGGAGGCTGAGGGGAGACCTTATCACCCTCTACAACTACCTGAAGGGAGGTTGTAGAGAGATGGGGGCTGACCTCGTCTCCCTGGTGACAAGTGATTGGACGAGAGGAAACGGTTTCAAGTTACGTCAGGGGAGGTTTAGATTAGATATTAGGAAACATTTTTTCACTGAAAGGGTTATTAAACATTGGAATAGGCTGCCCAGGGAGGTGGTGGATTCACCATCTCTGGAGGTGTTTAAAAAAAGGGTAGATGGGGCACTTAGGGACATGGTTTAGAAGTGGCTTTTGTCAGGGTAGGTTAAAGGTTGGACTCGATGATCTTAAAGGTCCCTTCCAACCTCAGCAATTCTATGATTCTATGATTCTATGATTCTACTTTAGGCTGCACAGTAGCACACACCTAATCTATGTGCCGAGGATGACACTTCCTCCCCTTTCACCAGACACGTAGCCTCACAGACATTATGGAAAAAGGCAAGAGTCAGGTAATGTAACAGCGCAGAGCATAAACTGCTAGTTAGATCTTCAAACACACCCAATATTCCTCGGTTTAGAGAAAGACGCATGAGGCTCTGAGGACAGATTAGGGTCAACTACAGGAAGTTCCATCCCAAACGCTCTTTCCAGGACCTGGACCCAGAATGAATACAGTAGGAAAAGCCTCCCTAATAAGTCAAACTCTTTCTTCTTTCACTAAATAAAACAAACATTTTTCTAACCTGTATTGTTTCTGGCTCTGCTCACTGCTCAGCCCCTTACTACAGCTTACTTCAAAATTCCTTACTGGGTGTTTGGCAGAGGGAGTATGATCTATAGCGTGACCTTGCAATTCAGTGCACCGCTGTCATTCTGTATAATGCACTGTAAAGCATAGCTTTTATTGGAAATGAAACTGCATAAATAAACACTCTTACTTTAACGTGAAGTAAAACATTTTGCATTACACATGTGCAGATTCAGGTCGGGAGAAATTAGTTAAGAGAGCGCCAAAAATCAAGCAGCGATGTGCCTATATTATTTTTATCCTTTTAAAACGTAGCCAGTGTCTAATAAATTCTGTTTCATTTTTGTAGCCTTTCATTAGGAAGGAGATTTGTCTGCATACTATAGAGAGCTGAATGGGACTAAACCCTTGTCTGGGGCTCTCTCTCCATGTGCGCTCCAACCCTCTGCTCCACCCCAATGACTATAAACAGCCACTGGTTGCATGAAGTAAGGAAAAAGCACAGTGGATCCAGTTTTGCAAACCCAGAGATGAGTTGGGCTTCAGTTATTTAAGTGGAATCTCTTTGTCTCTACCATGGCAGCTCTACTTTTCTTACATATACTGTCTGACAGCTTGATGAAAAACCATCTAGCTAATGCACACACTCTAACACATGCTTTAATGCAGTCCATTATTAATTGAGCCATCACCATTTGTTCAGAATTCAAGACTGACTGCCTCCAGTGCTCTTAAAAAACACACAGGCAAAATTCGTAGGCACCAGCCTTGCATACCATACAGCACGAGAGGTGACAGTAACAATTACGTGTCTGGAAGGAGACGCCCCAACCAGGCTACAGATAGTTACCTAATATTATTCTAATGTGTCATTTTGAGAGAGGATAAACCTGTCCTGGTCATCAGCTACGTAAAATGCTTGGATCACTGCTAACTCTGGCAGTATCTTGCTGGTTGGGTTGGTTTTTTGGTAATATACTCACAGTCGTTCAGTCAAATATTTGTGCCAGAACTTTCACCCGCAAAAAAACGCGGCTCCTCCCTTCCGAGCACCCTGCTGCTCTGCTTAACAGGTTGCAGTGTCACAACTGACACCCTTCAGAGAGCCAGCACCAGGCACTCAACCTGCTCTCTGCAGCAGACCAGCCCCAGGGAGGTTGTTTGTTCCAGAAAATATACCCCAAACAAAAAATAAGAGAGAACATAATGAAAAACACAGAGCCGCAGGATAGCAAATACAGCTGCTTTTTCCTTCCTCCATTACTTTGAGGCCATCCCTGCAATATGGATTTCATTAATGGCTCAGAGACAACATTGCAGAATTACAAGTTCAAGATGTTATTGGAAAAGCCACCCCATGACTCTCTTTATGTTGTTTTTTTTAAATATCATCTTTAAAACCAACTTTAAAAAAGTGATTATTTGGTGCACTGTAACACTGCCAGTGATTGGGCTGGAAGCGAGTATATGCATACACACTGAGAGAATAACCAACAGCAAAGACTTTCTGTGCAGCTTTCTCCAAAATAGAAGAAAAAAAGGTAAAAGTATGATACAGAAGTTGGGTTTGAGCAGCAACAGAGTACAGCTCTTGAATCTCCTCAACTGAAAGGTCTCTGGATCAGGGTCAGTGGCTTCATCTGTACTTATACACAGATTGATGAAGCCCCAGTCCTCCATTCATAGTTTTGTACTAAATCACGCATACAATTTTTTCACAGTACCATCATATTTGAAAGTCAGCTACTATAAGAATAAAGCAAAATGCTGTCAGACAGCCTGATGTTAGCAAACTACCGAAACACAACCTTTTCATTGAGAAATATATGGGTATCACCTTAGAGAGAGATTTCAACTGGGCCACTTATCAAAGTTCCAAGTACATAAAGCAATTAAATGGAACCAGAAAGGAAACAAGACATTGCAGTTCTGAAACAAGCTATAAGACACTAATTAATACTCGAGGCTGCAGTACAGCCAGCCTCACGGCTGACCTCGCAGCCCAAATAACTGCTGCACTCCTCACTGCTGAGGCTGGGCTGCGGTGGCAGCGGTGGGTCTTCAGCATGGCACCAGCGCCAGGCTCAACCTCTGCCTTTGATCACTCAGCCTCCACTGCTACCGTGCCCCACTGCGCACCCGCTGCTACAGGACAACCAGATCTCCGCAATTCAAACAGGTGTGTTTTTTTCATGGCTGGCAACAGAAAATAATTTTACAAAGCCTGAATTTGCTAGTCCCAAAGAAAACTCCCCAGTGAGTAGCAGGTCACCTTGTCCTCAGATGGGCGGAGCCTGGCTCAGCCCCGCTGCCCTCAGCCTTGCTGGGGCTACCCAGCATCTCTCATGGACCATGGAGAAAAGCACAATGGGGCTGGCTGTACCTAACAGGGCCCTAAAGAGCTGTTCATAAAGCAATGCTAATGGACATGTCACATCAAAGGGACAACAACAGGAAATGTTTCAAATTACATACTGCACTGCTGCAGCCCGGGACGAAATGCCATCCCATGGTTCACCTGCTGAGGCAGGAGAGGACCTGCCCGATAAATGCAGGCTGTCCAATCTTCCGCATTGCATCTAGAAAGCTACAAAAGACAGCTAAGAGGCCTCTACTCTAGAGTATATTAATATATATTAATATACTTCATATACTCTATATATACATGCCATAACAGGTTTCCTTGGTCATTTGTGATGAGTTGTCCTCAGCCATTCTGGGACTGCCTATTAAAGAAAACACTGAATATTTAAAGTCTGCTTAGGTCTTCTCACACACCACTGGTGTGAGAATATTAAAATCATCCTTCAGTCTTGTATTATATATTCTTTGCCAGACTATTTTTTAATTGTTTTTGTGTGTGCACACAAATCCCAAGGCATATGTGCAAAATAGGATTCCTGTCCCATGCCAGTCTGGGCACATGCCTCGTTTGCATGCTCATTTAAAAATGTGAGTCTTGTCATTTCAATCTGCTACAGTACTTTAGTTCTAATGTGGAACCGGTGCCAGGGTTTTGAAGGGTTATTTTTCCTCTCCGTGGACAAACTGCTATACTGGAGTGGTTACATTCCTGCTTAATGGCATGAAGCCACTTAAAAGAGTTAACCTTCTCTATGCAAATGTTAACAATTTTCTGGTAATACCATTCTACTTAAAATAAAATAGAAAATCAACTGCTGCTGTTTCAGAAATACACAGGTACTCTGAACCACAGCACGATGGCAGAGGATGCTCTTCAGCTCGCATCTATGTCACAGAAAAACGCTGGGCGTGAGCTCTGAAATAACCAGATTGCTCTGGATGTGTTTGCACGTAAAATGAGCTTACTGTTAGCTCCATGTAATTGTCTCTCACAGCATTACCCATTCTTTTCCCTCTGCATAGTATTACAGAGAGAGACACAGGAATCCATCACTATGCACCATGGCTAAAAGAGCACCAGCAGCGTCTCATAGACAGGTAGACAGCTCTGGGGCGAGAGCAGAGGCCCAAAGCATACCAGAGGGTAAGAAATGTGCTGGCAACTGGGTGCCACGTCTGGAAGATGTATAACTTCATCTTGCAGATGCTGAGCCGAGTGGCCAGAGCAGTTGTCTTCAATTATGGTGAGAGCCAAAGGGTGGAGAGAAACAAAGAGGGTAACGAGAACTCGATGCTGTTCTGCCAGCTCCTGAAAGATTATATGTTTATTCATTTAGTTAGTTACCAAAACACCGAGCTTTTTCAAGAGAAATCTAGACTTTGTATATGTCTGTGTGCAATACAAGTGCACAAACTAATCTGCATCCAAGATGGTAGTTATCTACAGCGGATGGCAATGATACTGATGTTTATTATTTATAATACCCTCTTGGTCCAAATCCAGGAATCTGACATATGTGCTGAGGCATTCTGAATTTCCCAAAAATTATCATCATGAGTAACTCAGAGATTATTATCTGCAGAGCACCCAAGTATGTGCTTTGTAGCACACACTGTCCTTGTCCTAAATGCTAATATTTCTGTCCTAAATGTCGCTCATCAGGGGAGAGGACATCTGGGCAGGGAAGGTTTAGGGTCAGAAATTACATGATTTATGGAAGAAAGATCATAATTCTGCTCAGTAGACATTGGCACCTCTTCAGGAAATATTGATTAGATGGTGAAAAGCTTAGCTTTCTTCTTTGTGGAACAATTCACCCTAGCTGGGCTCTTCACACTGAAATGTATTGTATATGAAGCAAATGACAGGCAGAGAACGTTGATTCAGACTTGGAGGAGACCGTTAACTCACCCATGTCCTCACCATCTCCTGCTTTCAGCACTGCCTTAAGCCATGCAAAATGTCCCTTTGAGGCACAGGCAGTGCAGCTACAAATAAAAAAAATTTGACCAGTTTTAGCTCTGGCCCTGCGAGCCTCTGCATCCGATGCCATTCACAGCTGCCCTTTCTGCACTGCCTCAGGTTTAAGCCAAACTCACTCCCAAGACCGTGCCTCTCCCCATTGGCAGATCTTCTGTCACAGGGCATCATCCCTCCCTTCCTCCTGTCCATCACCTGGTGTGGGTCTGAGCCACCCTTCCAGAGACGCTCTGCCACCACCTCCCTGCAGCATTATCAGAAGGCCACCTACTGCTCCAGGCATACTGAGGAGTCAGACCAAACCAAAGCTGTATCAGCCCAGCCTGATTTGTCTTACCACGCAAGGGCAAGCTCCACCACTGGCACTCAAGCATCTTGTGATTAACCTTCCTCCCTTTATTGTATCAGGTCTGGTTTAAGTTGTAGATGTTAATAGTTGACACTACCCTTTTACTTATACTCTAAGCCACCTTGAAAACTCTGGGTGGCATTAAATAGCAAAGTAAGTATGTGCAATAAAATAAATGTATTGTATATACTAGTAGGATAACATTCTTTAAATGGCTGGAATCCCAAATGAAGCATGAATAAGGAGCAACATAACACCTTTGGAGAGAACAAATCTGAATCAGCCAAACTATGGGTTCTTGGCTTTCAGCATGTAAGAAATCAGTAATTTTAGTTGTCATAACTTAGAACAGGCTTTGAATGTTTTTCTCCTTCCTTGACTAAAAGAATAAATCAGAGAAATTCATGGTGTCGTATGCAAATGGAGATACTACCAGTTCAAAACAGAGGGAATATAGCTTAAGGCCTGGCTCTCTGAAATTTTAAACTTTTAAACATGAAAAAAAAAAAGGACTATTATGATTAATGTTGCTACCAGTTCCAGCAAAAAGTGGACGTAATAAATTATAGCAAAGAGAAATCTATGGAGCTTGTATCTGGATATCAATCAAATGCTGTAAGCAGCAGCACTGCAAACTGTGCCCACAAAATCACACTCTTCTGGTGCATTGAGGGTCTCTTGTTAAGCCTTCAAAGTTTCAAAACATGCTGTTCTGAAGTCCACAGCCTTTTGAATCAATGGTTTGTAAAAATAATTCACCAACACACACAACGGTTCAAACGCGATGGTACATAACACAGAGTACAAGCTTGCATCGGTCATATTCTTGGTGTTGAGGACACAGCGGGTTTAATACAAATTGTTTACCAAGGAGAAGATTACCTGGAAAGAAAAGAGGTTGCATAGATCAAAGTTTTTCTTCCAGATCAATGAATGCCTTACATTGGAAAGTTACTACTATCACCAAATTATTCACATGTGCAGGGCTACATTATAAAAATGACACCATTGGAGTTCAAGAGGTATTGAAAAAAGCAACAGGAAAAATCCTTGCCAAAAAAATATTTTATCTTTGTAGACAGAACTTGGTAAACTGCTACTCCTGACTGAATATGCAGATGATAAAAAACACAACAGATTGTTCAAAAGATGGCTGTCAAAGATTTTTACTTTTCTGCAAACATAAATATAGCCTGTGATTTGTCAAATGAACGTAATGTTATTATGTTTTTGTGGTTAATTTTTCTAACTCAAATCATGATGAAAACTTTGAACAATCAATACATAATTTATACCTGCTTAATATAGGGGCGATTTGCTAGAACTAGAACTGTTAACTAATGTCAGTATTTATTTCTCCCTCTAGCTCCATCCTATCCTATTTACAATCTGATAATCTGGTTTAGAAGAGTGATCTTATAGGTTTATAAGAGTCATATGTAGTCAAACAAAGAACACACCCTTTAAAATATATTTTTGAAGTATTGTCCCAAAATAATAAGTTCTGTTTATTTACTTAAAACCTGTCTTACACATGCAAAGTATCAAGAGTCATTTGAAACTTAAAGATCCATAATAAAGTTCTGAACAAGAAAAATAAAGGCTATGAACGTATGCTTATAACCACTCTATAATTATCAACAAGGCTTTCTTTATGAACCTCTTGTTTCTCTTAGTTGCTGCTTTAGTTAAATCCACACAGGACTACAGAAAGGGAAACATCTCAGTTCCTGTATAAAATACAATCTTTTCCCTTGATGGCAAGAAGAAAATCATGATGCGTAAGAATTCTTTAATATATTTGCCTTTAGAGTTTATTGACTTTACTTCTACTGGTATTTTACCATGTAGGAATAACATTTTGTTACCAAAACGGAATCCTTGCTGACTTAAAAACCCATCCATTCAACCACATTTTTGAACGAGTTGTATTAATTTAAGCAGCATGAAGCTAGCTGGGCAGAGAGAGCTAGGTCAACCAGCTACATTTTAAAGGTTTTCTTTCTTAAAACAAAACAAACTTGTACCATAAAATCAGGATTCAGTGATGGAAAGGTAGAGCAAACATCCCTCTGGGATAATAAATCACGTTAGTACTCGAATTTGTATCATCTTAGAACATCTTTCAAATTTATTTATTAGGTAGCTGAATGATTTTATCTTATCCAAGTGTAGCCATCTAGTTCTGACTGTATCAAGCTGTTCCAGACTGCATCTCTCTGAGCAGTAGCCTCTGCCGTGTTGGAAAGAGGCTACCATTGATGAATGTGGTTTTGATTTTGGAAAAGTGAGCTGTCTGCCTTTATCATGGATTAAGGTATCATTCGGAGGTACACAGTATGTTCGGCTCGGAGCGGGCCAAGGTAGTCTCCATCCTCGCCAGCCCTCCAGCCAGGCTCTCCATCTGGTTCTCATAATGCTCCCCAGCTACATTTCATCTCGTAAGCTGAAGAGACGATGCTAGATTAAAAGCAGGCCCAGCAGCGATAGGTTTCAGAAGTCGGGGCAGGTATTCTAATTATGTAACACATGTAGTCATTTCTGGTACATAAATTGGCTTCTTACCGGTACGTATTTTATTGGTACCAGTTTCTCCAAGAACGGGCACTTTAAGGTAAACGGCATCAGCCTGCACCAACGCACCGGGGCAAGGAAAACTTCTGTTTGTGTTTTGTCTCTTTAGTCCACTTTTAACTACCTTTTAACTAAATACTAGAAGACTAGTAAATAGCAAGCTGTTGAAACCCTTGCAGCCATAAAGACATCATTCCCTGGGCAGGAGATGCTGCAAGAGGAGTCGCATCTTCTGAACTCTATCTTGTCACTGCATTTTCCACACCACAGCCTCCACTCTGCAACAAAATTCAGCCCGGCACAGATCCTCGAGCTCACACAAAGGCCCCTGGAGCTCAGTGGGATTCAGGGGCTGTAAGCTTCCTAACTGGCGGATCCTATTGCAACACTGGGGACAATTGTACCAAAAAATCTGATTTACAGCTGCCATAGGTACTGTTTCAAGAACAGCATACAAAGCTGTATAGCAAGCATTACACTTGCTCAGCAATATCCTTCTGGGGATTGGTTGAAGTTACTTCCATTGTTTTTGAAATAAAAATGATTTGTTTAGGCCCATGTTCAGGAAAGCATTCAAATACAAGTTTAAATAAAATAAGCTAGAAGTAGAATAAAATAAATAGTCTAAAGTACACTGAAATATCTGGCATGGAAATTTTCGGAACCCTTTTTAGTAGGTTTCTGACATAGTTAAAACAGAGCAGAATTAATGAACACCCTAATGCAAGGAATCATATGGTTTCTCCAGTAAAAAATGGTAAATAGCCTCTCTGAGTTGAAAACTGACAATTTTAAAACACAACCCCCTCCAAAATCAAAACAAAGTCCGTTTGCTAAAAGTGGTGCAAGTCAGGGGTGACCCTGAAAGCTATTTCTCTACCCTAATGAAATAAGGCCCAACCCTTTATACGTCCAGCAGATAATTGGGCTCATCCAGCGAAACACTGAATTTCTATTGATTTTGCTGTAACGCAAGCCAGCACTACTGCTAGTGTCATCTCAGGATCTTGCCACAGGAACATACTTATACCAAGTGCCAGCTCTGGCATTCACCACTGCAGGCCAACCTATTCAAAAGCTATTGATCAGCTCCACAACTTTGTTTTTCCCCCAGCCTGTGAACACCCAGTGAACTAACAAACCGTTTGTTTTGATACATAGCAGACTTGAAAACTCCCCCAAGTTACCTCCACCTGGTAGGGAGATTTTATCAGATGTCTTGGTTTTTCTCACTCTTACTTAAACCAGTGTGTCAATAAACAGAATACCTTCATGCTTGGTATGAATCTCGTATTTCTCCTGAACTGTCCTGGAATCCTGAACTTCCACCTGTCCAACATGAAAGGAGCATTTCACAGAATTTACTGTTTAGTGGAATTTGCCCTACAGGATGCCCTTTTCTTCCTATCCCACAGGAGGGTAAGGCTCCAAGACCGCTGAAAAAGTTCAGCGGGGGACAGCATTATACAACCTCTGTGTGCATTGTAGCCCTATATTTAAGAACACATTTAGTTACAATTTATTTCCATGGCCTGTTTTCTTTTTCAGCAGCCTGTGTGAATTCTTTCAGGATGACATTAAATCATTCAGCTGCACCCATTGTGTTGGATTCAATATAGAGTGGACCAAAGAACGTATAGGCTGAATGCCACTCTGTCTCTTAGGAATTACATGCTTGCTAGAAGTAAATTATGGTGTATTATAATACAAAAATATTGCCATTAGTTATTTGTGGCTAAACACCAAAACAAAGTAATATGTGGCAACATCTGATACACAATTGACTTAAAGCCATTTGCTCCAAGGAATTAGTTACTAACCAAAATTATTGCCATTAACTTGTTCCGTAACAAAACTTTGCATGAAAGAAAAACAAAAGCACTTTTTGTGGCCGTGGAAAGCTCCATCCTTAGGCTAACACTCAGCTAGATGTTGGGCCATCCCTCTCAGCCTCCTCCACTCCACCCAAACTGAATAAACTGGGCACTTTACTTTGAATTTGGTCCTCCCCACCCAGGCTCTGCGCTGATCTGTTCCTGCGCTCAGTGCTACAAGCCAGCTTTGCACCCCCACTGTTCCCCAAATGCTCTCAACTGCTCTCGTTTACTTCTCCTTTTTATTTCACCCAATTTGTTTCCCCAAGCCCTCTGGAGCCATCCTGACCAGAGTCACTGGATGCTATCACAATACAAATAATTTGAGGCAAAAAAAAGGCTCCTTTCTGAAAATGGAAGAAAGTGGAGTCTTGGAAAGAATGTGAACCTTTCTAGAATAAATAAAACATTTTAAATGTTATTCAAATAACTTCCTTTCATCTCTCTTGTATTTCTTTAAAGTTAATTGGAAAGAAAGAAAGAAGTCACCAGGACACACATTCCAGGAGTCTCCTTGGTATAAATCAAGCAGCGCACACACTGCACACCAGCAACAATGAAATGACCCCTTAAAATACTGCAGTTCTTGCCAAGCATAACTTCTTCGAAGACTTTAAACTTCACCACTGGCCAAAATTTGAGAGCTCAAAGTCCTTCTTTTACTACTTCAAGTTGTGGCATGTTTCAGAGAAAGGAAAAGGGGCTGAACTAACCCATCTGAGCTGCTGTTTTCAGTAGAAAAGCAAGCCCGATAGTTAAGAAAGAGATGCTCTCAGCCTCTAAACCCCCAAATTCTCCTCCAGGATCAAAACTATCCGACTCCTGTCACCAGTAATTTGGGTGCGTCTCTTTCCCAGCATGCCTACAGAAACCACTCACAATTGCTGTTTGTCCCATTCACCTCCAGGCTAGATCCAGCCCTGGGGCCCTCACCAAGATGGAGCCTGAATTAGAGGAGAGAGGAGCAACCTCAGAACCAGCTCGTGACGGACCCCATTTGGGCTGTACTGTAACGGTCCATCAGCACACAGAAATCAGAATCACGGATGTTGAACAGTTTAATTTAAAAATGAACAGAAGGCAAATACCACAGAGTCTTATTCCTTGCACTCTTCAAGTTTACAGCTTTGTTACTGTGACTCCTGTGCACTTGATAGATTGGATACTAATGGGCCACAGGAAACAAAAACAGATGACTAACATTAGCCAGTAACAGTAAGCACCAGGGAAAGCCAAAAATAGGCTGCTTTTAGCTCCTCCCATGTTATGCAGCTATTCAGAAAGAGCACAAACACCGAGAAAATTATTCATAATTTGCACTTGAATAGAATCTCCTATTAGAGGGTATCACAGCAGTTTATGACTGTTAAGTATTTGGTACTAACAGGATAAGTGTGTGACACTCATCTGCCGAGTAAAACCCATCAAAAAATAGGAGACAGTCAAACTGCATAAATGTGCTGCACACACCACTGTGGGTGTCACTGAAAACATGGAAAACATTTAAAAGGGAAAGTGAAAATAGCTGAAATATAAAAATCCTTTATGCCATCCAAGTTCAGAAAATAGTTCCTCTCAAATGTTTTTCCTTCCTCTGCTTTCTGCTAGGCAAAAAAAAAATTAAAAAAAAAATTAATCCCTTCTCTCCACAAGCTCCCTCTTCAAAAGAAAATGAGTGTTTGATTCCACTGAAACAGTGGAATGAAACAGATCTCCATTTTTTTGAGGAGAGAAAATCACAGCTGTTTTTCTATCTCTCTTGCTCACAGAACTCAAGTTGCTTTGGACAGTTATTAACAAAATAACTGCACAAAGTGAAACACTTAAAAAAAAAAATCCAAAATAAGCCAGACAACCTGTCACTCTTCCTTCATCCTGCACACTCAACTCCTGCGAATGCAAAATTCTCATTTCATGCTAACAACTCTCTTGTGGAGTTTGGCTCTAAGCATCCGTGCCTGCGTTTAGAAAAAATAAAATAAAATCACTGCTGCACCAAACAGAAAATGTTTTAGCACATAAAGTAAGGCTCCCAACTGATCTATACTGGGACAATTATTAGGGATGTGTACCAAGCAAATAGAGATAAAGCCTATGAAGACTGAATGCCTGTTTTGTAGGGCTTCCAGCAGATACCCTTTCACATCAGCTTCCCGGTCCAGTTCACAAAATAAACTGCTGCCATCTTATGGAAGAGACCTTGAAAAGCATTTAGTCCAAAAACCATTCTGCTCTTCCTCCCTTGCTGAGTTTCCTCATCTCTCTTGGTTTACTCTGTGATTAATAACTGGTTTTTTAAAGAATTTCCTGGCTTTGCAAAGATCTGCCTATTGTGGCGAGTTATTCTTTGTGGAAGTTACTTTCTCACCTATGATTTTACAGGAATTTTCAGAGCATCCGGGAAGTCAAACAGAGCAGTGCACTGAGAAAGGGAACAAACCGGGCTGTTAATCCCGACACCGCCTCAGACAGAGGTTTCTTGTGTGATACAACAAAAGCCAGCTGGAGCCATTCAGCCACTACAGGATAAAGTCATCATTTTTGCCCAGTCTTAAGGCAGTCATTCTTTGTGCTCTATCTCTGGCCTTCTCTACATGGCCAGCTTGAACCAGTTTAACTAAAGGTGTGATTTTTAACATGCTTACTAAGATAAATGAAAATATGTCAGCTTAAGCCTGAAGCCAGCGTTCAATTTCTCCATCTGTAAGGTACAAAGAGCTGCATTTGCAGAATGTCAGGGAGCTTTGCTGAGAGGTTTTGCCTTTGATCTGAAAGGGAAATCCCTCCACAAGCTTCCGTTTTTACTGCACAATAGAAGTGCAAGATTTCAGACAAGGACTGCCTGTGAGAGGAGAGCACTCCGCAAGGTTAAGACACTGTATTTGTGTGAATGTAGGACTCCCGCAAGTTCATGACTCTTGTTGTGACCTAGGACACAACATTCAACTTGATCATTCAAATCGAAACCATTTTTGAAAGGAGTATGATCAGTATGAGAATCGGAATAAATGCATGAGAGAAGCCAGGTGTCCTCCTCAGCAGCTAACGCCAACCCGCTACCAGCGACCTGAGCTCCCCAGCCCTTCTGGGGCCACCACCAAGGGGTAAAATACAACCACTGGTCAACCACTTACTTCCTTTTATCTAACCTGGCCTCAGGTCTTCATTTTCCTCCTCCCCATGAAAGGGTTTCCAATGCACTGATAATTAATCAGAACATTAAAGAATTCTTACTGAGAATAAACAGCTCTTGGTACCTAGATTTTTAAGCAATATTAGCTCAATTTAAGTAACTTGCACCTGAGAATCCTACTAGAGCTAACGGAGGAGATGTCTAGACATTTGATAGCTATATCTAATAAATACTGAATTCCACTGAAATTCCATGAAGTAGAGAAGTTATGGTGCTGTATCAGTATCCGACGAGGCAAGTAGGAAGATCTGGAGCTATGCAGACATTAATCACAGACAGCGCAGTAGAGAGATGATATAATATGTCATTAATAAAGAATGAAAGCGTATTTAAATCATTGTGCTGCTAGAAGGCACAAACCAGAGAGCAGAACTACACCATGGACTCAAAATATTGCTAAGGGCTTTTACAGCCTCTAGAGCTGCACGTAACTGCACAAAACAGGTTGGGTGTGGGACAAATGGCAACAAGAGACAAGTCAAGAGCATAAGTCTTTAAATGAGATCGGCCAGAGGGTGGGATATCTGGCAGAATTAAACATTTTTAGACACCTTTTATTGGAAATGGGTCTCATCAGGGCAATCTGGTTTCCTTCTCTAGAGCAAACACAAAGTGAGTGGTGAGGAAAATGGCGCAGTTTTTGGGAGTTTGACACATTGTGATCAGATATTCTAAAGGAAAAGCCCACACTACATGGTATTCATAAGTCCCATGCTCAATAGATTAAACTGACATTACTCACAACATAAATGTCAGCCAGGAACCTCAGTCAGTAATGCAGGTATGACACTGCAAGCACTCCATTTTCAGCAAGAGTTTGTAAAAATTGTAAGTCACTGCTAGTAACAGTCAAAAAAAACCTGCAAACTTTGACAGACTGCGGAGAAGGGCAAAGAAGCCCTACAGAGACACCAACATCATTCGGTAAAATGAGTTCATTGAAAGAGCACATACATCCAGCATGCTCTCTCTACATCATTCTTTCCAACAGCAAAACTGTAACTGAAATCTGCTCTAATGCAGAGGAAGCATAACTGCGTCCTCTCTCTTACCCAAAGCCATAGCACTAGAGGAACAGTGCACAGCCAGCCTGGGTGAGGCCATAATCCCTATTTCCCCATACTCCTAGAGCATCTAAGTGAAGTTTACATAGAGCACCACTGAACTATTATGGGGAAGCTACTGCTGCTGTACTAGAGGAAAAGAACTGGTTGCCTTCAAGGACACTAGGAGGGAACTCAGGCATGGTAGTTCAAGCTGGGGGTTTCTGTCTCTGTTTCTCCTTGTGGGATTTTACACAAATAATTTGTACCAAACTTCTCAAAGGGAGTTTGCCACCTAAATACAGAAATTAAGACCCATCTTGCAGTGACTCAGCAGGCCCATCTCAAAGCACTGCAGAGGGCTGACAGGCTAATGCAGAGCTGCAGGTGCCCAAGACAAGTATACTATCTTCTTTCTCTCATATCAGCTTGCAAAGTCTCGTTTAGCAGCACTTCTTAGCCTGCAAATATCTTATTATAAAGTTCACATTGGTCTTTAAATAAAAATTCCAGCACTTTCATGGCCCCTTACTAACAGAGAGATAAAATTTCAGTAAGGAAAGAGATTGTGGTTTCAAGGGTCTGCTTAGTTTCTAATCAGAGCATAAAAGAAAGATTTTTTTTTTAAACATATATTTAAGATATGAAAAACACATTGCCTTTTGTCTTTTTTTTTTTCCTTTTACGTTTTTAGTTTCCTAAAAGCTCCTCCAAACAGCTTCATTTAAAATGGTCTTTCTATAGTGCCTGGTGTTTTCTTTGGCAAATTTGGAGAACTGGGTTTTGGGATAAAAGTAAATTGCACCAAAAGACCAAACCAGGATTAGGAGATTTAACAGGACTTCATAAAAAACAGTTCTGCATGGGCAAAAGGGGAATTTTTCAATAGGTCATTTTAAAGATAGAAGCTCTGGAGGAAAGAGTTCTGCTTGGTGGCAAACTCCTCTAACCCTTGCAAATCCTACAGGAAAGTCTGCAAGGGAGGCAGAGGTTACAGAGCCCAAGAACACACACAAACTCTCGCATCTTGAAGTTATTTTACACATGATTAGGTATAATTTTTCATACAATGCACAGATGCACTTGAGCAACGGCATAGGCCTAAAGACGCACCTTTGTGTCAATCTGTCTTGCAAGCAGTTTGGGGATGGGGAGGGCAGGAAGGAGCAGATTCTCTCTTTAACATTCACAGGCCTTCGTTTTCACACACATGCCTCAATTTGATGCCTCAATTCCCCATATTGTTTATGTTGTAAAAATACCTAGGGATCAAGGGGGATAAAGAGAGCGTGAGCTACTTGCAAGGGTGGACGCAGAAGGCTTTGCTCACCCTACAGGTGTAGGTCAAGCTGCAGAGCACTTCCCAGCCCCTCTGCTCTCGCCAGTTGCTCTGACAGCGCAGGGTGGATTCCTGAGCGCTGCAGGAGGAGACAGCACAGTCTTTCATCACGGTGCACATTTCTAGAGCGTGATTTGAGCAGCAAAACGTTTGGAAGGTACGTAACCCCTTGCTAACAGATAGCAACTGCTTTATTTAATAGTTCCCTATTAGAGATATCAAAGTAACCCTTCTTGCAACACAGACAGTGAGTGTTTGCAAGTAATTATAAAATACCATGGTATTCTTTAGGATAAGCTGACATGTTGCTGTCTCAGCACGATGTAATTTCTTCCCTTCCCATTTTCAGCCATGCCTGTAAGATTGAATATCCCTAAAACATTTACAATCTAATCTCCTTTCATTACTAAGTTAACACTAGACCTAGAATTTTCCACTAAGTGTAGAGAAACCACACTAATGTTAATCACTTGCATGTGGTCGCAAACATATTAATAGCAGCCACTCTAAAAGATTTGAGCTGCACAGTGCTGCCAGGGCTAAAGGCGGCAGGGCTAAAGCCTGCAGAAGCATCAAGCACAGGCCTGGGTCAAGACAGAAGCATAAAAACAGAGCAAACAAGAAAACATGAATTTAAATAACTGAACTGAAACAATTCTCAATTGTGTTTTAGTTATAGATAGAAAAACCACTCAAACACCATCTGCCAGAAAAATTAGGGGCTCTTCAGCATTTATTTTCCCTTAACCGTGTTTTCATGAGTTTCCAAGTCTGCTGACTTGGTTCCTGCCGCACCACAGCAGGGCACAGCCAGGGCTGATCATCCCCAGGGATTTGCCTCCGCTCCAGAGTGGCTACTAACGATACCACAGCTTTTCTGGACTCAGCTAGGAGACAAAACTCCACATAGACATTCTGAAATATCTGGACTACCACAGGGCCATTAAACTAAAAACTCAGGTTTTAGTGAACAAAGAAAGCCTTAGAGGTGTTTTCCTGTGTACAAAATAGAGAGCAGTTAAGCTGCTTTCCTCAGAGCCACACTGAGAGCTAAGTCTATTACTAGGTTTAAGCTTTTGGATATGGTTCATTTCCACAGACACTGATGCATTAAAAAAAAAAAGAGGTACAGGCTCAGAGAAAGATTACATTACTAGTTCTGTACTGTATTACCTAAAAAGAAAAAGAAAATTTTATTTTTCTACTTCCATAAAACACTTTCCTAAAGTGTTGTAGGCAACACTTTACAACCAGCAGCTTTTCTGTCCAGCAGGAAATGCAGCTGCTTCTGAATTTTACATGTGATAAATGAAACAATCTTCAGCTTGGTTCTATTAGGCACGTAGGCATCACCTGGCAAACATCGGTTTCAGCAGAAGCCCTGGTTAAGGGAACATGCTCTCATTACAGCAAAGGAAACAAAGGTTAAACAGAAGGACAAGCTTTCCATTATTAAGGTTCCAAAAACAGTGGAAGAGTTCGTCTGCGGAGACAATAAAATCTTCATTGTTGGGTTTCTTGTAAAAATATTTTAAATGTATGAATGGCTTGAGTGTACTTGATCATTTCTTAGGGCAGAGAGAAAGACTACTGGGGTGTCTTAAAGTCCTTTCCTGCTCTGTTTTCCCAGACTAAGGCTGCAAACAAAGGATGTATTCAAATTTCAAGCTAGTATGATAAAATGTTCAAATCTGTATACTGTATAATAATTTTGACTTCTTCGGAGGGCATGGCAAATGCATTTCAATGCTTTTATGGCTTCTGACTACTACTGTGAAATACATAGCAAATTATTTCCTCTAAACTCGGAAGACTACTACTCATTTTGAGGAGCACAAGAGAAAGGAAGTGTATCATTGCAGGCCTTCAGGTATCACTGCTGTCTCTCTGCAACTTACAGGGGAAACTTCATTGCACTTCTTTTTGATTGCTCCAGCCTCACACAGTTTGCCTCTCCTCTCTAGGCAAAAGGAAATCCCAAGACCAAAAGAGGGCTTTTTCTTATAGTTTGAGGGGAGAAGAGAAGCAGGCAGGATATTCCCAGGGTTAAACTCACTTGCTCACTCAGCGCATAGAAATCTGTAAGCCTGCCCATCATATTTCATCACGTTTGCCTGTGAAGCAACAGAAGTTTCCTTCATTCCATTTGCCAGCTAGCGTGCAATCCTAGGAGAAAGAAGTAGTATTGTAGGGAGGTGGTCCTGCCCCTGGAGCAAGACCAGACAGTCGAACCTCACAGCTGGAGTGGGTCCACTCCTAAATATGCTCCCCGTGGCACCAAACCACAGAAGACCCAGGAAGCAGCCTGATATCTGGAGGAGTACATTCAACTATTGAGCTCTGCATTTCTTCAGCCAGATGTCCCACACGTGTGGCACGCTAACAGCCCACTGATGCTTTTCACACCTGTACTTATTCACCATCTTTCTACCTGGATCGCTACGTAGCACAGGCATTCAGACCTGACACAAAAGGGTAGTTATATCTTCTGGTTCACACCAAGAAACAGGAATATGCTGCGATAATAGCATTGTTGCAGCCATTTCACAGACCTGAAAAAGGACCTCTGTGCCTTAACACTTGTCTCTTTCAACTAGATCTGCTAATGCAGTAAGTCTTCTCTCGCCTACAAAGCTTTGACTCAAACACTGTAAGTTACAGAAAAGCCTGTATGAGCGATGCCTGCAGTCTTGAAAACCAACGATTTGTTAATTCAAACATAATTGCCAAAGCTTGAATACTGTTAGTGCTCCAACAGATTATGTTGGAAACCATCTGAGAGACCATTATTAAGACTCCACTAAAGAATACGAGGTCCTGTACTGGGTGAATTTGGCTCTGCAACTTTCTGGACTCCCCCCTGTGTTCCCTATGGCTGTCTTTAAACTCTGCCACCCATGAGGACATTTTAGCTCCAGGTCCATACAGCCCAGCCCCCCTCCAGTTCCAGCTCAGGATGAAACCTGCATCTGTACCTTTGCCTCATGCCAGGGATCCCGGCAGGACACTGGGGTGTACAAGCCAGGCAGGAGCCCAGTACCATCCCCATTAGCTCCTCAGGGGAGCAGCTGGTGTAGCAAGACCCCAGTGTGCTCCATGGGACAGACCTGCTCCACAGCTCTGAGACACGTGGTGTAGACTCCCTTACAGCACAGCTTGAAACACCAGAGGAAGGGAAAGGAAGCTGCTCTCTGTCAAACTCCGTACTAGGAGAGGCTATCTGCTCCTCCCGCCACTGAAAGTATGTATTACTCTACCTACCAGTTCCTATTGCTCCAAAAGAAAATTGCTCTAACTCGTCCTAAAGCAATTACCTGCACATCTTCCTGTGCTCATGCAGCTCAGCCACAGAAGCACTTTGCCAGCAACGTTGTCAGCAGCACTCCAACGCACAACCATGCACGGATTAAGCTTCCTAACTTTTAAAAGGAACTCAACCAGTTTCAGGCCAACACTTTGCTCCATTTGCTTTACCAAACAAACAGCAACAACAAAAAAAGAGTAAGATACTAAAAGTCAGTTTCCTTCTGTCAGGAAACCAGACATAACCAAGTACGGATTCACTGTCTGAACAGAACTCGGCTCCTGTCATGTTTCTCAGTATTTCATACCCTTTAGTTTCCACCAATACACAAGGGGCATACAGAGAGAAAGGCTCCATCTTTTCCTGCCTTCTGAAGGACAGTGAAAAATACGTATGCCCACTATAAACTGAAACTACCAGTGATTTCTCTGAGGTAGTACACTCGTGAAACTTCAAAAAAATAAAACCACAAGTTTCACCACAAAATCTTTACTGTTCATTAAGACCTGCCCTAGAGGGGCAACATCTCCAACCCCCAGTTTCCAGACACAGTGAGAACTCTGTAGCCAGCATCTCAGGTGTCTTTCAATCCATGTTCCGAAGTTTATCTGTGTTTTGCTTTAACTGCATCAACATTCACAGCCACATGTGTTTACAGACTTCTTACAGCCATGCCCACGAGCACAAAAAGCACATGGGTACTGCAGGACCTTCCTGTAGCTTCGGCTAGAGAAACAGCGCTGTTAACCCACCTCTGAAGTACTAACAGATGGCCTAGTGTGACATGACCCCAAGCCCTCCTCTACTGAGGGGAGGAACAGCTACTTCTTCAAATCAAAAGAATCTCATCTTTCACACCACACAGGAGGTCACAGCAGTTCCTCCTCCTCCCCAGCTCTTACAGCATTGTGACATAATAACACACCAGGTTTGTGTCAGCAATGTGCCAGCAGTACTGGCCTGCCACTGTCCAACACACCCAGCCACCATTGGCAGTTATCAAATATGATTAGAAATTCAGCTCTTCTGAATAAAAGCAGTGCATATCAGTCTCTGTGGCGCAATTGGTTAGCGCATTCGGCTGTTAACTGAAAGGTTGGTGGTTCAAGCCCACCCAGGGACGAGCTCTCTTTTAATGGCTAATGTGAACCTCACAAAGCCCAACAAAAGCAAGGGCCAAGTCCTGCCCCTGGAGATGAACCCCCCAGGTACCAGCAGATGCTAGGGGCCATACCCCACTAGAAAGCAGCTTGGCAGAAGAGGACCTGGGGGTGCCGGTACACACCAAGTGAACATGAGCCAACAAGGTGCCCTTGCAGCAAGGCAGTCAACGGTCTCCTGGGCTGCATTAGGAGAAGCATTGCCAGCAGGTCAAGGGAGGTGATCTTTGCACTCTCTTCAGCACTGGTGGGGCCACACCTGGAGTGCCAAGTCCTAGTTCTGGGTTCCCCCGTAAAGAGAGACATGGACATACCTGAGAGTCCGATGAAGGGCTGTGGAGATGATTAAGGGGCAGGAGCACCTCTCCCATTGAGGACAGTCTGGAACTGTCCAGCCTGGAGAAAAGGCTGCTGAGGGAGGATCTTATTAATGTATAGGAATATACATTAATACTGAGAAGGGAGGGTGCAAAGAGGACAGAGCCAGGCTCTTTTCACTGGGGCCCAGCAAAAGGACCAGAGGCAATGGGCACAGACTGAAACACAGGAGGTTCCATCTGAACACCAGGAAATACTTTCTTTACTGTAAGGGTGACTAAGCACTGGAAGAGGTTTCCCAAGGAGGTTGTGGATTCTCCTTCCTTGAAGACATTCAAAAGCTGTCTGGACGTAGTCCCAGGCAACCAGCTCTAGGTGTCCTGGCTTGAGCAGGGAGGTTGGAGCAGACAACCTCCAGAGGCCCCTTCCAACTTCAACCATTCCATGACTCAGAATACTATTACAGAATAAAAGTTAAGTCAAATCACAACTACGCAGATGTGATCTCAGATCTCTGGCACTGAGTACCCAATTAGTCTAGAACTTCAGCTTTGATTTTATACCAAGCTCAGGCATTATCAGTATATAAAACCCAACTCTTGCTTCCATAGGCATCCTTCCATTCTTCTGGATGACACCTGTCCACATGCTTTGTACCTTTGTCATACCTACCCTGAATTCAAGTAATTCGTTATGTCTGAAGCCAAAGTTCAGTGATCATACATAATCTCTAACCAATATAAAATATTAATATAATATATACATTATATTTCTATAATGCCTTAGATATTTTAATAAAGTATATTAATTATAACAAAATGTGTTTATTATATTAAATAGTCTGTTTACTATATGTAAATAGTCTGTTACTACATGGCATATTATACAATATTTATTATACAGTAATTATTATTATTTTATGTATATAATGTATTATACATTAAATGTATTATATACTATTAAACTGCCTTCACAGTTAGGGCAGCTGCTACTGCTCTTCCCTGAACCCCAGTTTACAGCTTTGCTCCTAATCCTAAATCATAAGTAACTCACTCCAGCTATGTTAAAGAACAAGATTTACGCTGTCATGAACATCTTGATAGCCACACTCCTCAGATCAGAAAGTCCAGCCTGACAAGCACTAAGAACCGGGAACCAACCACTCCTGTCAAAAGGATCCAACCAGAAGACTTGTCCCAGAACCAAGTACATCCAGAGCTGATCATACACAGGAAACACTAGAAAAGTTTCCTTCCAATCATGATTTGACACTTTTTATTTTAAGCCTCCTTCAGTTTTTTTTGAGCTTCTAAAATAAAGACCTAGAGCCCAAGAGTTCTAGAACTTTCCTAGGAATTTTGCTATCATTGTACATGTGCACAGGTGCTACAGAAACTAGTAGCATGAGAAAAAAAAAAATCTTCAGTAGTTAATCACCATGACCACTTTAACTCCAACAGAAAGGACCAGATGTTACTCCGGCACAAGGACAAAACTTCTTACCCTTGCATAAAAGTCAGCCACAGAATGTAAGGACGCAGTAGTTTGGAAACACGCCTTCACAGTTCTTTGCCTGTATAACCCTTCATCAATTTTTAATTAAGGTGCCACAGGTACTCAAGAGCAAGGTATGTGGAAACCTTAAAAAAATTTGAAACAGTTTTAATGGACAGCTTCTTTTTTGCCTAAAAGCTAATGCTGTTGGAAAGCAACCAGGAAAAACACCTTGTATTTTGCCCTTGAAGGCTCAACTAGCTCTGAAAACCACGCAACGATTTGTCTGGCAACATGAAAAAGCCCTGCTCATGTTAATGTTGCTTCTTGACACCGTCCTGAAGGACAGCAAGACACTGAAAACTACTACAGGAGCTTTGAGCAAGACAGCAAGTATGGGCTGGATGCAGCACCTTGACTATTTATATCAATCCTTCAGTCGCTAAATAGCAGTAACCTGTGCTGATCACTACGTAGGCTGCCCAAGTTTTAAAGTGTTTGAAAAAAACGCATCCAGTTCAGCCTCAAAACACAGAACTATTACGCCAAACTATGGGGCATGATTAGAAGGATTACTGTAGTTCACTATACATCCTTCAGGTTACTGGCCAACAAAATGAAGCACAGAGCGGTCCCCACTGTGGTATGCGATGGCACCAAGACCACCGTTTCCTGAAGTTCTGCCAAGGTTGATGAGAAAGTCATTGGTATTCTTTGGGGACTTATTGAACTCACGTTTTCATTTTGTTACGACTTACTTTGAGCCAGATGTTGATCTCATTATTACAGCAGGAGAACAGGAAACTGATGCTGCAGTTTGGATAAAAGCCCTGCTAGCAATAAGAAAAAAGCATCTTGAAATCTCCACCTCAAACCTTTACCACCTCTTTTTTTCAGAGCAGTAGAAGAAATCCAAGGCAAAACCATAACAACACTTAGCAATATTCTCAAGTTTAAGTTCAAGAAGATTCAACTGCTATGCCATATTCTTCCAGGTTAGTATAAAGGCTACGGAAAACCTCTGCCAGCCACAAGTACTTAACTACTAGTCAGTATTTTTAATATTGACTACGGAGTAAATGAACTGGAAACAACTTCAGTTTTAACTGTCTTTCCCAATCAAGTAAGATTTCCCAGTTATCTCATTCTAGTTTAGTATTTCCTTATAAACTATCTGCCATGGAAATGGACACATTCTCATTACCTGATGAAGAACAAACAATAGCTATCCCCATTACCCCTCAGCTACCTACTGAGGAAGACTGAAGGATCTCTCGTGCATACTCCTCCCACTGCAATAATCAACACTCCACAGAGATGTAGGCTTAAATCAGTATTAAGCAGAGGTTATGATACAGCCTGCAAGTTTCAATACAACAGTGAAAGCGCACTTGGAGATAATGGTGATACAATTCTGACCTGCAAAGAGGGAAAACAACTTTGAAAGAACTTTGAAAGTATGGGAACAGCCTTACTTGAAAGATGACAGCTCTCCCACCCAAAAAAAAAAAAAAAAAAAAAAAAAGGAAAGAGAAGAGGAAGGGCTAAAAAGAAATGTAGCAGAGTAGGAGTAGCTGATGGTAGATTTGCTCTAACAGATACTGGAAGCACAGGGACCCAGCCCCTCCAGTACACAGCTTCTTGACAGCGATGAAGAAAGGAGGTGAGATGCTTGGAAAAGCCATTCCTTAGGGGCATAACCAAACATGCTTAAAAGATGAAGAGAGAGAACCTAGCTGCAAGTTGATTGGAAAACATCTTTTTCTTTTTTTTTAAAAAAAAAGCTGCCTAACTTCTTTTCTAACTGTTTCATTAAATATGCTGTTTCAGAATACTTCTCTGACCCCAGAAAACTTTTGCAGGGAAAGAGGGAGCAAATGACTGGATTCTTTTGCAGAACAATACCCGCTATTCAGAGTACCCTGCAGCTCCTTCCTTTGACAAGAGCTGTCAGATCTGACAAAGGCAGAATGAAAGATGAATCCAGGTCCTGTGATAAAAGGACCTTTTATGAGAAACTGAAAGTTAAGTCTCTTAACATAGGGATGCACCCAGACTAGGAGGAAAGTAGGTATGGAAATACCTATACAGGCATCTGCCAGCATTATGATACTTGCCCAGTATTACTGAAATAATACTAACATAATTAAGTTATTCAGAGTTTTAATGCTCCTACAAGTTTCCTCTACCACTAGCTAATCAAAACAAGAAGTCCTTTGACCTCAATGCTACCAAACAAGATTTGCTCAGCCCACATATTCTGCATGAAACAGTTATACAAATCTAGTATTTTAATACAATACGTATGTATATTTAATATTACATTTACATATTTAAATTATCCTACTACATTAACAATACTATAGATACAATATTTTGTAAAAACAACTAGCATGGTTAAGTCTTCAAATTTTGTTTTTTTTTTCTAGCAAGTGTAAAAACAGAATAGAAAACAAAGTTTCTGCATGAAGAAAAAAGTGTATTTTAACAGAAGCAGCCAAGACCTGCTGCAAAATACAGATCATGTATGCGGACATTTACACAAAACCTTGCAGTAATAAAAGGTTGTAATTCACTTTATTTACAAGAAACTGCCCAATAGTTCAGTTACCGATTGCACTATAGTGATTATTAAAAAAAAAAAAATAATAAAACCACAACACAACATCCTTGTCTTGGCCTTCAGAAATCAGAAATAATTTGTCTCTAAGAAGTGACCTTGTTTAAACTGTATGTGCTAGAAAATATACAACTCTACAATAGGAAGAGGTTAGAAAAGTTGAATACTGTGGAAAAAAAATTTATTAGTCTATACAAGTCTTCTGAAACAAACCATTGGCTTTGATACAGTAAATTCAAGTGAATACTCACTGCAGTAGTATTTTTCCATACAGAGATCAAGAGGCCCTATGGCTTCTCATTTAGTGTCTGTGACAGGAAGTTTTATTTCTGAACAAGTAGCCACACAAAGCAGACGTGACAGAGATCTTCACAGCCACAGTGAGCTATGGTTTGAGATAAAGTTATATTACAAACACTAAGAAAATCAGGCATCTGTACTGAAGTGTGGCAAATTGATTCACAATGAAAGAACAAAGATGTCATTCAGACCCCTTGCCAAAAATGAAGACTTTCTACAGCAAGTCTAGAGTAGACCACATCATAAAAACCAAGAGTGCAAGAGTACCACAAATTTAGTATATAAATATCACAAGATTAAAACTCCAGTTAAACCATCAACTGAAGTGATGATTAAAAAGAAAAAATGGTGTCTCCCAGCTTAGCAAAGGAAGGTTTCAAAGCATCTCTTCAAGAAGGTGCTGATACCAGCTATGGCCTGTGCCAATTTGTATTTTAGACAGCTCTGCTAAAAGACAAAAATTTTGCAGATTTGTCTAAGAACTGTATAATCTTGCTGTTTTTAATACCATAAAAAAAGCATTTACTAGAAGAGATGAAATGTAACATTTATAGCTCACACTGTTTTCAAGATCTGTGCACACTATATAGTTCTATAATTTCAAGAGTATTTAAAAATAAGACAAAGAGCAGACAATGCAGTAATGTGTTTCTGTTAGATGGATTTGTTTAGAATAGTTACATGATGAATGTATACAGTTGTAAAATGTTTTAGTGCATCTGTTCTTGCACATTATTTATGCTACTTATAAAAACCTGAAGATTGCAAATTGGGCATGCTTACCATAACATTTTCAAACTGGGAAAGCTGCAGAACATTTCTCCTACAAGTGTTCACTGCCATGATACAAAACAAATATGTGCAAACTGCAAGGTCCCTAAAAATAGCATTTAATGAATTTATGTACAGAAAGATGTCACTATCTGTTTAAATATGCAAAGAATAAGCTTCCCAAAGTTTATAACATAGAACAATATCCACCACATGCTCCTCCTCCTCCATATCCTTCTTCCTTGTTTGATAACTTTACACCTCTGTTTTGGCTTTCACTCTCCCACAGTCCAGGAGTCTGAATGATTTTTTCAACAAGTTCTTCAAAGGCACACTGTACACCATCACATGTTTTTGCACTTGCCTCTGGAGAAGGAACGCAAGAAGTCAAGTGTTAGCATAGGTTCCAGTAACTTGTTTAGTATTTCTTTCAGTTAAATCTCAACAACCTAGACTACAATATATTCTATAACATAGCAGTGCCAAAATTAGCAGGTATGCAGGTTTCTGTCACCACATAAGGCAGCACCTCAAAAGACTCTTAATAGAAGAGCTGCCAAGTTGAATGTCACTAGAATATATGGAGACAGCTGCAGCTTAGCCTTATTTTTCTGTGGAAAGCACTTCAGTAAGAAGAAAGGACAGTTCTACTAAGTTAAGATGTCCGATAAACCTGGTTGCTGTCTGTAATTCAGTTCTGTACATTAGTCAGAACTGCAGTACCACCGTACCATAAGAAGCCAGGATCCACACTGTAGTATTCTGGGTCAGCCTCCATGATAAAGCTGATCTGATAAAAAGCAATAAGGGATCTCATTTCTTCTGCAGTTAGCAGAATTCTAGGTAATTTAACTCAGGAGCCTTATTTTGGCTAAGCCCAAGAAATTTGCCCACAAGGTGTATTAGGACAGCAACAGATACCATCCAAAATTGTTCAGTCCCACTAGGGCTCACCCTGTTCTTCTACACAGCCATGCAGATATGTGTATTTAGTTATAGTTTAATTTTCATGTTTCTTTTCATATTGCATGCACTTAACAGCTTGTGCTTTAACTTTAAGCTTCTATTTCCATATCTGACACTGTAGCCAAAAAGAAACACAGCAAGGTACTAGACAAAGATATGTCATCAGTCAGAGATGAGGAACATAAGTCTAAGTACAGGACACGTCAATAAACTGCTCTGCTACTGGAGTCATCCTATAAAGTAATCCCTGCTGATCCTTAAATAACACATGTAATAAACTTATGCATAAAGAATCGCTTCACCACCCACTTTAATTTATCATTACAAGGCTTTGCCTACAAGACCCATCTCATTTTGCAGCAAGGTGAGACCAACATATTTGTTCCAGTCATGATTATGTCATTATTCAATCCCACCCACCATTTGTAAGTTAATTATATTCCTACCTCTTTTTACATCCCAATTCTAATACAGATTTCTGCCAAGTACCAGCTCTTTTGCTGTATTGAGAGCTGGCCACTAGTACCAGTTTTCCCTCTTTCATTTTGCTTCTGTTATTAATTTAGCAAGTAGGCTAGGAAAAGAAATCAGACAAAAGCCCAAACTTAAAACAAGTTCTGTCAGACTACAGTAGAGTCTGTATTCAGCCCTTAATTGTTATGCATTTCAGTATACTCATCCACAGTTCGAATACGTATCTGGACATATTTAGGGACAATTTTAAGAAAATGGGAAAGTGGGAATACCTATTATCTTTGTACCTACTGCATCTGACGAATATCATTAATTGGATTGTATGTAAAAGGACTATCAGTCCTACAGAAGCAGTGCTTTTCATTATGTAGCAAAAATCAAGTAAGAGTTCTGCAAATGTCTATACCATACCTATGAACAACATGGAATGTTTTCTTGCAAATTTGAGACCTTCATTTCTGTCAACTTCACGGTTTTCCTATAATAAGACATAGCATTAATATGCATTATTAACAAATCACACCAACAGATTACTTACTGCAGTTGAATTCAGTTTACCTTATCAATTTTGTTTCCAACTAGCATTTTCACTATGTCATTCCTTGTGCAGTACGTTTCCAGTTCATTTAACCAGTTATCCAGCTTGACAAAAGTATCTCTTCTCGTGACATCATAAACTGAAAAATATTAGCAATATTATTTCCACAGTATTTTTCCAAAAGGAGCAAAAATTATGTCTTTTTGAATTAAAAGACTGAAGGTGCCCCAAGGATTCTATTTACTTACTACAAAGACAACAACTGGAAAAAAGCTGAATATGCACCAGCTCAAGTCACTGATGGTACTAATGCAGAGCAACTCTAAGATTCAGTCATCTACAGTTCTCAGACTAATTTGAGACATCCTACTTACAAGCTAAAGACTATACAACGAATTCTACAGTTGCAGACTCCTGAAGTAGGATACTTACTAACATCACTACACAAAAGGTATGCAAAGAGGATGGCACGACCCTCTGCACTGAGTTAATTAGTGATAATTAAGGCTTGTATAACACCACTGCTATGTTACTGAATTAGCTAAAAAAGTAAACTGGTCACCAAATCTTCATAAATACCATTGAACTACTAAATTTTCAGCATTTTAGTGTTTCAAACTATTTAGCATTTGTGTGGGATATAAGTAATAAGCCATGCTAGGAGCAAAAAGGGGCAAACAAAAAGCAGACCCTGTTAAACCTAAAATCCACTACCCAGCAACTATCTAATAGCTACCATTTCAAGCTATGAAAGCATTTTTTCCTTCATTCTCACATCCCATGTGCAGACAGGGATAAACAGTTGGTTTTAATCAAACCTATAGCTTGGCTTGCATGAACGACCTTATTTTTAGGAAGTACTTTAACAAAGAAATAGTCAAGAGAAGATTATTAAATAAAATGAGCGCACAAATCTCAACAGCAGAACTTTCTAGCTTCCGAACAGTGCTTGTTTACTTTTACAGCTTTCAACACAGAGTGGCAGGTTTGGTGGCAGCAATTAAGTGACTTGACAAGACATGCCTTGACAGCATCTTCCTATACCAGGAAGATAACGCAACTCAGACTTGGGAAACAGAACATACAAAATAAAACCTACCAGGAAGTCTCATAACAGAGGTTATTCCAAGTTACATAATTTAACTGGGCACAATAACTTACCAATAATATCTCAAGTCAGACACACCTTCAAAAAACTTAAAACTTACTTCCCTGCTCCTCACTTCTAGCAGTGGAGAAGCAGAACTTCAAAGCTTAGTGCCTAGTTAACAGGTTTCCACATACAAAAGAAAAGTAAAACAGACTTCACCGTGAAGTTGCAATTATGGAGTTTGACCTGGGTTTCTCTCATACAGATTGATGCTTTTTATGCTCCCAGCTAGTCTTTTCTAAGCAATTCTGACTGTGTAACATCCCATCAGTATGGGGACACAAGTAGCAAAAAATCCCAGATGGACTCCACAGTGTTTTATTAATTTCATTAGGAAAAAGGAACAGAAGAAGAAAAAGAGAAAGCTGTACACATACTGATACAGAAAGAATACACTGAGAAGGTAATTTTTTATTATTTTTTTTTCCCCACTCTGGGCTTAGTAAGGACAGGCATAAAACAAAAGTAATAAGTAAAAGGCAAACTCCTGGCAGCACAGAGACAGCTCCAAGCTATCCCTTCAAATAGCACTAGCTTTTAATCTCATGCAAAAATCAGTGGTTCTCAGGCCAGTGAGACTGACTACATGAGAAAGAGGTCAGACATCAAAGTCAAGATCCTTTAATATACAAATTGTTCAACACAATGATTTTTAATATTAATTAGACATTACAGAAAGGCTATATGAGTTTGTATATACATGAGAAAATCACAAACTTATTCAAAATAGCATGCAAAGCTATACTTACCTAGGATAACACCTTGTGCACCTCTATAGTAACTGGGTGTTAATGTTCTGAACCGCTCCTGACCTGCAGTATCCTAAAAAGCCATTCAGAAAGTTCCATTATTCAGAATTTGAGCAGAATCTAGTTTAGTTTTCAGTTATTCTGCTTCTAATGAACATACAAAATAAGATTCAAAGTATATTCAACTACCAGATTAACTGAGTTTATACCCTCCCCTGCTGTTTGACTGCACGTTAAATTTGAGATTTTACATAGTCTGTCCTGGGAAACACCTTTAAACTGTTAGGTGTACTAAATAACTGGACTATATAGCAATAAAATAGCCATTTCTGCAGAAGCATTTGCTCTACAGCTAGTATGGCAGCAACCAGCAAGAAAGAAGCATAGCTGCAGTACTAAGATATTGTAACAAGCATCAAAACCCACGGCAATGAAACTATTTCCCTCACTTCAATCACCTTGGTCCAATTAGATTTCATTCAGTGACAGGGTAAAAGCATTTAACATGCTACGACAGAGAACAACAAGAAATAAATCAGAGGTATTCCTGTTTTTAAGTAAAGTTGAATCTACATCCTCAAATTTAAAGTGTCAACGGCTCGGCAAAAAAAGTTTAGAATGCTGTTTTCTTATCAGAAATTAATTTACAGTGCACACTCATTGCAGACTTTATGCAGAGAAGATTTAAATAACTTCATCCAAGTTACTCCAAGTTAGAAGCAACACATGAAACACTGTGGATTCAAAACGGCTCCCTGCTGAAGAACATGAATAACTAAACTGGACTTCCAACATTCTACACGTCACTCAGCGAATCCCACACATCTCAAACTGGTTTTGTATCATGACACACCTTTCTTTACAAGCTTCTTTTTCCCAGTTTATCTCAGAATTATTTCTTATATTATTATTATGAAAGAAGATAAACCCTGAATTTGTCCTATGTAATATTTTCCATCTCATGATCACTTATCATTCTGCTATCAGTCTGGTTTTCCTCCTGTATGTCTATGTGTCTGTCAAGTTGTTGCAGTTCTTTTCCTTGCCAAACCCAATTGCCACATTAAGACAGAAGTCCTGTTTGTTAGTGGAGATATAAAATACCCTCAAAGCAACAGAAGTATTGCAATATAGATTTCATGTTCCACTACTACTTCGCAAGGAAGTAGTCAGGTCAGGTATCTTGCTTATATGAGAAACAAGGTTTTATTCTTCTTGCTAACAAAAAGTCACAACTGAGTCTGAACATTCAAAAGGTGCTTCAAGTCACAGAAGCGTGAAGGCTGGTTTGCAGAATGGAGAAAGTTTAAAAAAGCTTGGAAGTATTTTTTCTTCCTTCACTTGCCATGAATTTAGAAATTCTACTTTTAACTAGAGTAGATGTTGAACACTAAGGCTGAGATTACAAACACTGCCTCTCTCTCTTTCAGCTGCTTCTGCTGCAAATAACATTGACCTTGAGCCTATAAAAGTCACTGTACGAGCGCTATGAAGTTTTTAGGCTAAAAATTCTTTTGAGAGGTAACATTTGAACATAAATTGAGCATGCAACAGTAATTCTTAACCTATTAATACACTACTAAATTTTGCCTAAAACATTTTACGTTAAGCAGTGCACCCTTCTGAAACCTGTGAAGTACAGACAAGAATGATGTATACGGGGAAGTCTTAGATTAATGAGGCCTAACTCTTTAGAAGTGAAACAATTAATTACTCCTTTAATAAAAAAATAATCTAGGAATGGCCACACTGTTTTAAAGTTTGACTGATTTAGTACCATTTTATTCCTCTTTTTCCTCTACTACTATCTCAACCAGACCCAGAAATGGTGCTGCAGAAGCAGCTCATAGGCAACAGAATTGCCCCTTTAGCCAGCTGTCCCACAGCTCATTCCACCTTCAGAATGGTTCAGTATTAACTTCACACTCGTCCAGACCACCTTCATATTAAAGAGAAAAGGATTCTACATAAGCTGTATGTTATACAAGCCATCACTATTCCTAAAGCAAAGCAATACATCAAGAACTTAGGAGAGACTTACCCATATTGCCAGTTTAGCTTTGTTTCCATCAACTGAAATAGTCTTCACCTTGAAGTCCACACCTAGAGGAGGAAAAGTATTTTAGTTCTTCAAACATACTACAACTATTTTTGAAAGACAAAGTAAAGAGCAAGGGAAAAAAGAAAAAAAATACAAACAAAAACTCAGAAAGTAAGTTGTGTTTTGACAGGAGCAGGAGGAGTAAGTTTCTTTAGCTATTTATGAACCTTGCTCAAAACTCAAGGCTTTGTTTCTGACAGGCTTTTACAAAAGCCTAAGGGCCATTTAAGCCGTTGACTCAAAATATTTTATGTAAGTAAGGCAAATACTATTTTTCCTGTATTAAAGCACGTATTCCAGGACAAATATTCAAGTTTATAATTCAAGTGTATTAACATCCTATTCGTTACTTGTACATGTGTTCTCCTTAAGTATGTCCATGGTCTTCAGGAACAACATACTTTCGAAATAAAGAGGGAAGCTGCAGTCATGTAGCTATTTGCTGTTTCCCTATCTCAAAAAATCTGACCAAGTCCCATCAAGGTGATCATATGGAGGTAAACCAACACAGACAGAGACTCATCTACTACATGATTACTACCCTGCGAGAAATTATGTTAGATGACAGTAATTCCTCTAAAAAAATATGTCAAATAAGTTTCAGATGATTCAAACACACAGTGTATCTCTTACAGGAATTCCAGCAACACCAAGGACTCACCAATACCATGCTCAGTGACTAAGGAAAAAAAAACAACAGGCTCTTAGTCCCTAATTTAGCAGTAGTACAATGCTCCATGCCATGCAAAAGGATGGTACATTATTCTAGAGTTATGTTCACAGAAAAGAACAGTCACTATTAACTTCTTTTTAAACACCAGTTCTTAGAACATTACCTAGTTCATAGAAGACCGCTATGCTAGCAAAAGGACTCAAACTGATTGTAAAGAACATGCTGTCCTGCCAATTTTTCAGCACTCAGCAGTAACTTTTAGACTAATAGAATCTCTTCTTCCACTCTAATTGCATAGTTCTTTCCCTAAACTGTAAAAATCACCATTGCTCAGCCAGGATGTCCAACAGCTCACACTGCATTCTTTTATACATTAGTCTGACATCAAAACTCGTAATTGTAGATATTACAAGCCTATCAGATACTTAACGTACCAAATCAAAATTATGTCATAGTAGTGCCAAGAAGGAAAACGTTTTTTCTTAGGACAAACATATTAGGTGTATTTTGAAGCCATAGTATCCTTTTCCCATTCAGTAAATAGATTCAGTATCTTGTGCCTGCAGAGTTCTGCAGTTTTCATTTAATGGAAAATGCATACACACCTTTATGTTAGCCTTGCTGCTGGCTTAAAACTAAAAGATAATGCTTTAAATTCTGCATGAACAATGAAAGTAAATTAAGAAATTATAACAGTGAATAAACTCCATGTGTTATAGACTGATTATTGAAAAGCAAAAGTATGAAAATGAACAATAGCACAGCCAAATATATCCTTTAAAGTGATCAAGACATGGCAAATAGAGCTCAACGCATACAAAAGCCTGTTAACAGAGATATCTTTTAAATAACTAGGGTTTTGATTATCAATCTGTCATAAGATGCAGGGCTCAGTAAAAAAATGCAGGGCTCAAGAGTATCTTGTCAAATTGAACAAACAGGGTACTTACATTCCCTAAATACTTCAGTGAAATACAGACATGTTTGTGTGACAGGTGTCAGTTCTGGGCTTGCAAGAGTGATGTTTCTACCATTGACAACAGAAAGCTGACAGTGCTTTCCACCATGCATTGCAAGGCAGCCAGAAGCAAGGCAGTACTACTAGACTACTCCTGTGTTGACACCTACTGCCTCAGTACTACACACTAACATACTACAGACTTACAGTCTGCTAGAATAGCTCTGTCACCTCCATGCTGCTCTCGCATTTACACCAATATGCCATGCCGTATTTACAGGAAGTGCAAAATCAATTAGATTGTATTGTTTGTCTTGTAGGTAACTGACAAGTTGGACAGCTTAGAGTTGCAGGACTCCAAGTGCAAGGAAGGCTAAAAACTTAAGAGACATCAGATCTGTGCAATACATTACTTCTCTTATGAAATAGGGATTGCACTGAACACTTATCTAGAATCTCTCATACAAAGAACAAGCAAGTAAAGACAAGCATGAGCAGTCAGGAAAACAGAAAATACTGGGATATATATAGTTTGATAAGATCCATGTGATGAAGCCCAGTGAACAAGTTAGCCTCAAGAGAATGCAAGGACAGGCGATCTACTAGATTGAATAAAACATGGCTAGTCCAACTGAAGCTACTGAAGTAAAAATATCTGCCCAAAGCAGCATATTCCTCTGAGAATACCACAGAATTTTTCCCAAATTCTAAGAGAAAAACACACACAAAACAGCAGCTTAGGGTGTCATTTAAATTGCACCTAGTAGGTTTGTGCAAGCTACAAAGATAAGGTACATTTCAACAGGTCATTGCAAGGTACCACTTGTGCTGCAGCCAAGACTTTCCCCAGTGTTGTGGTTTTGTGTGCAGTTTTTGTTTTGCAGGTTTTTTTTTTTAAACATATAGCATGTTATCTCTTCACTTTCTAATAATAATATATATATAGTCACAATATAGTCAACCAGTTCAGCAGTCAATATGTAGATTACATTGAAAGATGACATTATTTGTAGTCAATCCATTCATTTTGGAAAAGTACCATACTCTGCAGTCTCAACAGGAAAGACTTAACACTATTTAAAAACCTCTTCTGTCCCCAAACTCAAAACAAAATAGTGTTTAATCAGCACAAAAAGAAATCCAGGTCAAGGTTCACAAAGTGTTTTGGCATTTCACCATATTGCAAGTACCTAAATTTGGCATCTAGGATCTGCGTTCATGCAGCAATAAACAGTTTAAGAACTCACTCTAAGTATTTTATCTACATGAACAACAAATCCTGCCCTGAATTTAAAGCTGACACGTTGCTTCTTAGCAATACATTCACCAGAAAAATGGCAGTGCTACCACCTAGTAATTTAAAAAAAGGGAAAAAAGAAAACGAATAGAACAACTGAGATTCTGCTCCCCTTCCAGTTAAGTGGGAGGGAGGGGGGAAGGAAAGAAAATCTGCTATCCCATGAGTGCTCCACACACCATGCTATAGGACTTTCACAGCTAGGGTCACAGTAGCTCTACTGCACAATACTCCTACGAACATCAGCTAGAGGGGTCTAACAGCTAGGGCGACCTAGGCCAGCATTTGCTCAGTCTCTCGAAAATTCCTTTTCCTGCCAAATGATCATGTTCATTCCAGATTAGTGTATTTGTTTCAGAACTCAAACTCTATTTTAAGTAATGCTCACATTGAGTACCTTTCCTCCTCTTCCATATCAGAAACAAAGCAGGGTAGGATTTACCATAAGACCCTACTACTGGCAGGGTAGTACCTGCCAGTAGTAAACCTTGAGTTGTTGCTATTTAACAGCCAACAATTAGCTACCACACATACTGTTCTGCATTTTGACAAACTCCAAAGAGGAAGAATGACTTCAGGAAATAATTCCTTAGTTTCTCAAATAGCGTACTGATGTGGGGTTTTGACATTGGTAAAGAGAGTATTATGTATGAACAGCAGAATGAAAAAAAAAACCACAATTAAGGGGAAAAAAAACAACAAAAAAACCCCCACAAAACCAATAAAGATGCCCACACTGAAACCAAACTAGTCTACTGGTATCCAAAACATAACAAAAGCTGAAATAGCTATTCCGTACTGACTTCCTGGCCCACATGGTTGACATACCAAGAAAGTAACATGATTTGAAGTATATACAGTGCCAAAAGTATTTAGATTAGAATACAGAATTGCCATCTTCACCACCTGCTCTGTTCCATTCCTGTTTCCTTCCATGCCATCCTCCTTCATGAACTGAGGTAGGGCTACTTGCGCAAGTTAATTTTTTACAAGAAATGAAATGAACAAAACTAGGCCATGTTCCTCCCCTTGACTGCTCAGTGCTTTACATGAAACAGCACTCCTCTATCTTATTAACATTAATGAAAAATAGATCAATTTATTGACGTCTTAACCAATTAGAGCTGGCTTTGTTTACCAACAGCTGAACAAGAACAAATTTGATACAAGTCTTTAGCCAGAACTTTTCCTACAGAGAAAGTAAAAAATGCAATTGAAATGCATTGTGGAAAAGTCATCTCTATTTTCCATTACTTCAGTTATTAATTGGGCATAGAGCTGCATCACATTCTTAGAAATTTCATTTTGCTTCCTTTAACAACCGTCTACCTAGTATATGCTGCATTCTGGGTCACTCTCCTCCAGTACAACTGACTTCACTGATGGTAGGTATCATATCAACATGGCAATGACACATCACTGTTTTTTTCCCCGGCAGCTTTAGAGTCCTGGCTCTCTTCCATTTTTCTCAAGCGTTTGGCTGCCAAGGAACTGATCACTAAGTAGGAGAGAAAAAGACACATCGTAATTTCCTCCCTGTAGAGGAAAAGCAGAAGCCACAGAAAGCCCAGTACACTCTAGTATTGTCAGGAGTTGCAAGAGCCAACAGCCTCTACTAAAAAGAGTCTTAAGTCTTCTTAAGATAGCTAACAAGTATCATATTACACAGAACACAAGTTCTGGACAGCAATATTCAATATTCAAATACTTCAACAGCTATCTTGCACAGATAAATCAGTAGGAGACATAACAGTAGCTCTTACACTTCCATTTTAGCCTGAAATGCAGGCAAACAGTGAACTGCAGGTTGTTCCACTAGAGCTTTTCACTGCCCGTACCTATGACTTGCATATTCATGGTGAAGGGTGACATTTATATCTGTTTCCCCAGCCAAGGATATATTTTTACATAAAGGGGAAAACTACATGCCAGTACCATCAATGCTCTGTACCAATAAGCACTGCATGCTAAAACTGTGTCCACATCATTCTTTCCTTACAGAGAAGCCGACACGTCTGAACTTCCCTACCTGTCAGGCAAGTCTGAACAAACTACAATTTTGTACTGAAGTTGGTATAAATTTTTCTAAGGTAGCATCAGCATGTACTTACCGATCGTTGCTGCAAGTTCTGGGTCGAATGTATCATCTGTGAACCGCAGCAGAAGGCTGATAAGGACGGAAGAAAAATAAAAGTTACTATTATTGTACCACATCTGCAGCTTGCCAGAAGCCTATAAATTACAAGTTTGAAAGTAACAGCAAGAGCACATAGCTAAATAAAAACACATCTCATTTTTCCGTAATTTCTCTCCTACAAAAAACAATGAAGGGAACATGAAAATAATTCAGTAGACATGCTTTTCTAAAAGAGCCCAGGCCTCTCTGCATCTATTACCCAATATGTCTCTCTGAAAACAAAGTTGTCAAATCAGTTGCCTAAACAGTCACATGGTCTGCTTCTCAAACCATTTTACTTCTATCTTATTCTATTTTTGTTCTCCCAGAATTCAGTACAAAAGTAAGATTTTTTTGGTTTCATATTGCCTCACACAGTATTTCTGTAAGCTTGAGACAAAAATTTCAAGTCAGCTTTTCGCCCCAGAAATAAGTCCTTGAACTGGGCACGCACTGGAATAGTAATGACCACACCCATCAGAAATAAAGATGCAGAAGAGTAGAGTTATCTCACCACTGTTTTACGATTTTGTATCTTTTTGTACATAAGGACTTTCACACACACATTTTCCCCTATCCTAATGGATATATTCGCTACCAGAAGAACAGCTACAACTAAGATTTATCAGCACATCCCACCATAGTAGTTGGGTCCCTCAAAGAAGTGCCCATAATGCCACTATACATAATAAAAAATAATATGTAAATATTTTGGTAAGAGATAAAGATTCTCAGCATACAGTTATTTAAATCACCAGTCTTATGCATCTGTGGCAAGTGTATATTAACATGTGGCAGACAGCTGTTTGCTATAACTGACAGCTTCTATTCATTTCCAGGCTAGAGAAACATCACAAAGCCCTATTTATTTTTTTGGTCTTCTCCCCACCAGAGTGGTTTTTTTCACTCTCCTCTTTTTGCATGTGAATTTAGCAGCCAAGTTCTTTTTAGCATTTGGACACAGTGCTGCATTGACAGAAAAGTGACTACTGAATTTCCTTTACTTTAATAAGGCTGGGTGACAACTCGGAAGTTAATCATAGACCAACCTTTTTTTCTTTACTCCAGAACCCCAAAACCAAATGGTAGCTTTATTTATCAAAGAATAATTAAAATTAAAAAAATAAAAATCAATAGCACATAAGTTTTTACCGGTACCTTCAGACGGTTGTATTAGGATGCTATTTAAAAGTAGCTATTTTTAGTTATAACCAAAACTAGCATAACTCAAAACAGACAAAAATATGGAACCCTCATACTACTAATAGAATAAAAACATCAGTCTTGAGTGCTAAGCTCAGCCAACTTCTACTTTCCCCACCTTTCTTTCAGCTGCAGATATCATCTTCTACAAAGTACAGAACACTCACAGGGACCAGGTTTTAGACAGCATTTAGTCCAGAAGTCAGGACTCCAACCACTTACTGTGCCATGCTAATACAAGTTTAACATCTGACCTTTCCTAGCCAAGTAATAGGTGAGTGACACAAACTCAGGAGACGTTCAATATTAAGTCACTGTACCTGAACAACTGTAGTATTATCATTCCATAGCAATTCTATTTCCTCTACATAAAGTCTCTTTAAACAACTTTTCTGATGTGAAGAAATAAGCATATAAATAGGTATACGAAAACACTGTGTGTACTGTTTCAGAAAAAATTCTTCCATATGGCCACATATAAGAGAGATGACCTCAACTAAAAGAAATTTGCTTAGATCATATCACCAGGGGCCTACCGTACTAGATTACAATTCAGCAGCTAACTCAAAGGAGCAACTGACAGATTTTTAACAAATAAGGTGGGTTGTTTTTTTAATTAGCAACTCATATGTTACTTATGGTCATGGTAGAAGCCTCTGACTACTGCCACAAAAACATGAAATCTGACATGACTAATGTGGTACATTCCAAGAAGCCCTCCCACATTTATATCCCACTTTATTAAGATCTATGGCACTAACAAAAAAAGTTAAAGAAAAAAAATAAAAAACCAAAAAAGGTAGCTTAGACAAAAGCCATGAGAAGGGCAGGCAGTTAAGGGGAGTGGAAGAAAACAACCTCGAAGTACTTGACAAAGAGTATAATTAGCCAGCAGAAAAAATCAGTGGTAGAACTACTTCACTGCCTCCCTTCTACGCCCCTGTCCACCCCTTACACCCGATACTGGGTGACTTGTGACTCTACGTGTACATATTGTGGGCCAGATTAACCCCAAAGTGCCATGGGGATCTAAAAGCGCACCCATCTTCACGCGACACAAGGCTGCACAGGACACAGGGAGGCCCAGATCGCCCTGGCCAGGCCGGCTGAGCTCTGCTTCGTCTCAGTTTCCAACTGGGTCAGGCAAAGACCAGCTCTCCCCTTCCTGCCGCGGGGCCGGCGGCGGGGGGAGGGCTGCGGAAGAGGCCGGCAGCCCCGAGGAGGGGCAGCCCCCCGCCTGCAGGAGGGCTGGCCGAGAAGGAGCGAGGAAGCTCCCCCCCGCGGGGCCTAGCCCTCCCCAGGGCAGGCCGCGCCCAGGCCGAGGTGGGGTCGTCCAACGCGGCGCCGCGGGGGGACTAGGCCGGGCCCGCCCGGTGCCCCGCGTCGTGGCAGCAGAGGCCGGGGGAGGCGGGCGCCCCCTCACCTGGACTTGCCGACGCCGCTCTCGCCGATGATGAGGATCTTCAGGGTAGTCAGCACGTCCTCGTCCATCCCGTCAGCGCACCCAGCCCCAGCCCGACCCCGACCGACGCTCCCTGCGCAGGCTGCGGCGGCCCCGCCTGCGCCTGCGCACCCCGCCACCGCCTTGTCACTCTGCCCCTCGTCGCCGACCGGCCCCGCGCATGCGCCGCGGGCGCCTCAGGTGTGAGGGGGCAGCGGGAGGAAAACACACACACACACACACACCCCTCCACCGCGGGCAGCGCATGCGCAGCGGGGCGCGGGCCGGGGCCGCCCCGCGTTTGTGTACGGCGGGCTGTGGGCGCGCGCCTGCGCCTTGGGGCACCGCCCGTGGGCGCGTGCGCGGCCGGGCTGAGGCGGTGCCGCCAGTCCCCTCGCAGGGAGCGGTGCGAGGGGGCTGCCGGTAGGGGTGTCAGTTTGTCTTGGCGTCGGGGATCGGGGTCGGTGGGGAATAGAAACCGGGTAAGATTGCAGAGGGGACGGGAAGGGAGGTTGAGCCGCAGGATGGCAGCGAGCCAGCTCCCTGTGCTGAGGCAGGGCAGGCAGCCACCTCTCGAGGTGAAGGAACAGCCGGTCAGGAACCCACCACCAAAAAAATGGGCTCGTTTGACCACAAACACCCCAGTGCGCGGCAGTGCAGGCCAGTTGCCAGCAGAATCCTCCCTCCATTAAAAGCCCTAAATGTGATCCTAAAGCTGATCACAGTGAGAAAGCCTGTTTATAACCAATTTAGCTAACCTGCTATTATGGCTCAAAACCTACCTCAGACCATGTGTAAGCAAGTGCAGCTCTTAAAACCAATCAAGCATACGTCTGATGCGGGTGTGAAACTGTCCTCGGCCTGTGCCGTATTCCTTGGGCCAGCGAGGCAGCCTCTTCATCTCCAAAGGCTGACTCATTGGCACACGTAAATGGCCTTGGGCCCTTCTGTAGTTACACCGAATTAACGCTCAGCCATGTCAGCAGTTTGCAGAGGACAGGTGCATTTGCAAGACTGGTGGTTTTTGTCCAAATGCTGGGTGCAGAGGGCACGGTTCTCCTAGCAGAGTCCTGTTTTTGCGGGGCTGTTCCCTTCAGCTGAGTTACAGGGTCAGCCCAGCAACCATTCTTTGGTGTTTCTGTGCTAAACCTCTCTGGTGCCTTGCTCCTTCCGCTTTCAGGATCTGCTCTCCTGCCTCTTTTAGCTCAGAAAAGTAACTCCCAGGAGGAGTACAATAACAATAATTATCCTATTAAATTATGGAGGTATATTCTATAATTAAACGTGCAAATGGCTGGCGGTGTTTATACCAGGACTGTGCCTGTTTATTAGTAATAATCTGAGATTTGCTGAAGGTGTGACTTAGTTTTTGTGGCTTGGATTGTGCTTTGCACTCATACAAGAAAGCGGTATGTCTGTACTCTGTAGTTTTTGTTGAAGTGTATAGCAGCTGTGGGGTTTTAGCATGGAACAGGACGAGAATTTGAATTTGGAAGGTGGACCCAAACAGCAAAGTATTCTGCTAAGGATACTGAATCCCTTGAAGTCAGAGAGTATTTGTATTCTGGGATTTTATTTTTTTTCTATTGTAGCCATGGAATCAAACTATTCAATATGGATATTAGTCCTGATTCAGATTATAATTCTATACCTCACTCAGAATGAAGGGCTGGCAAGGATGGCATTCAGATCCTTGACCTTAATGATGATCAGGCACAAGAAAGGTGGCAAAACCTGCCCTAAATGAACAGTCCCACAGCTCATGCTTATGGATTCGGTGCTTTAGACCTTCCTGACCATTCCCTTTGAGAACAGATGTTTCTCTGTGTTGTGCTCCTCCAGGTGAAACTATGTAGTCCTCTCGCTCTGACATTGGATCTGTCTGCTGCAGTCGACCTGTTTACTGCCCTTGTATCTATTTTAACTCTGGAAAGCCAGGCTGTGTTGTGCATTTTTTATCCCTATTGCAGGAGCCAGTGGTAATGGACAATTAAAGTAGCTCAGACCTGTCTCCTTCAAAATAAGAGTATTATTTATTCCCCGAAAGATGTGCAATAATCAGGGCAAAATATGTACTTATTTTCCTATCAAGCTTTTGTAGGGATTCTTCAGTGAAGCCGTCTCTGAGTTGGGAGGGACATCTAGCCTGTTGTAATTCATGGGTATCTGACTGTTTTCTTGCGTGCTTTTCACTACCCATCAGGAGCCCTTGGTTACTTGTGACAAGTTATCTGATCTCTTTCTTTAATAAGGCTTGAGGGTTTTCATTCTTTTTATCATTTACTATCCCATTGATTCCGACCTCAGGTGTGGGAGGGTCAAGCCATAACAGCTTGGTTAGCCCTCCCTGATAATTAGTCTTCCTAGAAGAACACTGGAGATCTTTTGACTGTGCTATTCTCTTTCCTCTTGATTTCTTCCCAGTGATCTCCTTGAATTTCTGGCAGAATAGCACCTTTATGAAAGGTAGTGCAAATGTATATGATCATAGAATCATAGAATTGCCTAGGTTGGAAGGGACCTTTCAGACCATCTAGTCCAACCATCAACCTAACTGACAAAAACCATCATTAAACCGTATCTCTGAGCACTACGCCTACCCATCTACTATTTTCATATTCCTACTATATTAGCTCTAGTTTTAATATGTTAGCTTGCAACCACTACCTCTTATTGTGTTTCTTTCTGAATTATCTTCTAGTAGCAATTTTTTTTCCATATGTTGGCATTGTACCATGATCAGATCATAGAATCATAGAATGTGTCTGGTTGGAACGGGCCTTTAAAGGTCATCTAGTCCAACCCCCCTGCAGTAAGCAGGGACATCTTCAACTAGATCAGGCTGCTCAGAGCCTCATCAAGCCTGGCCTTGAATGTCTCCAGGGATGGGGCCTCCACCACCTCTCTGGGCAACCAGTTCCAGTGTCTCACCACCCTCATTGTAAAGAACTTCTTCCTAATGTCTAATCTAAACCTACCCTGCTCTAGTTTAAAACCATTGCCCCTCGTCCTGTCGCTACATGCCCTTGCAAACAGCCCCTCCCCAGCTTTCCTGTAGCCCCCTTCAGGTACTGGAAGGCCACTATAAGGTCTCCCCACAGCCTTCTCTTCTCCAGGCTGAACATCCCCAGCTCTCTCAGCCTGTCTGCACAGCAGAGGTCCTCCAGGCCTCGGATCATCTTTGTGGCCCTCCTCTGGACCCGCTCCAACAGGTCCATGTCCTTCTTGTGCTGAGGGCTCCAGAGCTGGACACAGTATTCCAGGTGCGGTCTCACAAGAGCAGAGTAGAGGGAGAGAATCACCTCTCTGGATCTGCTGGCTACAGTTCTTTTGATGCAGCCCAGGATGTGGTTGGCCACCTGGGCTGCAAGCACACATTGTTGGCTCATGTCCAGCTTTTCTTCCACTAGTACCCCCAAGTCCTTTTCTGCAGGGCTTCTCTCTATCACATCATCCCCCAGCCTGTATTGATAATGCAGATTGTCCCAGCCCAAGTGTAGGAACTTGCACTTGGCCTTGTTGAACTTCATAAGGTTTGCTTGGGCCCACCTCTCTAGCTCGTCCAGGTCCCTCTGGATGACATCCCATCCCTCTGGCACATCGACCGCACCACTCAGCTTGGTGTCATCGGCAAACTTGCTGAGGGTGCACTTGATCCCACTGTCTGTGTCATTGATGAAGATGTCAGTGTTCCTGAGGTTTTGATTACTTCAGGGATGTGACAAAAAAAGGGAAAACATCTTAACAATGATAGCTCCTGTAACAATATTTTCAGCATCAAAATTCCCTGTCCACTGTGTTATGGACTTGGCTATATCCTTAGCCATGAAAACAGGTCATTGGGACTGAGTAATTGTGATGACCTTTCTCAAAAGATGGGAAATTATTTACAGTCCTTCCCTTAGAAGCGGGATTTATAATGAAAGGGCCATTGCACTTCATGTGTCCTCAGGGGACCCTAGGCCAGTTGCATAGTGCAGTGCCCCTAGGCAGCCACTGAGAACGAATAAAGGCTAGAAGGACCTCCATCCAGTTTGTTCTTGCTGAACTAGCTGCAGTGCAACCTTAGCAACAGAGATGAGTGTGTCAGTAATGATAATGAGTCAGTAACAACGTGGAATAAACAACAAAGTGCTCCCTCTGTCTTATTCTGTGTCTGAAAGACACCTGGGAGCCTGTGGTAAATTCACTGCCTTAGCTTCCACAGCTTTAACGTGGGGATAATGGTGTTTGCTATAGAAGACTGCAGAAACAGCAAGGGCTCATATGCCAAGGGAGCTAAGGATTTGCATTTTCCCTGCCAGCACTGCCTAGTTTAGCATGAGCTGTGGAATTCATGATGGGAGAGTGAGTACATAACTGCATGGCTGTCTTCCACTCTCTCCCTTCACCAGTGCCATCACAAGTAAAACCAGGCCTTGAAATGTATACGTTCTGTTTAGGTTGATTAAGTACACAAAAGTCTCAGGAGGATGCAGATCTCCAGATGTCAAAGTCCTTAATTCATTGGTACTTTCAAAGATTTTCTCAGTTATGCCAACTGTGCACAATGTCCAGCAGAAGCTGAGAAGCTCAGCCACTTCAGAGAGGTTGACAGCAATCTGCAGGTTTCCTGTTGCAACAACTAATCCTGCTGTCCCATTTCCAGAATGGGAGCTTGACCCACATGTTGTTGTGGCAGTGAGTCAGGAGTTATGATTCACAGTGAAACAAGCATGATTGCTAAGCTCACCCGTCCCTCCTATGACACACATAAACACACTCATTCTTTGTTTCTTCTTCATGCAGTAATTTGCAAAGTTTGTAAAAGTGACTATCAGCATGTGTGTCAGATTCAGGGAGGTTCCTTTTCTCTGTGACATCCTTAAACGCAGTCAGCACACCCATATGTTTTCACATTCAGCAAATAATAGCAAGGAGTGAAAGTGCTGCAGCAGTCCTAGAACTCTGGGCAGGATTTCTCTGGAGACCACACTGCAATGTAAATGATCCTGCTGTGGCTGGACACTCCTTTTCTAAAGAATTCAGCCTATTTTTATGAAGCAACTACATAATTATGTTTCTCTCCCCCTCTTCAACAGCAGCCAGAGCTGGGCACTCCCATCTGTTGATCCCGTCAGTGCCTGCTCAGTTTCCGTGAACAGTAAGGGGGATTCAAGACTATAAGCACATTAGCTCTGGGCAATTAAAATGCACTGCTTATAGTCAACGCAGTTTACAGAAGTGGATTACATGCAGCGTTTGGGGTTGTAACAGACAGGAGCCAAGCTATTTGGGGAAGAACAACAAGAAAAACAGTGTTTCAGCCACTCACGAAGCTGTGGTTGTATATGAGAGTGATATACCAGTATTTTTCAGAGAAAACCAGCATATATTTTGAAGATCACTAACTGAGTCTTGCATAATGATCACAAGTAGATTCCTGATTTCGTGCTAGAATACTTTGCTTGCTGAAGATAATATGAAAAACTTAGTTGCATGCTTTGAAGTGTTAGTTTGCTAGATAGGAGGTGTAACACTTAAGAGACACTACATCTTACTTCTCTCCTGGAAAATAGTTAGCCACCTCCTACTTACATTGAATTTTGTTCAGATAAATTGATTAATCACTTAATCCCAACTAATGCAAGCAGTAGTCTTAAAAACGACAGCTTATCTTTCTGTATCATGTCACGAACATTTAAACCAAGGACAGCTTTTAAGACTGGATGACCTAAATATTCTTTTTTAAATGTCTCTAAAGCAACCATTGAAATATGTAAATAATAATGATACAGAAGTAGATTCCTGTTTAGGATTGTCAGAGTCTTTCCAAAACATTAATGACTTTTAAATAAGAAGAAAACAGCTTTGATATTTGAAGTGCATCTGTCATGTACTGTACATCAACAATGAAAAGGGTGAGACAATGGTTTTCAAAGGGCTCAGTAAGAACAACAAAGTTTGGATGTTACAGTTTTCCCACAGTTGCACTTCATGTGCACTTCATGAACATTCTGAACAGTGGGTGCTGTGAATTGTTGTTTTCTTTCATAGAAAGTATACTGTATCCAGTGCAGCACAATATATAATATATTTACCACTGAGATCAGAAGATAGAAAAAAAAATCACAGAGTATTTGACAGACCACGTTGATAGGAAGTGTTTCATCTGAATCTTAATGAAATAAAAAGTAGTAATAGATTTCCAAAGCTTACTATTTCCATGGTGGTTCCTCAGTTTTTCCAAGGCCACATTAGAATTTGCTTTAGACTTCCTATGTTGGTGGGAGAGGTAAAGATGCTTTTTATGAATATAGTAAACTTGCTAAAGGAGACACAGTAGGCATGCATCTGTGTGCAGTACCTTTCTGCTTTAGAAAAATCTGTATTTCTGCCAATGAAAGCAAGTCAGGTTCCTTCGCAGAAAGCAGCTGTTCTGAGAGAACTCTTCCCATTTTCAATAAGGGTATATTTTAAAATATCATTTCAAGGGAAGAAAATCAGGAATGGAGTGATGTTGCCTTTAATAAAGAACATACTCATTTCTCCTTCTCCAGTTGCTTTCAGTACTTATGGTTAATGGTAAGGTGGGGAGGGAAGGGATAACCCCTTTCCTGCTGTGCGACCATCTTATCCATAATCCCCTCTGAAGGGATAACATACCTCATCTAGCCTTAGGTCACGTGTGCCTGCAGGATTAGCTGTTAGAACGGGACGAAGTGGATTAAGTAACCACTGTCATCAGTATCTCACCCTTGCACAACACTGTGTGAAGCAATCCTGAGAAATCAGAGTATCTGGTGGGCAAAGGACAGAGACACAATATCAAGGCAGGGATTGCCAAGTAAGCCAAACAACAATCTGTATTCAAACTATAACAATTATTGGAAGAAACACATGCAGAAATGTAAATTCAAATGGGGACAAATCAAGGCCTACTACGGCAACCAGTTTTATCATGTCAGAGCAAAGTCCCTCTGTCACCTACGAACAGGACAAGCATGTCATAATATTTGCCCAGAATGTTACTGCAGACTTCAGTCGTCACTTTGTGACCTAGGGCTTTTTCAGCCCACAGTGATGGTGTCTTCACGTATAATAGCTGTATTTCTCTTAAATTATATCAGTATTTCTCTTATTATAGGATCATAGACTAGTTTGGGTGGAAGGAACCTTTACAGGTCATCTATTCCAACTCCCCTGCAATGAGCAGGGACATCTTCAACTAGATCAGGTTGCTCAGCGCCCATCCATCCTGACCTTGAATGTTTCCAGGGATGCCGCATCTGCAACCTCTCTGGGCAACCCGGGCCAGTGTTTCACCACCCTCATTGTAAAAAATTTCTTCCTTAAATCTAGTTTAAATCTTCCCTCTTTTAGTTTAAAACCATTACCCCCTGTCCTGTTGCTACAGGCTCTACTGAAGAGTCTGTCCCCAGACTTCTTTTCATATAAGAGAATTTCTCATCCATGTATTTTGAACCCAAAATAACATATAGAGCCTCCTGCAGCAAAGACTTGCACAGGCTAACTACATATTCATCCTTATTTTTGTTTTATACTTTCCACCTGCTGCCTTCATTTGATTTCCCTTCTCAGATTAGGTGCGACTGTGAGCAACTGTCTGTTTCCTTACTCTATGCCACACATAATTTTGTAGATCTCCATCGTATCCTCCATCGGTTTGTTTGTTTCAGCCAGAGGAATCGTGATCTATTTAATCATTCCTCATATGGAAATCATTACAATTTTAATTATCCTATTTTCACTTTGCTATACAGTTGCTTTCCTGCTGTATCCTTTTTCAGATGAGAAGACTAGAACTAGGCAAAGTACACAAAAAATGAGTGCCCCTAGGGCTGAGAATGGGGTGTTTTCTGTTTTATTCTGTGAGTGTTTTCTAATATTTTCTAGCAGTCTATTTGTTTTACTGGTCACCATTTAGCCCTAAGCTGACATTTTCATGGACCTTTGTATTATAATTTTTTCCACTTCCTTCCTTTGGCTATTTATTCCTGTCCTTTTACTTCTACATTTTAACTGGTATTTATCTGTTTGAAATTCATTCATTCTGGAGTGGTAACAGCCAGGTCAGAGCTCTTCATTACAAATGTACTTTTAGGATAAACAGAATCATGGAATGGAACGACAGAATTTCTTGCATTTTCATTTGTGCCCATTGCCACTTGTGCTGTCACTGGGCATGGCTGAGAAGAGTCTGGCTCCATCTTCTTTACTCACTCCCATCAGGTGTTGATACGCATTGGTAAGATCTACCCTGAGCTTTCTCTTCTCCAGGCTAAACGATCTCAGCTCTCTCAGTTTCTCTTCATGTGACAGTTTCTCCCAGGATGAATTACTTTTCACTTACATATGCTGAATTTTGTCTTGCCATTTTATCTCCCAGTGTCTCAGAAGTAGAAGATCCTTGCAGCTCTTCTTCAGTTCTCATCTTCATTCTCCTGAACAATTCTGCAGCAGCAAAATCAAACTCTGTCACCTTCTGTTATCCTTCTCATTCAGAAAGGTACGTGGTACATCACATGCCTCAGCACACATCTTCCTTCTCAGATGCCACTTATGAATCCCCACCCCCTTTAACTCCCATCGTTCGCTTTTGATCTTTTAACCAGTTACTTGTCCATGTGAAGATCTTTTTCCATGGCACATTAGTTTCTTTATGATCTTTGATGAAGGCTTTTGTTGAACACCTATGGAATGCAAAGTAGAATGCATCAACTGGACATGGCATTGGCTTCTCAAAGAACTCTGATATGTTTGTGTGGAATTAATTAACTTTACAGAAGCCATTATTGTAGCATGAATGTGGCAAAGTGGAATGTGGCAGTAGAAATAAGACTCCAACTTTCTGAAGAATCATAGAAACAATGACGTTGGAAGGGACCTTTGGAGATCATCTAGTCTAACCCCTCTGGTCAAACAGGGTCAGCTGGAACAGGTTGCCCATGACCATGTCCAGGAAGCTTTTGAATATCTCCAATGATGGAGACTCCACAACCTCTCTGGGCAATGTATTCCAGTGTTTGACCATCCTCACAGTAAAAAAAATGTTTCCCTGTGTTCAAATGGAATTTAATGTGTTTTAGTTTTTGCCCATTGCCTCTTGTCCTGTCACTAGGCACCATGGAGAAGAGCCTGACTCCTTCTTCTCCACTCCTCATCCAATATTTATACACATTGATAAGATCACCCTGAGCATTCTCTTCTGCAGGCTAAACACTCCCAGGTGTCCTAATCTCTCCTCATATGAAAGATGCTCCAGTCCCTTTCATCATGGCGCTTCAGTGAACTGGCTTAATTAAGTCAGTGTTCTGATGGACTGGACCCAACACTCCAGTGTGGCCTCTACCTGAGTAGAGGAGAAGGATCACCTCCCCCAACCTGCTGGCAGTGTTTTTCCTAATACAGACCACGAAGGTGTTGGCCTTCTTTGCCATGAGGGATGCCTTTTTAATTCTAAAATCTCCTGTATCTTGCTGTCTATCCATGTTGGCCTTTTGGATTTTTCAAAAGCTGCTACTGACAGGTGTTTTACAGTTACACGGAGCTTCAAGTATAATGTCTTTAAATAGTCTGCATTTTGCCTACACTCCACCCTTTAGTTTACCCTTTTGTCTTCTTTTAAGTGCTCTCCATCTTTTTATTTATTTTTTTTTAGGTAATGGATTTTCCTCCTTTTGTCATTTCTGCAATTGTTACATAGGCTTTTTCATAGTTACATTTTGAACCAGACTGTTCCAGTAATTCAGCACAATATCAAGAGTTTTTCTCCCTCTTGCGCTGAGCTACCCATTTAGTGGAGAAGTTATTTTTGAAATCCAAACCTTCATTCCTAGCACCATGTCTAGACATGATATTTTGTGTAACTTACCTTGGAAGTAATGAAAGTTTTCATTATTACTTGAGTTTCCCACCTTCTCAGCCTCTCTGAGAGACTCACCATGGCCGAGAGGCTCATCATGTCATTGTCCCTGTGGTTGCCTTGGTCAGGGAGCCCATTGCACACTCCCAACCCTACAGTGTTGTTGTTTGCATGTTAAGTAATCAGTTTCCGATCAGGAAAAGCCTTAATACTAATAGTCATAGTAACCATGTGGCTCAAAGGTTGCCCCAACACACAAGCCAGCTGATAAGATAGGAACATGAAAATGTATGAGAGAAGCCATGTAGCCGTTCCTTTATGGCAGTGTGAATGTGGCAAAGGGAAGCAGTGGAAATGGGCATTGGTACAGGATGGGCCATCTCTCTCTGGCAATACCTCCAGCAGATGGAGTACCTTCAAAGTTTGGACATCACTGTGAATGCATGGGCATTAAAAAGAAATACAGTGCAAAGAATATGATGTCCTCCTCTCCTTCCAGAGCACAGCTTATTTCATCCACTGACACACTCGGCAAAGGACCCTTGCTTCTGTGTCCAACAGAGGACTTAGGCCAAGGTTATTGTAACTGTGCCATCTTTATTCAACTTTCTCTTAAGCACATTCCTCACTGGGTGGCCATGGCAGCATAATAACAAACATTGTGCATCATTAGATCTTCCCTTATAAAAACTGCAGCACATCATAGTTTTGGAAGGATTTGCATTAGTGTGGTTGAGTAACTCTTTTGCACTTTCATCATATTTTTCTTGCACTGACAATATGCTATTATTATGAAACTTTCTATTGTGGCATGCTGATAATCTCTTGCAACTCCCTTTTTAAGAAGAGGTGTAGGTAGTCAGTATTTCTGGCTATCAAGTCTAGCCTAAAATATTATAAAGATTCTATAATATATTTGTATAATCCCTTTCTCCTGAGTGTTATCTGTAAACTTTGTAGGAGGCTCTTTAACAGCTATTTAACTTCAGTTTAACAACTGAAATCCAGCTCCTTGAGGTAGAAGCCAGAAACTGTGCAACACTTCAACCTTGAAGACCAATTTCAAAGAGAAAGCAAGGCAAAATACAGTCTCCATTTGAAACTGAAGCCAAAATGTAGATGGACACAGTCAAAATGTAATGATGCTAATAGTACCCTTCTACTGTTGCAAAAATTGCAATAGGAATCTACAGCTCATGTTCATAATCTTTTTCCTTACTTCTCATTTGATACAAAACAGTGCCAGTAAATGAGCAAGCCTCCTTAATACCAAGCTGAGGTACTGATTTCCTATTATTTCTATATTTCCACTGCACAAATGCCTGGAGACCTTCATTAGAACAGGGTCCAACTGTATTCATTTCTGCAAAATCACAGGGCTTCTGAAATTGTTGAAAGAGAAAACTAGCCCTGCTTATGCAGGCAAGAATTTTCCCTATAACATATTGAGTTTTTCTTGGTGGTATCTGTCTCCAAATAGTGATCAGACTTTATGTCCTGGATGGCAACATTAAGTACAATCTGCTGTCATCTCCTCATGACAACACGTAAGCCAAAACACTTGCAAACAAACCAAAATATTTTCTTCTGGATCAGGAGTTTGAATTAGATGACCGAATTTTCCTGGCATGAGAGGATTATTCCTTGTCTTTCACCTAATCCTCCTCTGTTATACAATATATACAGTTACACATAGTTTTTTGTTTCCCATGGGTTTGAAAAGATTACTTTTCCACTGGGTTTCCTGCATCACTGTAATACTTCCCCTTGATTCTCTGGTTTCGTCTGCTCAACTCTGTGTTTATAGTGCGTCCGGTAACCTGAAGGAAGTTACAGTTTTTAGATCTGTCGTTTAGTCTTTGGATATACTACTGGAGTCCCCAAGGTCTTGTATTCAACCTGTAAGATCTTTTGTTCCATCATCCACCATCCATTGTGTCAAAGTAGTTTTTCCCACAAGCGTTTCAATTACGAATTGATATTTAGTATTAGCTACGAACTTTAAAGCCTTTGGTTTCCATTTGTCACTTGAGCTTTCCACATCGGGTCCTAGAAGCACACTGAGCTTTGGAAACACTTTTGCAGATCTTCTCGTGTATATTTGATCCTTTGATCTTAGGTATCCTTTGCATTCACGGTTGTTTTAACAAGATAATATAGGTTTAAATCATCTCCGTTACCATATGAGCTGATGAGGCACAGTATGTTCACCCCTGTAAGTGGCAGGAGATTTTGAAGTCCTGCAATATGAGTCATTTCCTGTTTTCTGGGACCTTTTAATAATCTGTGCACCTTCCTCAAACAAAATATTTTTTCAAGGCGCATACCTATGTCTCTCTCTTGACTAATATTTGACAATGCATTAACACGTATTGCTATTGCATTTCAGCAAATGTATTATTTGGCTTTTCCATGGGCAGTCAGGCGTTCTTGGCTTCTGTTGGGCTTTTAAATTTGTTTGGCTGTTATTTTTTGCCATAATTTCAGGTCCTTAGTGTTATTCCACTATTAATAGACAACACAGTGGTGCATTTTCATCTTTGTTACTGATTATAAAGAGTTACAATCACTTCACATTTTGGCGTTTTTTCAGCTCCTGTTAAGATCAGTGAAATTAATCTCTTCTTGACTGAAATGTCAGCACAGCAAAATTCATATAAAGTTTTTTACTTGCAGATCATTTCTGAGGTTTACAGTCTGTTTCAATACATTTACATGCAACTGTGGTTCCTGAAATTAGAGAAATTCTTCACATGGTATTAAGAAATTATTAGATTTTTTCCCTAGGGAAAAAAATGCTTGATGTTAAGTTGTCTTCCAGGAACCTAGCAACTTTTTCTAGAACTATTTCATTGGGTGCTTTTCTTATTTTGAAGCTGTATATGTTGTATCTAAACGCACACACTGAGCACGAGAGGATGTAAACTGTTAGCAGTCCAGTACTAGACCTCTTGTTTTCATTCACTACCCACTTATACATGGTTTGGTCCTGCTCCTGGGGAATTACTAATAAATCTCAGAGTGATTTCTGTATAAGCAGAACTAAGTCATAATGGTTTCCTCTCATATATCATGTACCCTGTTTCCTTCACACTCTGCAGTGATTCCTTTCACGTAATTCCTGTTTTTTACAGTCTTCTGTTGGTTTTATCTCTTTTCTTCTTTTTTTTTTTCCAATTTTGTCTCAACTGTGGTTTCTTGGTGTTTTAAGATTGTCAAAAAGCAGTTGCAAGCATAGATTTTCAGTTATTTTTTGTTCTTTTATTCTGATTCAGTGTGTTGTGTCAAATGGAGAATACGCAATGGTATACACAGGGAAGTATTTTTACATAGTGTTTTGCTATTGAGGATGTGCTCATGGACTTGTATAGACAGAAATGGCCTGCAGTTTCTCTTTATTTTTAAAAGTAGTTGGAGACTAATTTATTAATGATAACCGACAGTCACCATCTCAAGCTATTTGAGATACTCCAGTATTTCCTTGTACTTCTCTAGGAAAGATGATGTAATTTATCAGAAAATGTTGGCTTCTTAGTACAAAGGAACATGAATGCAGGAATGAATTAGAGTAGAGGTGTTCTCGGGGAAGTCTTAGCAGAGCTCACCTAGCTGGAGGGATCTTGGAAATGGTGAGAGCTGTGGCCTGAAGTCAGGATACAAGGGTGATAGTGGAGAAAAATTTGGAGAGGGGAGATAACACCGAGAAGGCTGGTCAGGAAACCAGAGGAGGCTTTTCAACCAAATAAAAGGGTCTGAACAGATCAGAAACTCTCCCTGCCTTGAAATCTAAGCAACAATCTAAGTTCTACCCAAATAAGCAAGCACAGGTTCTATAATAGTATGTTTTCTTAAATACATGTGCAAGTCAACAGCTCTTAAAATTGCTTAGAGCCTCTTATTATTTTACCCTTTCTGTTTAGAATAAATAATCTCTCCCTGAGCATGGCTACAGGATGTTTCATGAGATATGACTTCCCATACAAACAATAGCTGTACCACTCTGGTTGAGTACACACAGGGAAGGCCCTGTTACATAGCAGCATGATCACACCATGGGGATTTGGTGGCCAGGGTTCAATTTTGAGGCAGTTGGCTGGATGACCTATAAAAATGAGACATTATGTATTTATGTTATTATTAACCTCCTTTCTTCATCTGTAAATTTGGAACAAGAAAATAAGCTTCTTTACAGAGCATTTCTAGTGATGGAAAGCATCATGAAAGAGCTAGACGTTGCCGTAAGAGCCACACTGTGAGGCAGAAACAGTGTGAAACTTTAGCTCTGTATGCTGGATTGTGTCTTACTACAAAAGCAAAGAAAGTTGATATTAGAAAACTTCCTTTTGACCTTTAGACTCCATGAGCTTTCTGCTCACAGGGCTTATTGGCAGGTGGCTGCTATCTGACATGTGAAAGGCACTTCCCGTATTACACACAGAAGTAATACTCGCTACTTCTTCAGAGCTTCCTTTTATTCTAAAGTTGCATTGTCTGCTAAGATCATATTCTAGTCAAACTCAATCAGATCCCACCTCTTCCTCAATACAGGCTGACAGCATGGCCCTGCTGCGTTGCCTGTGACATCTGAGCAACAGCAAAAGGAGATTGTACATCGTCTCTCTGCTCTGGGAGCAGACAGTGCAGGGGCATGCTCTGCCAGATGTTATTACTACTAGGGAGAACAGGGCAGCCCAGATCTGCCAGCCATTCCCTCACTAACTCCATGGAGTTGCAATAGATTAGCTCCACAAGCTAATGCAGCCCTGAGACTGTACTAGCAACATAGAAAACATTCATTTTTTCCCCACAGCTCCCATGGAAAGGCCCTTCCACCAGTATGAGTAATCAGCCTTAATGCAGGTTCCAGGATTTACCCTTTCAAGAAATAAGATTAGAGGAGTTTTTCTTCCTTGCATAAAAATGTGCTAAATTAAGATGTGTGGCTGTTAGTAAAAATATCCTATCAATTCAAGTAGTATAAACAAAATGAGCCTCATCCTGCTGTGTAATTCAGATATTCGTATGTATCACGAAAGGAGCTGGTAAGCTCTGCCTAGATGTTACAGGGAGCTGCAGGCTTTACAGGGTTATAGACTCTTAAGCAAAAACTAAAGCATGGTTTAATTATTAACTTATACAAGAGATTGAATAGGTCCCAGGGCAAAAGGTGAAATTATAACCATCTATATTTTAGAAAGTATGTCATGTTATTAATGAAGGCCCTTGAAAATGAAGGCCTCCTTCCTAATTCATTATTCCTCAGCAGCACTTTTTCAGGAGAAAAACATACTTGCCAATATAACAAATGAGATACACTGTTCAAGTGCTACGACATGAAGAAAAGAGTTTGTGCAGCTCCTAAAATCTTGTTTTGACTAAAGCTAAGGGGGAGCTTTATTAGCTGCCCAATCAGTCTTAATATATCCTCCACAGCCCAGGCACTCAGGGAGCCCTCCACAGGCTGCAAGAGCCTCTCCGAGACCATACTGCTGCCAAAAGCAGGGACTTTATCTTTATTCCCACTCTCAGCTACATACTCCCACTGCCGCCTGATCATATGCAGTGGGAAAGCTCCAATTCCTTATTGAAAATAAACCTTGCAGAAAGAAGGTTTCTGGCAGATCAGCAGGTCGGTCTCACTCCCGCAAGGCTGCACTACATGGGCAGAGCTGGCGCAGGTGGAGCGGCAGGAGCACAAAACCAAAGAGGGTGAGGGGTGTCCCCCCCTTCAGTGTCAGCACAGCCTTAGGTCTGCCTGAGCCATTCCTGCAGTCCTCACTCGGTATGAATTTAGGCCACGGCAGGTTATGCAGGCAACGGGAAATTGGTAAGCGTTATCTCTATAGGAAAATACCTTTATTTCCACAGCAGTTTACTATTACATAGCTTGCATTTCTCCATCTTAATTATGTAAATGAAGCAGAAAAAAGGACTTTTTATCTCTACCAATATTCTTCCATTTTTAGTTTAGCTTTATTTATGGGAAAATTTGTGCAAATATTTATACAAGCAATTACTTACCACCAAGATCTATCCTGATTTGTAAATAGAATCTGTAAGTCAGAATCTCTGTCTTGTGACAGTGTGACATCTGCTTGGAGTACTGCTATTTTAGATTCTGCAGACAAGTGATAAAAACAACCTCTTTTAATGGGAGAGATTAATTCAGCCACACAAAGGTAATTTCAGCCTAGGAATTCCACCCACCAAAACTATGGAAACAGGATACAAAATTGCAAACATTACATCATCAAAATTATATCGCCTAATAATACCCTTGTGTACACGAAACAGGAACCAGCAGCTTTGGGCAGAGGATGACATCTTCTCTAGACATCACATACACTACCGGGCTCATTGTAGTGTCTTGGGAGTTCATAGCAAGCAGATCGTATATCCACATGTGATATAATCTTCCTTTGTTTCTAAATTACTTCAGGGGTGTATACAACTCCAAGATTGTTGTCTAGTTTAATTTTTCTTGAGTGGTGATGTGGAGACTGATAAAATCCAAGTTTGTTTAAGGAAAGAAAGAAAAGTTTTTACAAAAATTGTTCAAAGACTGATAAAATCTGATGACTTGCTAAGAACACAGATACTTCTCATCACTGTGTACTAGATCGTTAACTATTGTTTTACTAATAGATGTCAGAAGAAGAACTTCACATTGACTATTTAAATATTTCATGTTTAGCAGGCATCCAGAAATCAGAAATTCTGAACTAATAAGCCTCCATAAAGGATTCCAGATTATTTTCTGCTACAGTAGAACTCAAAACGTATTTTAAGCATAGACTTTGCTTGACCTTTTTGAATTCTTGAGGGGTTAAATGAGGAATGAATAACAAGTAAAGTAAAAATTGTTATCTTCTGGTAGTGTGATATTTTATTTAGTGTTCCTGCAGCTTTTGGACTTCGCACTTTCCTTCCAAAGCTCGTTCAACATACGTATCGATCATGCCACACAATACATCTTTGATCAGCCTGGGTATATTATAATTGTGTGTGGCTGAATAATGACAGAAAAGTATATTTACTGAGATGAGACACAGGTCTGTATATAAATTCTATAATAATTCTTCTAAGTAAGCAATCAAGGGCTGGATGAACCTCTTTCCATAGTTCCTCTAGTTTCATTGTAGATTAAATCCAATAAAAAATATTTCAGTAAAAATATATGGGCTTTTCCTCCTAATTCTATAAAGTCTATGCTAGTTCCTTTTTTCAAAATATTATGACATGGCTTTTTCTACCCTCTTTTAGAAGTCTGAGTGCCTAGTCCTAGCTCAGTAAACCTTTCACTGCATAAACAGTATCATCCTTACTTCTTTTTTTCTCTGCCCTTTACCTTTGCGCATCTGAAATCCGGCTGCCTGGCACATCACCTTCCATCACAGCAAGCGCTGTGTGTTGGTGAAGAAACCTGACCATGTACTGTGTGTGTATTCAGTGTTCAGTCTAGTGAAAAACAGAACATGATAGGTTCATAAATTGTTTCCTATGATCTAAACTGATCTGTCTCAAGTCTGCTCTTTGCGATTGTTTTATAATTGCTGTCTGGAAGCTTTTTTCCTGTTTGCTTCCTCCTCAGCCCCAGCACGAGCCCATGAGCCCCATCTCCTGACAAGTGTCCTCCCAGCAGAAAAACATTGAAGAGTCTTTCACCTTTTGCTCTCAACTTCATGCTGAGCACAAAAGGTTGGAGGAGGCTGCTGAGGGGAATAGGAGCCCTTTTTTCTCCTTGATTGTGTCCTGTCCCTGCAGTGCTCCCACTGGCTGGCATCCGGGAAAAATCAATGACTGTGCTGTGCATCATGACACACTGGTGCAAATAATGAGTTGCAGCTATGTGAGTCTAATCCTGTGTAATTTAGCCCATCTTTTGTCACTTTTGTCTGCAAATCAAGCTAGACTCGCAGACTCTGCATGCTCATAGTGTAAGTATAGATAACCTCTGAACTGAGCTGCCAGGACCTGTGCCTGGTTTCACACAGTCAGAAGCCTGGAGTCATTTTACTGAAGCTAAAGAGTTACTAAACAGCAGCTAAAGAGGCTACTGGGGCAGCCACAGGGCCTGTCTGCTCATGTGTGGAGGGTACAGTTATCTGCACTGCACTGGGGCTTACCAGACAACCTGAATACCTGAGGCCAGATGGCTAATTGTCCCCTACTGTAATCTCAGCCTGTATTTCCATAGATCAACATTTTTCTTGATATTAAGCATTCAGCCCTATGGGCAAAAATTCCAAAAGTTCTTTATGCATGTGCTGGGCCCTCTGCCTTATGGAAATTCATGATGCATTATGAAATTACTAGCGGAAACCATCCAGAATCAACAGGAATGACAGGTGAAACTCATGATTTCCCTTGGTTTACTGCTCTCTTGTGATCTCTCCTTATTTTCATGATTAGCACTGTTATTGATCTCTTACTGGCTAGCATGGGGAAAACACTATTGGAGCTGGCAGTTTCTAGCGATATATTTGACAGTTTGCCAAAAGCTTTGCAATAGAGCAAACCTACCGGGTTTTGGGCTTCTAGTGTTTTTTTCAGTGGTACTAGACCATACCCTATCAATGGTGGTAACAGCAGGAAAACAGTAACAACAATACTAGGAAAGAGCACATTCACTAGACGCTAGCATGGGAATCATTTTTAGGTCACTTGCCTTTTCTGCAATCCTGCTTTTGAGGTCCTCAGCTGGTAGCAAAGGGCTCTGCTACTGACCCGGGAGCAGCAGTGTTGGTGCCTGCAGCACTCCCTGCTGACAGCAAAGGCGTGGAGCTCAGCAGCAGTGGGTGCAGAGCTCACCTCTGCAGCACCCGCTGGGTGAGCCCACCTCACTGCTCAGATTAATCTGGTTACCAGCCGAAACTTTGCCAGGTTCTTCTTCTACAGTAGGGAGCTAACCAACTTCAGGTGTGTGCGCTTTCACCCCAGGTTTTCCTTCCTGCCATCCTTCTGGTAACTCAGAAAGTCGAATGCCAAGGCATAAACCCTTTTGTAGGATTGGAAGTTCGAAGGTCTGTTCCCAGAAGTCTCTGTTCTCCAAACTCCATAATCTGGGTGTTAAGGAGCTGCTCGACAGCACCTACACTGTGCAGGCTGTAAAGCAAGTGCCATAAATGCAGGAAGGTGCTGTCAGAGCATGTTTTCAGGCAAGGCTGTTTGCCTCCTCATGATTCCCAAGACTTAACTCAGAATCTCCAGTTTCTTTCCTACATTCACTTGGGCTACAGAGAAAATCTTTGCTGGGTCAGCTGCGACCAGGATGAGGTTTTTACACTCAGTTCCCTGTCCTTCTCTGTTGAGAAACAGGACACTAGTCCAGCTATTAAGCAAGCTGAAATTATGTCTCATTATCACAATCATCAATATATTTTCAGTATAAAGTAATATTATTGAAGTTGTTGCACTGAATAGAAGAGGAATATGTGTGCTATTTTGTGTCATTCAGTGCAAACTGAGAGATGTGGCTGGATGATTGAGAACTTTTGCTTTCCTAGAGCAGTGATGTCTTAAACAGCTCCTTCCCCCCCAACCACTCCTGATCCACCTCCCCAGCCACATTTTGGTGGTAAGAGTTTGTTATGTCTGACAGAAAGAAAGGAGGAGAGGTCTGTGGAAAAGAAAAGCCAGACAGTATTTTCACAACACTGTTTTTAGAGTGATACCTCCCTTATATGCTTTCAACATTGAAAAGGCTATTTAGTGGCCCAAATCTGCCCAAAACAGCAACATCCAGCCAAAACCCAAAAAAAGTTTTAGCCATAAACACCAGTCATACATTATAATATTTACCACCATATATCATCGTCATACCTCTTAGGAGCTTATAAATAGAAAAGTCCAGGAGCATCATAGAAACCCTTTTACCACAGTAACAGGAAAATTGTTAATAGATGTGTGCTCCAGGAGGGGCCTACGGACCATCTGCTCCACTGTGTGACACAAGAACAGTACTTACCAGAGGAGGCTTCCCCAGCAGGGTCACCAGGTGAGGTGTTAGTGCTGATTTCTTTTCCTCTGCTGTAGACTTTGTATCAAAGATGTTATGGTATGGAATGAGGTCCTGCTGTTATCAGTCAGTCCAGTGCCCTTGATAGCTTTGGTAGCTCGCTGATGTCATGTGGCATAAGGGTGACTCTGCGAATTGTCCACCCTGTTCCAATACAAACAGGTGGCTTCAAAGCAGCCAGAGGTCTGGTTTTGCCCTTCGCCTTCTCATATCATGAGACAGCCTTCATGAGTATTCTTCACGTGGCAGAGATTTGTGTATCAGGTGTGACATTCCTTAGCTTTTCCTTTCACGACTTCAGTGGTTCTTCACAAAGACATCCTGAATATCCACTTTTTTCCAGAAGGCACAATGTGCCGGGTCTCTGCATCGCTGTCGGTAGAGATAAGTGGCATGGCAGTCTTTAATAGTGTTTACTGAAAGGTTAGTGTGTGCTCTAATATGACCCTAAGAGTATGCTACTGCCAACAGACTGATCCAAACCGCGCACCAGCATTTAAGCAGGGAGCTGTCATCTGCTCAGCCTCACCTCAGTGCAGTGTTGGGCACAACGGGTGAACATATGGGGCAACCCTTGTGCAATACTGGCAGGGCCAAGCAGCAGCTGGAAAGGCATCTCCTGAGCCAGGAAAGCTGCCGTGGCCTTAATGTGCTTTGAAAGAGCAACATTAAACACCTACTGCCTTGCCAGCTAATGGCACCGTCACACTGCAGGGTCATTTCAACACAGCAAAACTAAGCTGAGTAAACCTTCTGCCACCCACATAGGAGAGCTGAGAAGGCTGGCTTTTGAGGTATGCCCTGTAGAAGTAGTAAAAAATGCATTTGTGGAAAGGTACGAGATTTACTGATGATCAACCTTTTGTGATGTAGTAACAATTTGCATGTGTTTTTATATTGTAGCAGACACTAGTCAAGCCCTAACTCACAATTTGTTGCAGACTTTGTAGTCAGCTTGTAGAAATAGGCAGCTCTGTAGCCTTGGTTTTCCTCAGGCAACATATGGAATTACAACAAAGAGAATGTTGCTGATAAAATCTAAGCCATGATCAACATTCAACATACTTATGTAAATGTTTGTAGATAGAAATATATTAATCTGCAGCAGTAAAACATTGCTTTGCAGTGCTTAATTATTTTTTTTAATAGGAATAAAAGCAGGATTGATACAAAGAGAAAATTTACACTCATTTCTTTGGAAATATCATGAAAGTTAAATATGGCTTTCCTGTTTGTTTTTTTTTTGAAAAAGAAAAAAGACTATGGCATTTTTATCCTTTAAGTAGATCTTGATATTGAACCACAGAAGATCAAGAGATCAAGCCCTTACTGCTTGGTGAATCAATTCTGTACAAACAGATTTTTTCTCCCATTGAATATAGTTAGTTTGCTTTTCATAGAAGCTACTTCTATTTCTCCTTGTGGGGTTTGTTTGGGGTTTTTTCAGTATTACAGCTCCCTTACAAACCAACTTTATTTGCCCAGTATCACTGATATTCTGCTAGTTCTGCAGTTGGCCATAGTGTCTTTCAGGAATAGCAGGACACTGCACAACTCTATTTTGGATGCAATAGTATGCAGAAAAGGTCTAAACCCAATGAAACCACCTTTTTAAATTTTATTTTGTTGTCTGGCCATAGCTCCTATAGCTATCAAATTTTTGATCTTGCAAGAAACAGCTGGTGCAATAATCGTTAACTAAGTTAGAAGGGGAAAAGATGTGAAAATTGTCCTGAAATTATACACAGTGTTATTTGTTGTTTTCCAAGTGTGAACCATATGTAAGATACAATAAATGTTCTTCCAGTCTCTGATGGAATCTGAGTTTTGTCTGTAACAACTGAACAGACGTCTTTCCTGATATCTACAGAGGAGAATAACTCAATTTTCTGACATTGTAAGACAATATTCACAAGCCTGTGGGATAACAGGAAGAGATTAGTTTCAAGCAGGGCCTTTTAAATCCTAGAAATTCAGAGACCCTTGAAGTAGAAAGATCTGGGCACCACAGCAGAATTCATCCTGTCAGTACAATTAATCTAGTGCCATAAAAGCTCCTTTTTCTTTCTACTGACTTTAAAGGACGACCAGCACAAATACAAGCATCTATGCCATAGATGTTAAATCAAATGCATCCCCACTGCGCTCACTGCTTGGCCAAACAGTGCCGAGCACAGCCGCAGGGTGCGAACTGCACCGAACCACCAACAGTGACAGCAATTCCCAACCTGAGGTTGCGACCCAAAGTGGGGCTGTGGCAGCCTTTGACTGGAGTCACAAGCCTGACAGAAATGCAGTTGTTCATGCTGATATTTTGTGATTCTGAACCTGACAGATGTGGAGCTGCAGGTGGAAAAGCTGAGTACTGTGGATCCAGCCCCAAAATAGTTGGTTACCCTGATCAAACACACTTGCTTCAATTAGAATAGAAATTCTGTGGCTATCTTAGGAAACGAAGGACCCACATTAGATTTCATTGTTGTCTGCTTTGTTCCTGAATCCTTCTGTGGTCATATATTAAATGTAAAGAAGAAAACAGTGGCAGCAATATGTTGAAGGGAGCTGCTGTATAAAAGGAAAATGTCTCCTCTCCAAAAATACTCACACAAAGAAAGGGGAGGGAGGCATTTGAAAGCACACAGGATACACTGTACATAGAATAATGGGACATAAATGGAAGAATGAAAAGCTAAAGCTATTAAATTATGTTTTGTCTGTCCTTGATGTTGAAAATTGTTAATATTCAGCAGAGTCCAGTCCGTATTTGTTTTGTTTTAATGTCTGGAATACTTTGCATTTCACCCTAATAATCCACTCTGTTCTAAATGTTTATACAGCATGATTTACTACAATATGGATGTGTAATTACAGCGATGATTAGACAAAACATCTTTGACAAGAAAGGAAAACAGTAGTTAATAATGTTTTCCATCTGTTTGGTAAAACCTCACTTAAAAAGAAAGAGCCCCTTAGCATATAGCTAGGTCCAAGGCAACACCTATGTGAGTACATGACAGCAGTATAAATGCCTAATGAATTCATTCTGATCATTGCTCACACATTTTTGAAAGCACTACCATCTGTTTTATAGATAAATATTACAGTAATTAATGTCAGCACATGTTTATATTATATCATTTCCAGAGTCTTATTTTAGAGTTAAGACCTTTTTCTTTTCAGGGAGAATAACGGCATATTTTAAGCTATTGGCAGGAAATGCAATGTTATTAGGATAAAATGAGCGAATTTCAGTAATGGCTCGCTTCTTTATTGGAAAACTTTAGAGCATTTAATGCTTCTGTTCTTCATTAAAGGCCAAATACTGGGTCAGTGCCTACTCATGGAAAGCCCAAAAGAAACTTAAGCACTGCCGAATGAGGTAAAACTATAGCAGAAAATACCACAAAACCTCTGAGCTCCTGAAATTGGTATTTCAAGTCCCTGTGGCACCCTCCTGGTGACTGGGCATTGAGGGGTTTCTAATGCCTGGCACTGGGCACTCTGGCTCTGGATTAGCAAATGATCCAGCTTTAAATTAAATGCATGGGTTAGCTCTAGTAGAGTCACATCCCTCGAGGGCTCTAACATTTCTTGCTGTTTACGAGGCCCTGGCATTGTTGGCTTTGTCACTAACAATGCATTTGCCTCATGTGCATTGCAAGAAAGCAAAATATTTTCAAAAAAATTTTGCTGCTTCCCCATCCAAAATGCTAGGAAATGTGTCCACGACAGTGCAAGCCAAAAGAGTTAATCTGATTCTAATTTAAGACTTCTGCTTACATGATGTGCCAGTCACAGCCTTGGTGAAAAACCCACCGAAGTCAATTTAAAGACTTCTGTTGACTTCTTTGGGCTTCAAACGAGGATTTATCTCTGCTTGTGCTCCAAGAAAAATATGTTCCAGATGCACAAAAACGTGGATGACAGTCCTGAAACATAACTGTTTTCACTGTGTTCATCATATCAATAACTTTCTCTCCCTCACAGTGAAATTGAGACACAGTTGAACTTTTCTTGTTCTATTGCCAATACTGCGTGCACCTGTGCAAGGACCTGCTATTTGAAAATCTTTGCCTAATGACTAACGTTGGTGAAATTTGTATCTGATACAGTTTCAGTTACATCTCTTGTTCCCTTTCTGGATTCCATGCTGCCAGTTCCACCTTTCACATGAGTATTGATATTTCACTTTAGCATGGCTTATTAGTATCTTACATTTATTTAATTTTATATTCTTTTTTTATTTTTTATTTTTTATTTTATTTTTTAGCAAGAGCTGCAGCAGATGCTGCAGTTGCTGAATCCAGTTGAGATTTAAGCATCTCTGGAGAGACTTAAATCTTCTAACACTACTCAGTACACTCTGAGCCGCCAATAGATTTTCCTGGATGTCTTCCACCATAGATTCCACTTAAGCAAGGTTCCTAAGTATGCATCTAAGTTTCCAACCAAGTAATTGCTGCTAAGATGTCTTGCAAAGAAAGCTACTCCATTCTTATTTCCATTCGAAATAAAGAAATAACTGGAAAGGGCAAAAGAGTTGGTGACTAAAAGGGGAATAAAAAATAAATAGCAGCCCTATCTACTCGTTTCCCCTGAATATCAGTTACCTGCTAGCTAAAACTTCACTAATTTCTGGGTGCTTGAAAGAGCTTTCTGTGGGATTATGTTCCCCTGGAGGACAGTGTTCATTTCATTAAGTTCATTAAGATATGGTTGAAATACACAGAACTCAGTGCACTCAACGGGAAAATACCCACAAGCATCCAATCTTGTTCTCATGAAAAATCCAAAAAATTACCATAATTTAAAAAAAAAAAAAAGAAACCAAACCAGAAAGCTGGCAGCACTCTGCCAAAGGCCACTGAACTAGCATGTTACTCTCAGCCCTCTCACATTCAGTAAGAGGAAAAAACCAGCTACCAGCTTCCTGTCCTACTCTGTCTCTTCATTTCCACGGTGATGGTGATTTTGGAAGAATAAACTCCAAAAGGACTGGAAAACCTGTCTAAGATTAGGAGGGGCTTGGTTGTAGAGGTACAAAGCAGAAACAAAAATTATTTTGAAGATCAATATATAGTTAAGACAGCATGATGTGGTTGCTGGTGACACCGTGGGACTGGATTCTGTGACCTAGGAATCACCTTCTTTTATTAGTCCTATATTCCTGTGGAAAAAGACCAAACCACAAGCTTCACACTCATACCTAGAACTGACCTATTTTATCCTCTGAGGGAAGGGAAAATGTCAGCATTTCAGAAAATTCACTTGTATCACAGCTGTGAGTCTCCTGCAAAGATCTGCTCAAGGTTTAAAGTGCTGCCAGCCACGAGAGACATTCAGTTCTGGAGTCACAGAGCAAGCTTTAAAATACACATACATTCACATACCCCTTCTGGCCTTCTTCCTTTAGAGGATGTTGAAGGATGAAATATTAAATGTTATACAATAGCCCTGAGAGTTAAGGACTCCCACCCCAAGAGGGAGAGCGGTAGCTGCTTAACAATGAAGGATTTTGAAGACGAGCTTAGAGTCGGAAGTAGAGGAAGGTATCGTATCCCACTGAAACAGCTGGGGGATGTGGGTAAGTGGAAAGCAATGACATTGATGGCTTTTTGCCACAGTATTGGTGTTGACACTACAAAAGTACTTTAAGCTCTGTGATGACCACAAGCAGCGAGGGTCTCAGTTTTATATCTTTTCTAAAATACGGTGAGTGCCTTCCTCAGAACAGGGCTTCTCAGGATAGACCTGGGATGCTCACTTGGTCTGCTCTGATAGTAGAGCTCAATCTATCAAATCACCCGTGCCATTTCCTAAGCTTGTTCTCTAGAGATTTTCCAGTCATGTAGTAACTCGGATTAATTCTGCCTATTGAAAGGGCTACTTAGAGACTGCATGTAAGGTTCCTCGGTTACAAAGGAAGTATATTCCCTTGCTGATATCAAACAATGTGCATACAAAATGTATTACAGTGATCAGCAAAAATTAATGGCCATCTTTTGCAAACAATGTGTGCAAATGGAACAACAGTTATAACCTTTGGCACTCCTATGTTGCACGTATAAACAGGTTAGCTTTTCTGATTGTATGATTTTGAGCACCCCTAATACATGAAAAACAGAAGAGAAAACGCAGACAAAACAATGGATTTACTTAAATTGTACTGAATAAAGCGTTATTTTTATAAGTCTATACAAACATTTTAGTCAGGAAAGTAGAGTCTGGAGTAGAAAATCCAACATTACACTTAGAAATCCAGGAGAGCTAACAATTGTTTTACCTGCTCGCTTCTATTTCAACATTCAATTACTCTACCTCTCTAATAAAATAAAAAGAGCTGGGACTGGACTCCTAAGTTAAAACTCCCATTTAACAGAAAAGTCTTAACTATGAAAGCCACCAAATTCAGCCCAAAGGAGTTGTCTTCTTGTAATTTCATTTCTCGAGTTAAAGAATTACAAGGAGAATGATCCAGCAATTTCAAGGCTAGCATTACCAGCTCATCCTCTATCACAGCTGCTGTTATTTTCTGAATAGGGTATGCCTGCATGCTCTTTACTGGTGTATTTCTGTATAAATCTATTGATTTAGTTTAATAGCACACTGGAAAAATAAGTAGGACAGATGACGGTGGCTGAAGACTGCAAATCTAACACCATTGATAGAAAGGGTATTCACTTAGATATTTTACCTTTAAACCACTGCTGAACTCACTGGAATAGGGGGGTTTTGTGAACACAGCGGAAAGATACCAGCAAATTGATAAACACAGAAAATTAAAAGGACATATGCCATAAGCATGTGAGAGACTGTTAAAAGCAAGGCAGGCACGCAGAGCCAGAAGAGTGGGGTGGTTTGGAGCAGGGGAGCAGCTCACAGTCTTTAGGAAACTGAAGTCTGCTTGAGGTCAGGATGGCAGGTACACGCATATGTGATAAAAACCTCTGCTACTTAAAATCCTTCTATCTTAGGTGTTATTATGCTGCCATTGTTAATACGAAACAATGCTTCAATTAAAGAAAGCTACCTGCTCCCTCTGTTCCTCACAGTTCCTGCATGACTGAGCAGAAGAAAAGAGTTGAAACCAAAGGCACTGCACCCTAAGACAAGAGTGGGAGAAGTGCAGAAATCCCTCCCCGCTATACAGCAGAGTCCCCTCCCCAGTATACGGTCACCAGAGCCCAAGCTGCCTGATGGTTCACACTGTGTAGATGTTGTCAGTGTGGTTTGGAGCAAACCAGGAGGTTCTCCAGGCAGGGAAAGGCAGGCACAGAGTAGGGACTGCTTTAACTTTAACCTGATAAAGTCTCTTGAACTCTGACATCTTAAACATACTTACCGAGGGATGGCTAAAGAGACCATGAAGACAATGGAGTTGCTTCTGATCTTACACATATTGCATTTATTCCTCACAAAATATGTGCCTGACTAAGTTCATGCTGTCCCTATCTCAGCTGTCACAGACCTATTATCTGTTGTAAAAGTAGGTAAACTCACTCAGTCTCATTGCTCTCAACTTCCCTGTTGCAAGAGGATACTCAGTCCTCAGCACACCTCAGTACGCTTGTAGTATTTTAACTGGACCAAATGGCATGTGCAACAGCTATCTCACAACCTACACATGTGGTTTTGTCAGCAGTTTGATCCAAAGGATAAGAAAGCCAAAAAAACAACAACAAAAAAAGACTTCTTCAGAGCAGGCATGGAACAGGCATGTCCTAGAGACTGGAACAGCGTTCCTGGAGCCTCAGAAGGATGGATAGTAAATCATTTAAGCCATCAAGGGAAGCGCTGAGCCAACTAAATCAGTCTGGATAGTAATACTCATATTAGCAAGCAGCCAAGAAAACATAGAAGATTGTGATTAACCACTTGATGAGTAATTTTGCATCCTTCATTTTAAAAACAGACTTTTGAAATGGGGCTTTCCAAAACTTTTTTTTTCTGGTAAATTATTTTTAGACTGTACCCCCTAAATTTTCAACATTTTCAGGCTATTCCTTCTCCATCAGTGGAGATATCTCATCAGCAGAACACACATTCTCTTAATTATCAGTATTAGACCATCCAAAAGATTTAGACTGCCAATATTAGCAGCTGATGTATTTTTTTCCTCTTATACATTTTCCACTGTTTTTCATAAGAGCAGGTTGTATTCTTCTACTCAGATCCTTTTCTTCTGCTGAGAGGGCGAGATTTAAGATTAAAAGGCTTAGTGTATTTTCATTTTCTGCAAATCACTTCTTTAAAAAGACTTGACTTTGACACATGACTTTAAACTGCATGGAGGCATTCAAGTAAATTGTAGGAATTATAATCAGAGATATACATGAACTTCAAGATGAAAACATGCATTATAAATGTGCAGTCTTGGTTCAATGGTGTTCTGAGCATCCAGAAATAGCAGAGAGTGCTTTGTACCCTGTGAGTTATGCAAACACCATGTACCTGCTCTGACCTCAGACAAAGCATACAATACCCTATTTAAAAAGTGACTAATATTATTTAAAATAAAAATACGGCTTTTGAACAGATTAAGAGTATTAATGCTATCATTTTTTAACTAACTGGTTGGTTTTTTTTTATTTTCCATTATTTTTACAGGCCTTCTGCCAATAAATCACTAGAAATAAAAGAGGCACACTAGAAACCATACTACTATGCATCTATTTCGTCACCGTGTAGCAAATAGGTATAATCCATCATCTCCAATACCCCTTTCAATAGTATCCGTCATATTTCAAATAATTTAATAGTCCGAGTGACAGTCTAATTCTTTCCTTTGATAGCCAAGATGTTTTCAAAAGTAAGTTTTTTCCCCTAGTAGTGCTTTCTGGATTCTCTACTAGAATAGTCTTTAGATGCAAAATGCCTTCCTTTTTTTGGCCAACTTGAGGAATGTTGGAAAGATCTGGAAAAGACATTTTCATTTTTCGGGTCTCTCCCAAAAATCTTCACAATCTTCCTGTCATTTCTATTCCTTTTCCAATCCATCTGATACTGGATCCTCATCAAATGCCTGAAAATATTTAGGTTAAATGTTTTGTCAATGGCAATCTCAAGACAGTAGATTGTGGGCTGATTCTTCTCTTCCCTTCTGTCAGGATCCATTAATGGAAAAAGAGTATTTTTGCTAGCAATGTTCCATGTATGGCTTATTTGACAGAGCTGGGTGCCATCATCCTCAGTGGAAAGAGAATGGAATGATCTGAGCATATGACCGCATGTTTGAGTATTGTAAAGTCTTCCTGCTAGTTTGTAGAAGTAACACAAACCCCACTGCTTAGTAAGATGAAAAGAAACAGAGAGAAGCAAAATAATATAGTGACGGAGTATAATTTACTCACTTAACAACACGGTTTGTGTCACCACTTCAGCTCCCTCCTAGATTATGCCTGCAAATTGACCTACTTGAAGTCTTCTGAACAGGTCTATGCCAAGGAGAAAAACTGGCCCTGAATCTATTGGTTTAAACATCTTTTCATAGTGTAGTGTGGCTTAATCAAGTGTGTTTGTAATTGTGCTAACAGTACAATTGCTTTGAAATGTTATATGCAGATAACTTTCATGGTTCAACACTGAAACCCAGGGGACGTATAATGCTAAATACTTGTCATTCTCTAAAGGAAAAGCTGACAAATTCAGGACAGTATGTGCTTCCCATCTGTGCCTTGGAGTAAAGTTGTTTTTGTGTATCAGTCATCAGCTTTCCTATGCCTGATAATCCAATACATTTTGCTGTTCTTCACTTAGGCATGGTGATGATTGCAGCAAGCAAGAATTCAGTAAGAAAGTGAGAGATTCGCCTTTGCTGCTGTGGCACTTTATGTAGCTCGCCTTTATCTTTGTAGTGCTGCTGCCTAACGGGGATTTCACGTGGCAGCTCTCACTAAATACCGTACTGGAAAAACCCCATGTATCTTATTTGTCAAGACCATTTCCTTTCTGCAGCTGTACAGCATTGGTGATCCAACTGCAGCAATCAATGTTGACACAGCAGCACAGTGTATTGTATTTATATAATATCTGTTAAGTCCAAGAATCCAGATGCTTCTCACAAAGAGGCACCAAAAGGAAAGCACTGGGAATTGGTTTTGAAGTTACATAAGTGGTCTGACAAAAACTTCACTGAATAAATAACCCCTTTCAAGAAGGATGAGCTTGCCGTGCTTCTTGTATCAGAAAGCAAGGCATTCAAGAGGGCAAGAAGTTCAGCAGCACCAGAAAGAAACATTTGAAAAGAAAAACAGGAATGGAAAATACTGCAGGTTGCCATGTGGAATAGTATTACTATGAAGACTGTCACTTTTTCACCTCTCACTTGTAAGCTAGCAGCTTTAGATGTAATCTTAGATTTTCCATTTTGAATTCTGCACTTTCTGTAAAGAAGAAAAAAACCACCCCTTCCCTCAAAATAAAACTTTATGCTATAGGAACTCAGGGTCCTCGTAATTCCTCCACAGCTATAATAGTCTTGCTAATATCTGTGTGCTATCATCCATTCATTCATGTCATCACTAACCAGGCTATTAACTATTAAATTACAGTATGCTTTAAAAAGTCACTATAAATATGTGTTTTACATTAACCAAACACTTTACACATTGCCTGAGCAAGAGCTGCACAACAGGATCTGCACAAGGTTTTATACCACCCTTGGCAAGTGCAAAATTGCTGACCTTCTAACCAATCACAGCAAGGAGTTCCCCAGAGTCCAGTCGTTTCCCAAAACCACCCTCAATATCGTAGGTGCCTGTGATACAGCCCTTGAAACGGCCGCTTCAGCTTTCAGCGCTGCAGGTCTCCCGAGAGGCAGCAAAATGCGTTCCCAACACCATGAGCACCGATGGTTTTCCTCAGCTTCGTCTGCATTCAGCACAGCGAACATCCTCCTCTCTGCTCTCACTGCCCCCACCCCCCCCCGCCCCGCCCAAGCACCTCTTGGCTAGCGGTATTTTGGAGGAATTTGGAGGTGTAAATTCAGAGGAAGCAAATGAATGTCCCCCAGAGCCAGCCTGAGCCCCGCTCTGCCTCCCGGGGTCACTGCTGGGAACTTGGTGCCACCTCCTGTGCCTTTTTGATATTGCAGCTCTCGGGCAGATGCAGGTCTGCTCCTGAGGGTCCTTGCTGGAAAGAAGGGCTGTGATTTCTCCTGGCAGTCAGGCACGGTTTCGGGTGATAGTTATTAGAAATAGCCTTCCATCTTTTGAACGAACAAATTTCACTGTTAAAGGACACTATATACAGGATAACACTGAACCACCCACAGACTTTTTAGAATAGATGAGCATTTAAAGACCTGATTTGAAACCTGGTTTCTCATTTATTGTCCCAGCATCACCAGCAACAATATTAAAAATTGTTATTGAAAATTTTGCTTCCTGACATTCATGTCTTTGTTTCAACTTTCGATCTTTCAATAATAACACTAGAAAATTATTATATTACAAAAATTGAAATTCTCAGATATTCTTTACAATTCAAGAAACTCAGGCCCTTAAGAAAAAAAAAAAAAAGAAAAAAACCAAAACCAAATGAAATGGCTTGATATTTTTGATAAAGCCATGAAAAATGGCTACCTGAATGTCAAAACTAATGGTAGTTATTACGTGTCATGTAGATATTGAGGCACATACTTGCAAGTTCAAAAATCAGTATCAGATTTGGAAAGTTCTACCTTAATGAGAACATATTTTACGTGCTCTACGGAAATACAAAGATTTAAAACATTATCCATCTCATGCTCTTTCCATGTCCTCCAACTGGCTTCCATTTTCAGAATTAAGTATAAGCAAAATACATCTGTTTCTGAAATCTCCCATTAAGGACACGTTCCTGTTGCCACTCCTTCTTTTCCAGCGCCAGAAAGAGAGACAACAGATCCCACTCCACCCTGTTCCACACCATTTCTACCACCTCCTCCCAAGTGATTCTGCTGCTATTATCATTAATGGCCACTCAGAAAGCATGTGACGGCCTTGCAGAGTTGACCAGATGCTTAAAGGGAGGAAGAGAAAGCGGCCATGGGGAGAGAAGGTAACGGTGTGTAGGAAAAGCATCTATGAGGACTCTGGAAAGGGAATGATTCTCCTCCACAGCAAGAAGGTAAAAGGAAAGGAAGCATTTCCCTTTCCCAGCTCCTTTTTAGTATGCATATTCCAGAATAAAATAATGCTCAAAAGGAACCCCAAGGCTGTGATATCTCCAGTGCTGTAGTCTTGCAACCATTTAGAAAAACATCTGCAGGGGAGCAGCTCCTGCAGGCAATCCAACTAACTATACTGTCAGTGGCACTTCTATTGGTTTTTCTCCATGAGCAGATGAAAATGGGGAGCAGAGATTCCTCCTGAAATCTCAACCCAGGAACTGAAGTGAAATATGGTTGGACAAATCATCTTGGTTTTACATACATTTCTTCTTTCTTCCCTCCCTCTCAGCTCTGCCTCCTGATTTTCGGGTCGAAGATGTGACAGTGGAGAGGTTTGAGGTGCCACTGTCACTGGTCTGTGCAAGTGTGAGGAAATGGCAACTTTAACGGGTGAATTCAGAAGGCAGGGTGTTGGAGATGTGTGAAGCAGAGGGAGGTTCCTATTTTCAGAATTTCAGACCTTTGAGTGACACTGAGAATTCCTTTTCAGCTCCCTGAAAATTGCAATATTGCAATGAAAAAGCACCTTAGGCCTTCCAACTTGTAAATTTGGTGACTAGTTTAATCCCAAGAGGTTGCTATGCAATTTAGCTAACTGGAGGATGGTAGGGAATGGTGAGAAAGAAAAATCCTTTTGAGTTTGAGAGGAGGCACGAATCGTAAAGGAGTGCCAAGAAATTATAAGAGGAGCTGAGGAAGACTGGTTATGACAGAAAAAGGGCATGCACGTAACCTGAGAAGAAACAATCATCTAATGTTATCTTCCACGAAGACAGGTTTATAAATGAAAAGAAATACATGATTTTCAACTTTAAGTGTTGCCAAACAACAGACAACTAGTTTCTTCTATAAGAGGACTGGGATAACTTTTCCTCAAACAGCCATTGATAATTTCTTAATATTTACTCACTTTAAGATAGTCCATAATCACTATTTCACAGGATACTTTGTATGTGAGTTTTGTTGCAGCTTCTGCACAGGCATTTAGAGACCAAGACTGGCAAATTTTAATAATTAAAAAAATATATATAAAAAATAAATGTCACCAAGTAAGTGTTATGGACAGAGGGAGTAAATTTTTCTCATAGGGACTTGCAGAGGGTTTTAGTCTTGTTGCAGAAGCTGCTGGTTGTTTCTGCAGAGAGATGAAACATGGTTTTACAAATATACTTGTGGCAGCCCCAGACACAAGTGCTCCAGGAAAGAGCAGGATGTTCTAAAGAGATTTAAGGGTCTGGTGTCAGACTTAGGACTTCACAAATTGCCTCAGACACTGATAAAATCTGGAAACTTTTCTGAAAAGAAGACTGAAAAAAGCAACTGACTCACAAAACAGAGCTTTTGCATGCGGCCCATTTCCACAGTGTTGATGGGCTACATCAATGTAGCCCTGTACCCTGCCAGTTCCCACACTGGACCGCCAGCAAGAGGACACTCCTCACCCAGGGGTTGCTCATCCGTACGCAGTGTGAATGTATGGCAGTGGAGAGCTCTAATTATAGGAAAGCTTTACCCCTCCAAGAAATGCATTCTTGCCATATACCCTTCCAACAAGCACTTAGGGCCATTGGATATGAGACTTTTGCCCTGTTCCCCAACCCCAAACAACACCCCTCCCAAGTTCTGGGAATCTTCCCTTCTTTCTGTTGCTTCTCTCCAACCATCCCCTCTGCCTCCTGTCTCCATGCAAACTGGCGTTGCTTCCCTGACCTTGGAATAACTTTGGACTTTTTTAAAGGAGAGTGGAAATGACAAAGACTTTGCTGTGTGGGTGTGAAGCCAGGGTAAGGAGCAGTGGACTTGCTGGATGAAGGGAAGGAGGTCGTTTGCAGAGCCAGCTGGGAGGAGCAGGGAAGCACCCACCGCAGGCAGCGCTGGCACCATTCAGCCTCCTATTCATTCCTCTTGGAACAGGGACGTTTCTGTTTGGTTTTGAGAGGTTTTCGTTACTATAACTGCCAAGGTGACTTTAGCTTCAAGCAGGTCAGGTAGTTTGAGTTTAATTCAAAAACTCACAATCAGTAAAGAAGGGAGAATGATACAGGGAGATGAAGTGGGAATGGGTAGTTCTCTGCTTCCAGATCCTGGTGCTTTGCTAAATTATAGAACATTTATAAGACAATATGTGTTCTTCTGTAAGTATTATAACTCTGCAGTTGAAGACATCAGCCAAAGAAACCTCCATATTAATCATGACAATAAATGACTTATATTTTCATGGGGGTTAAAGTGAAGGGTCACCTTTCCATTTTCCTATCTTCCCTGTGCCTTCATTGTATATTACTGCTGATTACTCTTATCAGTACATAGACTTGAGAGTGATTCGCCCATCAGAGATGAATACTTAGCTTATTTGCTTGCTTCTTTTCCACCAGATACCCTAATGAGCAGACATCTCAAAATGGCTTGCATTTCTGTGTGCACTCACAATGGTAATTTATAAGGGCCAAATTTATAGGTACAAATCACATATCTGTTCACATGGTGCTCCAGTAGCAAACCTGGGAATATCTGCCAGTGGAAATGCATACGTAGCCATATGTGACAAGGATGATGATTTTAAAATTCTGACCTGAGGAAGCTGGCCCCTCAGCCTTCTCTTTCTTTCCTTTGGAGCCTAACAGAGAAAAACACCTCCTGCTAGTTTAGTGAATATTACTTGCAGCATTTCTCCAGGACTTTGGCTGTCTTTAGGGAGGCATATGTATGGGACATTATGCTTTTTGACTAAGAGTTGGATTGTCTTTGTTTCTATGTAGAAGAATGAGCAGTCAGTGGGATGAAATGACAGCTCTCTGTGTACAGAAGTGGCTAGCAGAGAAAGCACAATACCTTACTTGATGTGTCCTTATAGGCACTTTGTAAGCATCACCAATTTGACTTTTATAATTATTTTCTGACGAACTGCTATGGCAAGAAGCCAAGCATTGCCATGACCTCTGCTCAAGCCGTGAATTCTCCCTGACCTCAGGAAGCACTCCTGTGGATTTGGGCCAAGTTCTGTGATGGGATTTGTGCCTGAAGTTGAATAAGCCATTTTCTATTTTAATCATAGGCCGCGGCAAGCTGTTTATTGATTCTGTCGTCCAACCGTGCTGCTGCTTAGGCCTTGAAGTGCTTTGTTGCGACTTTTGACAAGAAATATATTGCAAAATCCTCAGATGATCAGTTCACAGGAGCGTTTCCTCAGCACACACGCTGGAACTGAATTGACTACATCTGGTCTAATTCACGCTTCCAGCAATTCTGGTACAAAGCTACGTGAGGACAAAATTAAGAGGCTTGACTTAATTTAAGGAGATTTATTTTTTTAAGTAACTTTAATTAAGTCAAGATAGGAAATTCTTACTCTTAAGTGAGTGTTCGCACATAAACTTACACTGAAGTATGTGCAGCTGTGAAGGAAAACAGTTTCAGTTGCTCTTAGAAAATAGCTCAAGACAGTGTCAGATGCCCAATTCTTGCATCTTTGCTAAAAAACCCCATGCATCTTGCTTTTCTAGTGGAGGAGCACATTGCGGGGACTTCAGGCACCATGGCATGGCCTGGGAGGAGACATTTGAAGACAGTGGAGCTGAGTCCTTTCTCCAGCTGCTGGGAGCATGGAGATGTGCTGGTCTCAGCATCCCTCACCACCCAGCTGAACCTCTTCATGTTGGCCCTCGGGCTGCCACAGGCACTGGTTCTGTGGGGCCATCGACTCACAGTGCAGCAGCCACGGAGCTGGTCTGCCTTATCTCAGCCACTGCCTGGAGCTCCTGCAAGCTCCTACACCAAATCAGCCAGGATGCCTTTCAGAAACATTTCCTGAGATACTCTTCTGCCAGTCGTCTGGATTATCTGAGAAATATCTCCTTAGTTGGCAGGAAAGTGCATACATTTCGTCAGCTTAGTGCGATCAGAATCTGTCAGGGATATTTGCTCTGTAAATAAATGACTTAGGCAACAAGAATTAAGAGAGGGAAAGCCAGAAGTCGTTGTCCCAAAACATTTGCTCCTCTCACTGCAAATCTCACAGAGAATTAAGTGTTTCTGTGTGGCAGAGATGGATGTGTGTGTATTTCTAACATTACTCTTGCAGCTTGACTACCACCATGCATGTAAGGAAACTCAACAGCAGTAAAAGAAGGATGAACTGAAAGTTTTGCATGGATGTCTCCTTGTCTCTCGCCCTTTGGCATGCAAAAGTACAGACAGGCACTGAGTGAGGCTGAGTGAGGCAAGGCATAAATGCTTTTGTCAATACAAATGTACATCTCTAAGTCAGTTCTGGCTTAGGGGCCCAAGTCACTTTGGCATGACTGAAAACATTACTCAAAGATTTACCACTGCGTTTGGAAAGCTGAGGGTTGTGAAGCTTTTCAGCACTATTGGCACAGTGCTTAATACAGCAGAGCCCTTAGCTGCGATGCAGTCCCTTAACAATATGGCAGGATTAGTACCGACAATAACAAGAAGCAGAAAGAATACACAGCCCAGAGGCTTATGTGCTGAAAATTTTAAGTAGCAAGTGGTTACAAGCGTTGCTTACAAAGTCATTGCAAAGCCTGGAGGATGAGACAAAATGGATGTTTCCTCTCTGTGCCTGACCTGCAAAGCAGCAACCTCCTGTAGGAGACAGCAGCATATTCTTTCCTTGTTTTAACTGATGTGGAAAGTCTTCCGATTTCTGTTTAAGTTGGCAGTGGTTTAGGTCCTTTCCTTTAAAGCAGAAGCATCAAAGAGACTTATTGTACATCTAAGGTCATGATACACTCCTCTCCCTATCTGAAACTAGGACTTCCATCTTCACCATACACAATTTCCAGGTATTGCCATGCCCATCAGAAAGTAGGATATTTAGAATTTTTCCATGCGTATCTTCTGTTTTGCTTTTGTGAGCCAACTGCAGGGAACAGAACCAGCATTCTCTCTTTTTTCTCATGTAATGCCAAAGCAAGTGTTGTTGCTCTGCTTTTCAGAAAAAAAAAGAAATTCTAAAAATTTCACTTTGCTGTTGGGGAAAAGAAGACATGTCCTCTCCCACCTCATACTTTATTTTTTTTCTATCCACAGTACAGCGAAAAGAAGTTGATTTCTGTTGCTTTTGCTCATTGTGCAGTAAGTGTATTTGCTACTTCTTTGAAACGTCGGGATGAACATCTGGTTTTGGTGCTCACCACTCTGCCAAGTCGGGAAGCTTTGAATATTTTGCCAAACCATTTACCCAGCCCTGAATTTATAACTAATATCAGGAAAATCACTAGGGGAAAATGTAAGCAACTGCGGACTGTGTAACAGCCAAGGTCAATTCTTATAGGATAATTTTTACCGTATTAATTTTATCAATGTGGTTCACAGACAGCTGCCTCTGGTTCACAGCAGTATATTCATATCAATGAGCTGCTTTAAAAATATGTAACCCAAATAGTTTCATGATGAATGTACATTAGTGAAATAATTTTGGGAAATAAAAATGGATTTTGGAACTGAGTCATCCACAAGTGATAAATATGAAACAAAACAAGTTGCCTCAATGTTTTAAGGAACCAGATATAGAGTTTCAAAGCTTCAAAGCCTCAGAAGAGCCACACAAATAAAGAACAAAACTATTCCATGAAAACACAGAGAATGACAGCCAAGAGGGAAGTATGAAGAAGCAGTGCAATTCATCGGGGAAAGCTTTCTTTACACTGAGTGTAATTAATGCTGAAGCAGGTTACTTAAGAGTGCCGTGAAGTTGCCATTGCTGGATTTTTTCAAGGATCATGCTAAACAAGCATCTGCCAAGAGCGGTTTCAGGAGAATACGTCCTGCTTTGGATTATCTCTTAGGGTTTTTTTCTTTGATTTTCTTCAATATGGTAAACAGAAGAGAAAATCCTGGAACAAATCTCTCCTACCTTCCCACACACTGTTCAGATCTAGCTGTGCTTTTATGTAGAGGTTTTATAGCTGCTTGTTCGTTAGCCCCTGTCAGCTGCCCATCTTGCGTTTGCCTTCCCAGTTTTGACGTCTCTTGATTCCACCCAGTGTTTCCAGTATTTACTTTTCATCTGGCTCCTCTCCTCACGACAGTTACCTCAAACTGATAATGTGCTGCCAAGGCCTCAGTGGCAAATAAACGTCGCACTGTGAATTAAAACCAGAAAATGAGCCTTTGGGGTGCCGGCGGTGATGGGAGGAGGAAACCTGCGCGGCCCAGCGCGGCCTGAGGCCCGGCCCCGCCGGCCCCGGCCCCGCCGGCCCCGGCCCCGCCGGCCCCGGCCCCGCCGGCCCCGGCCCCGCCGGCCCCGGCCCCGCCGGCCCCGGCCCCGCCGGCCCCGGCCCCGCCGGCCCCGGCCCCGCGCGCTGCCCGCCAGCGCCCTCTGCTGCTCGCGCGGGCCACCCACGGGGTGGGCGGGCCGATCTGAGGGACGGGCCCCGGTCGGACCGAGATGACGGTCGGGCCCCAGTCGGGTTCGGCAAAGAAGTCACGGGGAGGGGTCCCCGGGGAGGCGGTGTGGCTGAGGTGTCCTCTCGGCGCACCATTGCACTCACAGTGTGTCCCAACTGCAGCCAAAGCTCGGACCTTGCAGTCTGGCCTCACCCTGCCCTCGCTGCGAGGAGGATTAAAATACTTTTATTTCATAGACCTGGGGGTGGTGGTCGACAGCCGGCTGAATACGAGCCAGCAGAGTGCCCCGGAGGCCAAGAAGGCCAACAGCATCCTGGCTTGTATCAGAAATAGTGTGGCCAGCAGCACTAGAGGAACGATCGTTCCCCTGTACTCATCCCTGATGAGGCGTAACCTCTAATACAGTGTTCAGTTTTGGGCCCCTCACTACAAGAAACAGAAAACACATCTGGGCAGCTGAATGCAGGAAATCAATTGTTCTCTCTGAACTCTCTCAAAGTCTGAACCCTCAGAGTCTTTACTCCTGGCCCCATGAGTGCCCCCAAGCCCACCCATTCCCTGACTCTCCTCAGCTGTTCCAATCTTCTCCATGAGCGCTGAGCAATGGGCTGCAGGAGGCCAAGACAAACTCCTCAGATAAAATGTATTTTAGTTATGCAGGTTCATTCTTAACTCAGTACTTAGTCACACACGCGGGTCCGGCACTTGGGTCACAACAACCCCATGCAGCCCTACAGACTTGGGGCAGAGTGGCTGGAAAGCTTCCTGGAGGAAAAGGACCTGGGGACGCTGGTCAACAGCTGGCTGAATATAAGCCAGCATGTGCCCAGGTGGCCAAGATGACCGACAGCATCCTGGCTTGTATCAGAAATAGTGTGGCCAGCAGGACTAGGGAAGTGATTGTCCCCCTGTATGCAGTACTGGTGAGGCCCCACCTCGAATGCGCCGCATGGAGACTTTGAGAGAGCACGCCACTGCGGTGCTGCGTGGACCTCATGAGGTCAGTGGAAACAAGACACTGCATCCAGCCCTGGAGACAGGACAGGGTGGGCAGAGGGCTTCCTACAGTGGTCTGCCCTGCACAGCTGCGCAGCAGGGCTTTATCAGCCTCCGGGAAGTGCTCACGTGCAGGAGGCACAGTTCCTGAGAAATGGCTCTGGCAGTGTGAGCTCCCCAGTGAAAGGGAGGGGGAAGCTTGCTGCCTTTGGAGTAAAAGCAAAACCCACTTCTCGTCCTGCCCTTCCACAGAAATGCCTCAAATACAAACAAAGATACACTCCAATCTCACTGCACTGACTGGAAGAGAAGTGACGCTTCCAGTGCTTTTAGCTTTAATCCTGAGCACGGACCCCACCCCGTCCAGCAGAGCCGTGTCCCAGGAGTTTCACAGTGCTGACCCCAGCACACCAAGTTAACCCTTGGCCGAACCCAACTTCTTGGCAGCACTTGTTCATATTCTCGTGTCCATCAAGGCTACCTGCACTATTTTGTGAGCACTGCAAAGATTCCAGGGGGAAATAAAAGTTTCAGGAGACAGATGTAGGCGACTCTGCAATTACTGGAGTAGTCGCTGTTTTCAGGTTTCCACTCTGTTCCATAAAAGCAACCCTAACTGTTCAACAAATTTTATTTTAATGCTCGGATGTCCTGCACCGGTTCTTTCTCTTCACTTGACAAATGTAGTAATGAAATTTAAGTTGAGCAAAAGCCAATTTTTTGTTTAGCTTTTGTATTTTTGCCACTGCAGCCTCTGCCTTTGAAGTCCAGAGCTAGCGATGGAAGAGCCTTTGGCAGTTCAAGAGTCCGTACTTCTCCGCAGCAGAAACGTCCAGACAGGCCATGAGTTTTTTGTGATCAAACGCGTACTGTGGAACAGCCACTGGGACACTCATAAATGATTCAGGTAAAGAGCAAACGATGCAGAAATGGGCTCCCATCAGGGTTACATCCCAAGTCAAATAGACTTGTCATATGCAGTGTTAGTGCACAAGGAGGAGTATCTCTGAGGACGCGTTCCTACAAACTCTCGGGTTTTCTCCTATTTGTGTGCTATTGCTTGTCCGAAAACAACAAAATCTCAAGCTTTTTGTGGATTGCTCTGTGACCTCTTCTGCAGAAGCAGCCACCCCAGGCAGTGTTGAATCCACTTCTGTTAGTTTAAATTATTTTTTTTCTTTTTTTAAATTTTTTTTCCCCCGTGGTTTCTCGTGCTGGATTCCATCTGTGGAAGACACTTGGGCCATTTAAAAGAGAAAGACAGACGTTTCTTCTGGCGAGTGCTAAACCCAATTATTTCTGAAAAGCACTGGCAAACTTGGCATTGGTATGGGCAAGTAACTTGGCAAGTCCAGAGAGACCAATTGATTTCCTGCATTCAGCTGCCCAGATGCGTTTTCTGTTGTCAATTCAGGGTATTAATTTCAAGTGCAGAAAGGAGAAACAGTTCCAGTGGTCCTCTACGGGGAGGAGCAGCCTGTATTTGCTTAAGTCATTTGCGACCTTGTTTCTCCTAAACCCAGCTCAGCTCATCCCCATACTGTCCCAAATTCGCCAGCTGCTTCTCATTTACAGAGATGCTGAAAATAGGAGGTTTCACTTCTTCATAACTCTGCCACACAGATATGTAAGAAATGCAAATATTGAACATTGCACATCCTTAGAATAAAATATAATTAACCCCTGTTGATTTTTAGCCAAGTCAGTCTTCGGATAAGCACTCATGAAGACTGCTCAACTGATGAATGGTCAACTTCATAAATAGAGCAAAAGGAGTTTTCTTGTTTGAAACCGAGCAGGGTTTGCAACTGGAGCAGGGACCGTCTGTTCTGATTTACCACACTAGTATTTATTACATATCATCTATAAAATACAGCCATAATAGTAATTCAGAGAGGTTAATGAGAATTATCGAAGCTGTTCCTACCACGGTGACTTTAACTCTAGTGTTCCACATCTCCAGTGTTTCCATAGATTTTAATTACTTCTATGTGGCTGTGGGGATACGTGTCTCAAGTTGTAAAAAACCCCTGTTGCTCTCACCCTGAGACTATTGACTTTATGACCAAAAAAACCTTTGGTCTGTATGTTTCGTCCCCATGTCACAAATTCCAAATGTCTTGCAGCTATGTGTGTGAAAAATACGTGACTTCTACAGTGTCATCTTCCCACCAGAGAGTGCCGCGGGAATTGTTGTATATTCATTTCTCGTCTAAACACCAGCTAAAGAGCAGCTTGCCACTACGTCAGAAATCCCCTTCTGAAGAACATAACCTTGTGTTTGAAGACCTGGGCTATTTCATTCACTATTCTGCTGAAAAAAAAAAAAGAAAAAAGAAAAAAAAAAAAGTACCTTGTTGCTAATCACAGGCCAGCTTTTTTAAACCTTAGGAGCCCTCCGCAGGAGTTTTGACGCACACCATAAATCTGTTGGCTTCAGCAGCCCTACTCAGTTTAATAAAGGGTTTCTATTTGCTGTAGTGCAGCTTCCAGCAGCAATCTGTAAACAGATATTTTCTCTAAATAACATTTAAGGCAACTCAAGTCCTTATTCACTGAAATAATTGGGAACAAGTGTTTTGGCAGAAAATATTTCGCATAGGTATGGTACATAGCATAATACATGTACACGTGTCGGTGTGCACACCAACACCCACCTTTACTCTTTAAAGAGCTGCTTCATTTTAAAGTGGGCTCAGAGTCCATCATCAGAGATAGTCCTATCTTGCAAACTTCTCTCTTCACAAACAGGTCTTGCTTAAAGCAACGCTGACACAGCAACTGTGACACTGCTTAGAAGGTGGCTTCTTGATTTGGAAAAAGGGTCGCAGCATCAACAAGTTAAATGTGCATTTGAGCTGTTGCCAAAGGAGCGTTCTGCGGAACTTGCTCTGGCCGCAAAGGGACTCCGCGTTGTCCCCTTAGCCACGTCCAGCCACAGCAGCCACCACGGGAGGTGGAGGCACAAGTACCGTTGCCCTGTGCCCATCTGCCCTGGTAACAGAGGCTTTTATCAAATAACAGCTGAGGTGTAGAACTGTTAATCCAGAAATGACAGTAAAAAGAGACGAGGAAAGTTTCTAAAATACAAACTGTCCAGGCAATTACACAAGAGAGACGTTCCTGTCATCACCACTGCTGCCTATGGCACTTCCAGGATTTAAAGCCAAGGAGATTTACCAGACAAAGCATGGGTTAAATTCCTGGAAACAAAGGAACAACTCTCTACATGCTTACTGGGCACTGTTCCACAACTCGTGAAAGCCAATGTTATTTACTTCAGGGAGAAGAGGATTAGAGTCGGCATGCTAAAAATGTGTTTTAAAGTTTTAGATCACGGTAACAGACTTACTCATCAAGAAGATCGCTCACGTTGTGCACATTTTTCCCTGTGTGCATAATATTTTGATATGAAATCTTTCCAATGGTATTTCCATCAAATTAATTTTGTCTGTTTCCAGAAATTATCAGTTCCACCACGTATTGGCTTCATTACATAAAAAGCAGAATAGCCAGCTATTTATTTTCTCCTCAGTTCAATACGGAAGTAAAAGTCCCATATGTCATTATGAAATATTGCATTCTTTGGAGTTCCTAATGATTTGGCAATAAATTTCACCGATGACAAGAAACTACGGTTCTGCACAAGCATCTCTTCTTCATATTCTGAGGATTGAAAAGAAATCCACGGTCTGGATGAAATCTTCCTATACTGCTATATGAGAAATGTAAGGGTGTCTTTCTAAACCAGTACTTGGCTCAAGTGGTCTCATCAGTTGTCATCCGTGTCACGAGCATGGACAAGCTGCTCTTCTGCTGGGGGCTGACACATCTAGAGGTGACATGACTAACACCGTAACGAATTTTGTCTGACATTTCCCATACTCAGCCCCCTGTCCAGTTGCACAGACTTCTGCCAAATGCAGGCCAGACGGCTAAAGATTTTCCATCCATGCCTATGTAGGTTGAAATTCTGTGAATATTCAACAAAATCAGCCTAGCTGTCTCCAAGGGAGTACTATGTGAGCTAACTGCCCTGGATTCCTCCTGCTGCCAGTGGGGAAAACGGGTATTTTAGAGAGGTGAGTTGTCAGTCCTGATTCAAATTTATTTCACCTTTTTTCTTGGATAGGATTTCTTGTTTCTTTTGGGGAAGGAAGGGCGGGGAGGCCGGGGGTGATTAACTTTGCACTGAGGAATTCACTCTCAAGTCCATCCTTGAAAATGATGCAAGAACACGTCAGCTTCTTTCTTCCAGTCACATGCTGTTGTGGGTGGTCAAGAGGGACTTAAGGGGCAAAGAGGGTTCTGAATTGATCACTCTTTTTCGTGCAGCTCTGTTTAATGTGGTGATGTCAAACGTTCCCCAAGATTTGAAGTAACAGAGATGATCAAATCCATCTGCTGATGGATTTCACAGAATCACAGAATCACAGCATGGCCGAGGTTGGAAGGGACATCCAGAGGTCATCTGGACCAACTCCCTGCTCAAGCCAGAACCCCTAGAACCTGTTGCCCAGGACCATGTCCAAAAGGCTTTTGAATATACCCAAGGATGGAGACTTCACAACCTCCCCGGGCAACCTGTGGAAGTGCTTGGTCACCCTCACAATAAAAAAGTGTTCCTTGATGTTCAGAAGGAGCCTCCCATCTTTCAGGCTGTGCCCATTGCCTCTGCTCCTGTCGCTGGTCACCACTGAAAAGAGCCTGGCTCTGTCCTCTTTGCACCCTCCCTTCGGGTATTTCTATACATTAATAGGATCCCCTGTGAGCTTTCTCTTCTTCAGGCTGAACAGTCCCAGCTTCCTCAGCCTTTCCTCTTACGTGACGTGCTCCAGTTCCTTAATCATCCCAACTGCCTCAGATGTCTGAAGAGCTTTGCCGTAGCTCTCCAAAGATTCTGCAAAATGTATGTCTTGTTTTGTTATTAACGCCACCATTTCTTATAACCCTCTCTGCGGTCACAGGTGCAACACTAAGTAGCAGAGTCAGGACTACATTCCACCAGCATCATAGGAACAGGCTGTCAAGTAAGATTCATCTTAATCTGCTGACTACGTCGATTAAAACATTTACATAGCTACGTTTAGGCTACAGCATTTTTATTTCACAGCGATAATCGATGTTTTGTGTGTTAACAAGTTATGACTGAGGGAAGCCATTAGCAGCAATATTGCCTCCATCAACCAAATACCTACTTCTCTGGGACGTTATCTGAAAAAGAAGACACAGGCTGGCTTCTTAATATCCTGAGCTTTGGCCGCCTGGCCTCAGGGCTGAGGTAGCTCCGCCGAGACTACGGGGAGAGACTCCCAAAGGCACTGCGGGGAGGCCATGGCCACAGCCTGCCCCGGTCATAGGGAAGTGCTTGGAAGCTGAGGCTCCATCACCTGGCCCCTGCCAGAGCTGTGGCCACCATTGTGTCCCGATCCTGCCGAAGCCGGGCTGTGTCCCCTGATCTGGGTGCAGAACACAACCGTGGGCCAACATGCATGTTATCCGGCATTACACGGTGCAGGAAAAACAAGAAACAGACATCAGTTTACTTGCAGGAAAATGAAGTTGTTAGTTCAGCCTGCAAGCTCCTTTTTCACAACAGGGGGATGGTTTGATGAGTTGCCAGGGGCAGAGAGAAAACGTGCATCCATGAGCACGTTTGTCCAAAGAAACATTAGGGATCTTTGCCGTTAAATCTCTATTTGTGTCAGTGCTGTTTAGAACATATCTGTCTAATTGCATTTATGGTTGTACTCAGAGAAGGGGAGACAGGCGTTCGAGCAGTTTGGCTAAATGCTGTATCACTTCAGGCCCTGACTGGAAAAATTAATAGTTTTCCAAGTGCTGTGGCAGAGTCATGATTATCTTATTACTGAATATGCATCCTGCTAATGGGATCCTTCCTGTGACAACAGGACTGCGAGTCTGGAGACCGAGAGCCCAGAATCTTTAAAAATACACCCTGTGTATTTTCTCAGCTCTATCTATGTATAATCTCAGCTCTATCTGAGATTAATTGCAAAGTCCAAACAACGTTGTCACTAAAAGCCTTCTCTCAAACACAGATACAGATTTTTTTTCAAAAGTCATTTATCTAATTACAATTCAGATTTTGAGCAGAACATCGTTTTTCAGGAGGAAACGACAGCGACAGCTTTCTTCAAACAATCACATTTGATAGCAGCTGATGAAGAAAAAAAACCCTTTTAAACTGAATCAGGTTTACGGGGGACATGTACGGCAGTTCCACAGAAGCAGTCAAAACCAAAGCACATAGGTTTGGTCAAAACCAAAGCACATAGGAGAGACAAGAGCCTTCAACAAGACCTCGGAATACAAGCGCCATCGGTAGATGATGAAAACCCATCTTTCAGAGAAGTGCGTGGCCAGGCAGTGCTAGCAGAACAGTGATTGCTTTGGCAAGAGAAAGCCGAAGAGCAGCACCGGCTGCAGCCAGCGAAGTTGGTGCTTCGGTCTCACAGAATCAGTTACCGTAGGTAGTTACCAGAAGTTCCCTCCTCTCTCATCAGCTGTGTCTCTCCAAAGATCATCAGTCAGCTCCCTTGGTACAAGGAACATCACCTCGGCAGAAGATCCAATTCTGATGCTGGCCGTGATGGGAGAACAGGTTGCTCTGTCAAATGGAAACTCACCACACTAATCCATACCGATGCCAGGCAATTAAGGAAGAGATACTGTAGCCCTTGTCTTCCATAAATCCGTATCTGCACGCCTGACTCAATGGGACCTGTCCTTATCAAGACTAAAATTCTTCTTTGGAAATTATATATGGGCCACGCTTGTAGTCAGGCCTGATTTGTTGGAAGCTGGAAAAATACTTGTTAAGACTTCATAGCAGAGCCCTAATCTGTGGAATCTGAGATTTCTCCGTGACACTTGGCCCTGCAGTGCTAGCTTTAGCAGCTGCTGTATTATGAGATTGAAAGGTGTCTCATGATACAAATTCAGCAAAAGTATAAAAGCATATCTCATAGGTCTATCCATGTACAGAGACACAGCAAACATAGAAGTTTAAGCAGCGTGATACCACACAGAGGTGATAGATAATACGCCCAGTCATGGCAGGAGACGTGGTGTGTTGGTAGTCAATTCTCTCTCTCTTTTCCCTCTCTCTTCCCAAAGAGATCTTTTTATAGTCTGAGGGTCTTGGAATGCGCAACTGATTACAGGTTTGGAGGCTTCTTTTTTCACCAGATCACAGAACGGTGGAGGTTGGAAGGGGCCTCTGGGGGTCACAGGACCAACCTCCCTGCTCAAGCCAGAACACCTAGATCCCATTGCCTAGGACCGTGTCCAGATGCCTTTTGGGTATCTCCAAGCAGGGAGACTCCACCACCTCCCTGGGCAAGCTGTGCCGGTGCTCAGTCACCCTCACAGTGAAAAAGTGTTTCCTGATGTTCGGAGGGAACCTCCTGTGTTTCAGGCTGTGCCCATTGCCTCTGGTCCTGTCGCTGGCCACCACTGAAAAAAGCCTGGCTCTGTCCTCTTTGCACCCTCCCTTCAGGTATTTCTGCACATTGATAAGATGCCCTGTGAGCCTTCTCTTCTCCAGGCTGAACACTCTCAGCTCTCTCAGCCTTTCCTCATAGGAGAGATGCTCCAGTCCCTTGACCATCTTCGTGGCCCTTTGTTGAACTCTCTCCACTATGTCCATGTCTCTCTTGTACTGAGGAGTCTAGAACTGGACACAACACTCCAGATGTGGCCTCACCAGTGCTGCATAACATTCAGGCAAAAAGTTTGCTGTTTTGCAGGTGGGATGCATTAATTATTCACACAAACATTATTTCAGGTGGTCAGGATGACACAGTGCAACGTTTGTGGTATTGCTGGCTCTGGCAAGGTGGGCATATGGTGCAGTGCAGAAACAGTCATCTGAGGCAATGGAAACTTCTGCTTCCTTCTGTCACAGCGTTACACCGGTATGGGCATTTATAGCTACTGCTGTTCGCTCTGGTTACTTCCCTGGTTCACACATCGGTCAGCACAATTCTTGTGACTAATGGCCATGTTTGAATTAACAGCAACTGGCCTTGGCATCACCCTTTCCAAGGTGTGTCCCTCAAGCCATCAACCAACCAGAGAGCGATGTCCTGGAGTGTCTTCCACCCTCTGTATCATAGTTCCAAACATGCCTTTAACCTACTGCTATGTGAAGCCGCTGCTTTGACCTTGCCACCAGTGCTGCAAGGTGCTTGTGCTTTTGCACAGGAAACAGCACAGACAACAAGCAAAATTAATGTGTTTGTTTCCCTGCTCTGTGAGTTCCCTGGCTATTGGTCAGGTTCTGCTGCACCAGAACCACTCTGGATTTAAAATCTTCCCTGTGCATCTCCTCATATGTGTACATGTATGTATATGTATACATATAGAGTTACTTACTCCTCACTACATTACCATGCTTCCCTCCAAGATGTTTGGGCAAGGTCACGGGGGATCTCTGCTCATACAGAACCAGAATGATTCAGGCTGTAAGGAACACGAATGAAGAAGTGGTTGGGAACAACCAGCATGGATTTTCCAAAGGCAGGTGGTGCCTGACCAGCCTGATTACCTTGAAAGAAAGAATGAAAAGACAGGCTCTGTGGACGAGGAGAGAGAATGTTATTCACCTTGATTCCATCAAGGTTTTCAGCACAGTCTCCTAATGCATCTCTGTAGCCAAATTGATGTGAGATAGTTTGAAAAAGGGGACTATAAGCTGCGTGGGGTATTTACTGGCCTGTCAGGCCCAAAAGGTGACGATATCAGCAGTGCAAAGTCCATCTGGCAGCGAGTTCCTAGCAGCATCCCACAGGCTCTTTATTGGCAGCCTAGGCAACAGGACAGATTCTGCCCTCAGCAAATTCATGGAGGACGTGAAGCGAGGTGAGAGCATTTGGCACATTTGAAGGGGAGGGCCGCTATTTGGAGGGACAAATAGCCTAACAGAATCTTCATTAATTTCAACCATGGGGAATGCAAGGCCTTGCACCTGGGGTGGATTAGCCCCCTGCACCAGTTCTGCACGTGCGACAGACTAAGCCCCACGATGTTACGAGCTGGGGAGCTCGTACATGTTGCAATGACTGGCTGGGGAGCAGCTTGGATGAAAAGGACCGGAGGGTCCTGATGGGCAGTGGACTAAGCACGAGTCGCACACTGGCAGCAATGAAGGCTAACAGCCGGCTGGGCTGTATCGACAGGAGCATAACTTGTAGGCCGACTGAAGTGATTCTTCACCTTTACTCATTATATCACAGTTGTGGTGTAAGGTACACCACCAGTTCACCACACTTTACTCATTACACCACATCTGGAACCCTGGTCCAGTTCTGGGCCCGCCAGTGTAAGAAAGGTATAGATAAGCTTGAGTAAGTTCAACAGAAGGTTCAGCAGAAGGCCACCAAGATGCTTGGAGGCTAGAGCAGCAGAGCTATGAGGAGAGGCTGAGGGAACAGGATCCATTCCTGTCCAACCTGCTCTAGGTGAACCTGCTTTGCAGGGGAGTTGGACTAGATGGTCTCAGAAGGTCCCTTCCCTCCCCTACGATTCTGTGTTTCTGTGTGAACTGGGCTTGTTCAGCCTGGGGAAGAAGTGGTTTCAGGGGGACCTCATAGTCCGTGGACACTCCATGCACTGGAGAATACTACCAGACCCGCGAGGGACATCTTGGGGTGAATGCTAATTAGGTATAAAAGGGAGAAACAATACAAGGACCCTATTCCCATATTACAAGCCTATAAGCAAAGTTTCCTTCAGTGTCCTTGGGGAAAAGTCTGTATTTCCTCACTGGCGTAAAATAAGGGCAGATGTCAGGGTAAGGAAAATTTAAACTTGGAGAGCAGATGAGGGACAAAAAATTAAAATGAGACAAAGATACTCTCCTGGTTTGAGGTCCTTGGAGAAAGAGGTGGGGGAGACCATCTGTCATTCGTCTCGGTCGTCAGTCTGGCCCAAACCATGACAGATACACTTTAAGTTTTGTTTTTTAAACTTTTTTACTATTCTTGCTTATTAGAGCTTTCATAAAAGATGGTTATTTAATAAAGAAAAACAGTTGCTTTACTGTATGCTTTTCAACTGGTAAATTTTTAGTATTTTTGCAGACATAAGGAAAAAATTAAGTTTAATTTCTTGAGAAGAAACCTTTGAAATTCACAACATCTAGAAGACCTTCAAAATGACACACGTATTTATACACATCTGATAATATTCAAAAAAGGAATAATACAGTAAGAACATAATGATGACAAAAATGGTGATAAACCTGTGCTGCTTTACAGGTGCAGTCATCATTTAGAAGTGCAAACACACCATTTTGATCAAGACTTTTAAACGGGCTAAAAAATGCAATGCGCATTGAATATGTAAATTTACCAAAGGAAATTGTATATGTATCAACCTACCTATTTCCAGTTTAAAAAAATTAAAAATGAAGGTAAAAGTATTGAAAGTAACAACTCAAACAATTGACTGAAATTAATACAGCTAGTGCAATGGCAGAAGAACCTGGTGTGAGTTTTTCTGGGTCGATGCAGAAGAGTACATTCAGCATCACCAGATCTTCTACCCTGTCTGCAACGACATATTCTGAGATACTCCAAAGGGCCCCTCCAGGTAGCTGCCAAGTTACACAGTTCCTGAATGAGAAGACTCCTATAGCCAGCTCCCATTTTCGGCACTGTCATCCGCAGCCTTTTTTTTCTCCGCTTTGCCAGTTGCGTTGCTTGTTTCTTCTAAAACTACTACTAAATTTGAGAGAGTTGTGTGAGGATCGAGCAGTTTCAGAAGAGGTATGTCCACCTTTCTCTCTTGAAAGACACGGTTCTGAATTGTCATAGCTAACATAGAGTCCATGCCCAACGATGAAAGTGGTGTATTCATGGTCAGTTCATCTGGGCTCAACCTGGTGAGGTCACTCACCAGTAAGGTGATATAGTCTTCAGATTTGATCAAGGCAGTATCCTGGACTTGAGTTTCCTCAGGGGTTTCAAGCTGGTTCCTGAATTCTTCTGATATAAGTGACATGAAGCGACTTTTGAGTGAAAGAATGCGAGAAAAAACATGATGCGATAAAGCTTGAAAGTTTAACTTGACGACAGCTTGCTGCGGGTTATTCAGAAGTAAGCTCTTCCTGAGATACTCATGAATTTCATGCACTTGCAGAATGTCTATGCCCTTGGACTCCAGAATGTTCTGAATATGGGTTTGATTGAGCAGTATGCCAAGGTTCAAAGCACCCCAGTTAATGGATTGGCCTGAAAGCCCACAGTTCCTCCTGTAGAGGCAGAAGACATCCAAGAAAGAGTTTGCAGCCGCGTAGTTTGCCTGGGTGGAATTTCCCAGAAAGGAAGTTACAGAGGAATAGCACACAAAGTAGTCAAGCTCCTGGCCTCTGGTAGCCCAGTGAAGATTTAGGGTCCCTGCTACTTTTGGGCTCAGCACTTTCTGAAAGTCAGCCAAGGTCAGAGCTTCAACATGGCCATCATGTAAAACAACAGCACTTTGAAATACTCCTTTGATTGGACTCCTTGCAAAGATGTTTGCAATGGACTGGAAAGCTTTCTCAACATCACTGGTCGAAGTAACATCACACTGCACAAACGATACTTTGCTCCCTTTATACTGCTGCTGCAAAGCCTTCATCTCTTCTTGCTTCTCATTGCTTGGAGTTTTCCTGGAGAGTATTGCAATACACCCTCCTCCATTCTCGGCTATGAATTTCACCGTTTCAAAGCCAAGTCCAGTGAGCCCTCCGACTACCACGTAAACAGCATTCTGCTTAAACAACTTCTTCTGGGATTCATACAACGGTATATCTGAAAGCATGGTGTTGTCCTTCTGCCTTCTCAGTACAGCAAGTGGGACAGGTTTGCAGGTAAAATAAGACGTCACAGAGTTTATCCTTTCCAAGTTCTCAGTCTGCTGAAAAACAGAACCTGATAGATGTCTAAAGCGTTTCATATCCATGGAATTGATCCACGCATGCACAGTCTTCTGCAATTCCTTTAGAGATGCTTTCTGGAAAATGCTGGCAAGTGTAAGGATATGGAAGCTGACATTTTCATGATCAATTCCACTGTCATTCTGGACACAGTCAGACTGTCGATTGCCACACACTATCACCACATCTTTAAGAAAGTACATGTGGGACAGATCCTCCTGAGACAGTCTGTTTACTGGAGGAAGAACAACAAGGGCATTGCATAAGTTTACGTACTGAAACATATCAGGAGTGGGCCTTGCAAGTACTGCTCTCCAACCCATCTCTTCTGCTGCCACTGAAAGAACATGGCACAAAACCGATGATGGCTCTGTAGAAATAATACCCAGTGTTCTGCCTTTTTTCCCCTTGGGTAACCTCTGACTGAAGATTTCCCATGCAAGGATAAAGTATGACATACAGGGGACGTTCTGAAAGCGTGGGAATTTCTTTACATTGAAACAAACTGTTCCTGGAATCCGAACTCTGGATGACGCAGCAGCTGGATAACATGAAACCACGTGATCTCCCACTTTAAGTTTCTTCACATCATTGCCTGTTGCTGTTACTGTGCCACTGAAATCAAGAGCCAGAAGTCTGTGTTTGCCTACTGCTTGTGAATTCCAATACAGTGTATTACCAAAGTTACGACTAGAAACACTAATGGGAAAATAATCTTCTGAGTGGAGACATATTTTATCCACTTGAATTTCAACGCTCTGTTTCTCAAGCTGAGGAGCGGTGCTGGGGGATAATTCAGCAGACAAGTCTTTTGCTGTGTACGGATCAGAAGTGTACAAAGTGAATGTTTCTGACTTCTGGAGAGATCTTACACGCTGGCCGTAATCTGCATCTACAAAAGGTGTGCGTCTGATTTCAGCCACAAAAGTTCTTCCCTGGCTGATGCGAACTTCTGGATAGTCCCTACTTTTGTATTTGACAAGAACATCTGCTAGCACTGAGATGTCCAGGGAACTGGAAGAGCTGAGGTCAATCATCTGAAACGTGATTTCTGGAACTTCAGTGACACAAGTTCTGGTCATGCCATGCAACGCAAACCCACAGTTAACATGGTCCACATCTCTCTCTGTTGTTCTGTAGGTGATAACTCTGACTGAACAGCGGGACATTTTCTCTCTTAATGCCACAATAACTTGGCGATAGGCTTCACAACATTTTGCCAACTGGTCTACTGCTTTGCTTGGGAAGTCTTCATTTAACTTTTGAATTCCCCACAGGAAGAGAATGTCATCATAATCCTCAACATCTGCTCTCATTTTATTCTGTGTATGGCCTTCCGAGAGGGCTTCCCAGTCTTCATACATAACATATCTTGAATCAGGATGCAAGTATTTTTTGAGCTGCTCAGCTATCCCAAATTTGTCAGCAAACACTAGGACCCTGGGCATAGCCCCCAGATATCCAATCGTCTGTGAAAGAGAGACTTCTTTCCACTTGTTTTCAAACATGAACTCGTTGTCTCTGGAAGATGCTTGCTTCATGAAAGTGATGGCAACGCGCTTGAGTTCAGCCAAAACAGAGCCATGTTTGTCCATAAAGCACCCACAGACCTCTAGGCAGTTCCCAATGGATTTGCTTGTTCTCATATATATCATCATTTCTTCCTCCAGTGGTCGGAGCACCACCAGGCTGCCTATCCCTGATGGAAAGCCTACTCTGGACTGGACCGTCCTTGAGGTCATGATAGCAGTCATCTGCAGAAAACAGTCGAGCAGCACTGGATGGATGCAGTAGTTGTGCATCTCTCTGACAGTCTCCTTGTTCACCTTTATGTTTGTTATACCTTCCTTTAGTTCCTGGCAATAATGCACGTCACTGAGCTGCCTGAACATGGAACCATACTGAAAGCCAATCTCAGACAGTGCTTCATAAACCTCCTCTCTGCTAACCACTGACCTGCATCTTTGATAGATGTCTTGGACGCAGATGGTGCTTTCTTCCACCACAGCTTCAGGCCCCTTTACAACATGGCCCGTAGCATAAACTGCGTTGGAGGAAGAGACTATCTCAAAGGCTGTCACTGCTTTTTGTGGACTCAGCTTGATATTCAAGACTTGCGAACTCTGTGTGAGAACACACGGCGCAGAAAAACTGATGCTCATCTGGCAAGTACTCAGAGGCATTCGAGGTCTTGAGCTGTTCATCACAGAGGCCAGACCAAGCTCCACATAAAAAGCACCAGGGACTAAAGCCACACCATTGTTCTTGTGCTCATATAAGTACGATGTCGTCTCCTGAGACAGCAGGCAGCCAAACTCCGTGTTGTCACTGTTTATGCCATAAATCAAAGGATGACTGGAGCTGACACTTCTTTGATTTGCTCGTTGATGGATATCCAGATAGGCCATGAGTTTTTTGCGATCAAATTGATACCGCGGAATGGCCACTGGAGCGCTTTGATACCCATTATAAAAGTGCTGCCAGTTGGGATTATATCCCAGTTCAAACAGATTTCCTACCAGGGTGAAGAGTGTCTGATACTCTGCATCAGTTTGCAAAGAAGAGAACACCTTTGTGCTCTTTCCTAGAGTTTCCTTTATGCTTCGCTGCAATGCTCGGTGAGGACTTATTTCCACAAACACCACGTTTTCCCTGTCTCTAGCTGCAGTTTTGATGGCTTGAGTGAAAGCAACAGGCTCACGAGTATGCCGGGCCCAGAATTTGCCCTGAGCAAAGTCATTTTCAGAAGCAGCCACCCCAGTCAGCGTTGAGATCACTTCAATTTCCCCCTTTTGTTTTTCTAAAGTTTTTATGTTCTCTTCCAACTCCCCAAGTATCATATCCATGCTGGGGCTGTGGTACGCAGCTGGGACATTTAAAACGTGAAGAAAGATGTTTCTCTGGCTGAAAGCTTGAGCTAGATCTCTCTGCACAGCATCCACAGAGTCTGAATGCCCAGACAAGGTGCAGGAAACTGGGCTGTTGAAAGCTGCAATGCACACCTTTCCTGAGTAGCCATGCAGACATTCAGCAATCTCTTGAACAGGGATGTTTCCAACCACCAACATTCTGCCACTGGCAGTCTTTGCCTGCAGCCGGCTCCGGTGATAAATCACTTTGACTGCATCTGCCAGGGAAAGGTACCCAGCAAAATGCGCAGCAGCAACTTCCCCTACCGAGTGGCCAACAGCAGTGACTGGTTTAATGCCCCAGTATTTCAGAAGGGAAGCTAAGGCAACCTGCAGGGTAAAAAGCAAGGGCTGGGAAAGCTCTGGATCCAACAAATCCTTTGCGCTATGGCCTCTTCCTGGCAGGAGGCTGATGGGAGCATGTTTCTGAAAAAGTGCTTCTATTTCCTCACACTTATCTCTGAACACTGGCTCTGAGCTCAGCAGTACCTCGCTGAACTCCTTCAGCGTTACGCCGTTGCCACAGAACACAAACACCAGCTGTGGTTCCACCTTTGACACGGCAAGTTCAGTGCTCGCTGCCGATGTAACTTCTTGCTGCAAGTGTTGGAGAGAATTTGTGACAAACGCTTTTCGGTACCTATAGTTGGCATGGCTTCTTCTGCAGGCAGACGTGTAGGCCAGACCTGGGAGAGTTACAGAGTTTCTTGTGCGCAGCTGGTCAGCTGTATCGGCCATTGTCATCTGAAGGGACTTACTTGATGCTGCTGACAGCAGAACTAATTCAAGGGGCCTCTTAAAGGCGGGAAGAGGCTCTAGCTGCTTAATCTGCCTGACTACCACATGAGCATTGGTTCCTCCAAATCCAAAGCAGTTGATGCCAGCTACTCTTCCATGCTCAGGGGATTCTTCCCAGGGCTCTACAGCTGTGGGAATTGCAAGGTTCAATTTCTCTGTATCGATGCTGCTCATCTCCTTTGAGTAATGCAAGGAGGGAACAATCTTCCCATGATGCATCATCAGAAGCACTTTGATTAACCCTGCTGCTCCAGCAGCTGATTCAGTGTGGCCAATATTTCCTTTCACGGAACCCATTTTCAGAATGGAAACTTGTGAAGACCTGTTTTTACAAATGACACTACCCAGGCTTTCAGCTTCAACAGGATCTCCAGCGGCAGTTCCTGTACCGTGTGCTTCAACGTACTGCACAACTGAGGGATCAACATGAGTTCCATAAATGCTGCGCAGTAACTTCTCTTGCTCTATTTGAGACGGTCTTGTGATTGGAGTCATGGACCTACCGTTCTGATTTACTGCACTGATGTTTATAACACCCCAGATTTTGCTGTAATCTTCTTTTGCCTGTGTCATAAAAAGGTAAAATTATCTTTAATAATCCCATGCTTTCCCTGTATAGGACAAACCAAAACATAACAACAAAACAACGAACAGACAGAGTATAATACTGACTTTTAAATGTGTGATCCCTTCCCCACGGTAGGGGAAGTGCATAAATGCTTAATGCTCAGTAAGTGCTTCATTAATCCTAAACTTGAATTGGAAAATCTTTTCTGGAGTAATTATGAGAATTGGAGGTATGAAATTCAGGTAAGGAACCAGTCCTACTTTAGGCTGCTTCACAAGCAACCTTACCTTTTTCAGTGGTTTGAGGAAAACAACACCACAGCCTTCTCCCCTTCCATAGCCATCTGCCTTTTTGGAGAAGGGTTTGCTTATTCCCTCGGGAGAGATCATTTTTGCTTTACTGAGAGACACAAAGGTGCGGGGATCTATTATGCAGTTCACTCCACCGCAGATTGCTGCCTCACAGTCTCCTGGAGTAAAATGGAAAGACGCTCATGTTGAGATGTCCAAGATGATGCACAGAAACAGTAGCAAGTCTAATTTCATTGTCCAGCTTCTCTTCCGTCCCATTACCTGATTTAATTGCTTGCAAGGCGTAGTGTAGAGCAAAAAGAAAAGATGAACATGCAGTGTCAATCGTCAGTGATGGTCCAGTCAGATTAAAAGTGAATGAGACCCTGTTAGCAGCAATGCTCATTGCTGCTCCAGTACCATCATAATGATTTATTTCACTCGCTGCTCTGCTTGTTACAATTTCATAGTCTTGATTCATAAGACCTGCAAAAATATTAAATATGTGTCACGTTAAGCCAAGCAAACAAAAGGGATGTACAGCTTTAAACCTGACAGCATGTTTTGGGTTTCTGTTTTAATAGTAAACTACATGAAGTCAGTGCTCCTGTGGTGAAACTTTGTTTCAACGCAAGTCCAAGGCAAAACTCCCAGCAATTCCTCTGGACCCAACTTACACAAACGTATCTAACACTGGACATTTCTACCTGCACAGTAAATGACGGGCGTTTCCTGATTGCTTAACTCATTGTATGATGCAGCTAAGCTCTGTGTAGCCTCCTCAGACCCCTGTTTCTCAGTTTGAGAGTGGTTGGGTTTGTTTCACTATGGGAATAGATATTAAGAAGTTACAATGAGGATAGGTGGGATATAAATGTACAGGACATTAGCTTCAATTCTTCGCATGTTCCAAGTTAAAGGTCACAGCATAAGCTACATCCAGTGCTTTTTATTTATCTTTGGTCTGCTCACTGTGATACAGTAAGTAAGACAGAAATAGAAAAGAACAGGGCCTGTGAGAGGACTTGTGTCCTCTTTCTGGGAGCATACGTGCTCGAAATAAAGTGGATCCCCAAGTCCACAGGCACGTGTGGAAAATGCAGAAAAGTCAGCGAGCAAGGAATAGTCACCTCTGTGAAAGAAGAGCGTGTCTCAGACTAAAAGATGATCTAAACAGTTTGCCCCTATAGTTTCATCAGCCTAACCATCCCTGAAAATTCCTCTTAAAAGGGACACAGGTTACATCAGCAAAAATGTGCTGTTATTCTAGCTCCTTGATAGAATCAATGGAATGGAATGGAATAGAATAGAGCAGAGCAGAATAGTTCAGTTGGAAGGGGCCTACAGTGATTCTCTAGTCCACTGCATGACGAATTCAGGGCTCACCAAAAGTTAAAGCCTGTTATTAAGGGCATTTTCCAAATGCCTCTTACACACTGACAGGCTTGGGGCATGAACCACCCCTCAAGGGAGCCTCTTCCAGTGTTTGATCACTCTCTCTGTAAATAAATTCTTCCTAACGCCAAGTCTGAACCTCCTCTGGCACAGCTTTGAACCATTCCCATACACCTTGTCACAGGATACCAGGGAGAAGAGCTCAGCACCTCCCTCTCCACCTCCCTTCCTCAGGAAGCCATAGGGAGCAGAGCTCGCCCCTCACTCTCCTGTTCTCCAAACTGGACAGACCCAGAGTCCTTAGCTGCTCCTCATAGGACATGCCTTCCAGCCCTTTCACCAGCTTTGTTGCCCTCCTCTGGACATCTCCTTTTTAAATTGTGAGGGCCAAAACTGCACAGAATACTCAAGGTGAGGCTGCACCAATGCTAAATACAGCAGGAGAATCACCCCTTTGACCTCTATTTAATGCACCAGATCCCTTTCTGCAGGGCTGCTCTCCAGCCACTCCTCTCCCCGTTTAGACTTGTGTCCACTGTTACTTCATCCCGGATGCAGAATCCAGCATTTGTTCTTGTCAAATTTCATGCCACTGAGGACTGCACAATGCTCCAATCTATCTAGATCCCTCTCGGCCTCGTGTCCCTTGAGAGGGTCAACAGCACCTCCCAATTTAGTATCATCAGCAAACTTACTAATGGTGCATTCAACTCCTGCATCCAGGTCCTTGATAAAAATGTTCAACAGAACTGGCCCTAGAAATGCACCCTGATGAACACTGCTGGTGACCGGTCACCAGCCAGATGTAGCCCTGTTCTCTTCAACCCTTTGAGCCCTGCTGTTCAGCTACTTCCTCACCCAGTGCAGCCTGGACCTGGTCGTCTCACAGTTGGACTTGTCCAGAAGGATGCTGTGAGGGACAAGATCAAAAACCTTACTAAAATTCAGAAAAACTACATCCACTGCCTTCTCTTCCCCCACTAGGTGGGTGGCCTGATTGTAGAAGGATATCAGATTAAACAGAACTTTCCGGTTGGGAACCCATGGTGACTGTTCCTGATGATTGCATTGTCCTTTAAATGTCTTTCAACAGCACCCAGTATAATCTTCTCCATAACTCTTCCACGTACTGAGGTAAGCAGTTGGACAAGTGCACCTTGGTAGCATACTAATAACTACGGGAGGATTTCTGCTGGTTTAAAAGGATATTAATCCCTACAACACCTTAACAAATGCTATACTGGGAAACGGTATAGTGGAAAAAAGTGTAGGTTTGTCTTGAGAGTATCGTTCCTGGGAAGGGTTGGGTAGCCCCTTTAACTATTTCCTGATTTAGCTTCAGTGCCTGAAGACACTAAGAGGAGCACCTAAAGAGATACGTGAATTATATCGTGAACTTCTAGAGTAGCCTGGTAATCCTTACCAAAAATAACCAGTAGCGTCACAGCACAGTAGCCTTAGACCTCCAGTGCTAGATGTGCATGTAAAGTTTATGAAGGAGTGCTCCAGTTTTCGTGAGGTTCAAACATACTTTCTTCACCATGAAACGTTCATCTTACCAATAAAAACACCTGTTTTGGTGCCACTGATAGCTTCTATGGGGACTCCTGCATCCTCCAGGGCTTTGTATGTGCATTCTATCAATAACTTCTGCTGCGGATCCATGCGTTCAGCTTCCATATTATTAATCCCAAACAGGTGGTTGTCAAACGAATTAAATCTAAAATACACAGACCAGAAAATGGTACAATACATATACAATACCAGAAGACTCAAAGTACACATTTTTTGCAATTTCATGAAAAGCAAAGCAGTAACTGCTGGTTAGGCCACGGTTCCCATTTATGAAATTCAGAAGAAAATGTTTATAGGCCAAGGATGTTTGATGTCCCACCACAAAATATGTGTTTTTATCAACGATTCTGCATTCCAGAGTTATGAGCCCCCCTCCTAGAAATTTTTATTCACTTGGTTATCCCACTAGTACCAACAGGACTCCTCGGATTATGAAAATTTGCAGAATGAGACTCCCTCTGCTGTAATGTGGTTTTAGCCAACAAGTTTTAAACACATATTGTCTTCTAAATTATTTAGGGCAATATAGACCAATGCTTTACAATTTAAAACCAATAAGTAGAGGATCAGCTCAAATGTTTCCAAGAGATACCCCAACTTCTCCAATAATAAATTCAAAATATCTTATGTGTGTATGTGTGTGCTTATCTTTAAAAAAAACCTTGAAAGTAGGCCCATGCTTACAAACAACCAATCCCAGGGTTAATCTTGTATCCCAAGATCAGATTTGTATTGGCCTTCTATCCTGTCTTGATTTCAGTGGAGAATTCAATATCTAACATGGGAGTAATCACTGAAGTAATTCTGGGTCCTACGATTCAAACCTTCTAAGCATTATTCTCCAGAGCCAGTAAGATTGCTTCTGCACATGTGAACCTCTCGTTTGAGTAAAGGTCTACAGCCTGAGGATTTAAGGTGAATGTGGATTTAAAATAAAAGACACTTATGCTGATCTTACTGTAATTTGCTGTTCTTTGCACTAGTCATAGCCCCTGTAGAGCTGTACCCCTATCTCTGAGATAATTTGACATGAGACATGAGGACACAAGTGAAGGAATGCATACTGTAGTTTGCTCCTCCACACTTTCTCTTTACACTAGTATCTTTACCTGATACTTGTACACACATAATCCCTCAGTGTTATGGAGGAGTGACTCAGAATAAAGAAAAAGTTGGGTTTTTTCAGACATGACAGTGTGAGCCCAGAGCAAAGCAAGATTATTATGACATTATGAATAATTCAGTTTTACAAGCAAGCATAACACTCAAATTAAGCACAAGATCCCCTTCTTGACTATCTAGCAAAACCAGACTTCCTTACTTTGTCTCTGAATTGTCATGCCCGCATACTCTTGACACCTTCCTCCATAGTCCATAGTACTACAGACAGTATGAATTGTTTGGCAGGCTGGAGCCCACCTCAGATCCAGTATACTCCCCCTCAGGCATAATGCATGTGTACGTCTGTATACCCAAAATGCAAATGCCCCCATCACATGGCAGGTGACATCTCAACATATGGTGGGTACATACATACACGTTCAATGATGTAATCAAAGGTCATATGTGTTCCCAGCCAGGTACATATGTGCTTAACATGGCCTGCACCTTAATTTGCTCATCGGTGTCACACACCAGGAATCCCTGCAGTTTGACAACTGCATGTTCATCATGTGAGATAAAGAAAGCTGGTTCCTAGGTCCCATTTATAAGCTCTCCTTGTGCCTTGCACCCTCTGAAAGGCTGGACATGTTAATCTAAGTACAAAAAAAATCAGGGGCACTGCATAGTAGCAGACTCACTCATCGAGAAGAGCAGCTCGCGTTGTACATATTTTTCCTGGCTTGTTATCATCCGGATCGTACCAGTCTTTGACATTGAATCTCTCAGGGGGGATTTCTACTGTGCAGTTTTTGCCTTCCTCCAGGACTTTCCAGAAATTGTCAACTCCATCACCTGTTGTACAGAAGGTTTTAAAGTAGATTAAATTAGGTGCTCCCCCTCCCCATGCAGACCCAGAAATGCACGCTCACTTACAAGGAACTCCCACAAATAAATCTAGGTTGCTCCAGTAGAATCACCAGAGAAAGAAACGATCATTCTTTGGTGAGAGGAAAATGGAAAGGCAAGACGGATCCCTTCACTCTTGCCTAAAAGCAGAGGAACCGCACAAAATCCTTTACTTTCTGCTGTCCTCATTTCCCTACCATGTCACTGCCTCTACTATATACATGCAGCGTGTCCTTAATGACCACACAAGTACGATGAGGTCTTTCTGTATCTGTACAGCACCGCTCCTCAGGCAGCTCCATTGGCAGCAAGAGATCATCTCTGGACATTAGCTCTTTGAAGACAGACTGAGCCTACAAATACTGGGAAAATGCCAGAGGCATTATCCTTTGTCCCTAATGCTAGAAGGGCGCCTAAATCAAACATAAAAGTATGTGTATATTCAACACTGACAGCATCAAACACCTTGCTACTGGATTGTCAGGGACCCTGTCCTCACTGGTTTTGATCCAGAGCTTCAGCTCCAGGCACTGAGGATAAGTCTGGGCCACCTTCTTAGCCCTGAAACCAACAAACATGGCATCCACACAGTGGCCCACATTTCTCCTTCTCCCAGCTTTCACTTCACCCAAGATATGTACTGGCTGCACCCCCACTCACTCTGCAAACAGACCCTTGCTAACCTGTGCCATGCCCCAGCACTGACCAGGAGAGCTCTAACCGACACAGGGCTGGGGACCCTGCTAGCAGACAGCAACAGTGACCACAGGAGAGCATTCCCACCTAATCCCCCCCATGGTGAGTCCATCATCACAGACACAGCCTCAGACACCAGCCACACACGGGGTACTTCATCAGCTCCCATCACTCAACGGTTCTTTTGAGGCAAGGCCAGAAACGCAGTTCTGAGCACGCACAGTGCAGCATGAGACACGTGTTCGCTTACTGCATGGCGAGGTAATTAAGCACAACATTTCTGAAGAGAGTCCCTTTACTGGCATGTCTGGACCAACAGATGGCTTGCACCAAATTGCTATTTAATGCTCGGGCAAGAGACTGCTGCTGCGTATTTACTAGCACTTTACCAGATTCAGAACCATTCATGTTTGCCCACAGTTAGCTATGGGCCACATAGTTATCACTGTGCCACATGGATACATTAGGTATACACCTATTGAGTCTTGTACAAAATGAAGCCAGAAACTGAAACGTGGTGAGGGCGAGAAAGAAAACAGAAAAAGGGAGAGACTAGCGTGGTCACCTTTAGGGCTGAATGCCGACTTGCAAGAACAGAACCGTATTCCACTGCCTGGATCATTTCTAGATTTTTAAAATCTGCCTCTATCTAGTGTAAAGAACATGGAGAGCTTGACAGCAGCAGCCAGAACCTAGAGATCTCTCACAGCGATCTGAACATCTCCACCCATCTAATTTCAGTCAACCATCTAAACTCAGAATATAAAGTCAGCTGTCACTGTCATAAGGCCCGATTGTCACTACGATCGTAAATATGAGACTACTGTAATACAGGCTGCTGTCTTTTACTATGGTAGGCAACACTAGTTCTTTACTGAAGCTTCCCATCTCGTACAAGAGGCAGTACTTAGGTTTGTATTTGTAAGAGGCAGAATTGGACTAGAGACAGAGCTGTATTTATCCAGCTCTGCTCTCTTCTGGCACCTTTCAAAGTGAGCACTGTAATAAAGGAGGAAGCTTTCTTTTAGTAAGACCCAACCTATTTATACTACAGGCAGAGGTGGTGATATTGGCAGGCCCTCGATCTGTCCTGTCCCTGTGGATGCGCAGTCCTGCAACAACACACAGCCATCCAGCCAGCGCGCGTGCAGACAGCTCAAACCATCCCATGCCCACCCAGTTCATGTGTATGAGTTTCGCGTGCGCAGCTCAGTGCCCTGCCCGCAGGCAGCACTGCAGGTCTCTCTGTCGGCAGACAGATTTGAACCAATTAGTTTCCACCACAGCGTGACCTTTTAAAAAGACCCTACAAGTAGCAAAGCAATGAATTCTACAAAAGTGAGCGCGGAACATGTTGTTTTCCTCCATTTCAACATTAATAAATGACTGTGCTTTTCAATGTTCACTCGGCAGCCTGCTTTGCTTTTACCCAAAACTTACCTCCAGGAAAGTTGCATCCTATTCCCACAATAGCAATTTCATCCGCAGTCTCGATCTCCATCTCCTGGGCTGTACAATACAGGTATAAGTGTCAGCCAGCTCAAACCATTATGCACTTAGCATTAAATAAATATTAGGTTAAAAGGTGAACTTCCCACAGGCGCACATACTTGCTAAAAACTTGATTAATCTTGAATGATCTGCTTTTGGTTGTGATGAGAAATGACATTCTTCACAGGTGACCAGAGCTGCAGGGTATTTTTCTTGTCGTCTCTACTTTTAGAGGAAAATCTCTGACTATTCCCCAGGCTCCCTCATTCCCAGACACTGCCTTTTTTTTCTGTTAACCTCTGCTACTCCTGCCACCAGCTGATCTGCTCTCGAGCCTCTCCCTAGATCAGTGCTGCTTCGCTTCTCACGTAGAGAAGTGAATTGTGCATTGACCAAGGCACGCTTTCAGCCCTATCTTCTCTATCCATAAAGCAGATCTGCCAAACAGACTCTGCAAATTACCTCTTAAAATCAGACCGTGTAAACAGGCAACAGACAATCAAGTAGCTGAAGGAACAAAAGATGCGTCTTCCACACGCTGGAAAAGTGCCTGGAAAGCAAAACCTTATTCAGAGCTCTGCTTTGCTGGATCCCAAGGCTGCTTAGCTTTTCTCTAAATCAGCTCCATCTATAGTCACAGATTAACCCTCACAAACCATGCTCAAAGCCACCAAAAGCTGCAAGATCTCTGTCTTCCTGACAGTGCGCAGTCTCCAGGGAGCCCC